>NW_027491788.1:0-600000 GCF_021521415.1 Bidens hawaiensis
GTCCCATAGTCAGTTCGTTTCATACCTGATGATTCCCCGACCATTCTCAACACTCCGCTTCTTACCAAGTCAAAAGTTACGATGCCGGCCTGAGTCACGGCATTCTCGAACGAAGTGTGACCCACAGAGTTCACCAAACTCCTCACTCCCGGGGCTAAACCCCAAATATAACGTTCAACTCGTTTATTTTCAGGAGTTACTAACCATGGTACTAAGCGGGCCAATTCAATGAAGCGGTTCGTGTATCCCAAATGATCCGCTCATCTCATCTCCAAACTCCAGAGTTCGTGTTCTAATCTTTGAATTTCGTTCCTTGGGCAGAAATGTTCCAGCATTAGTGTTTTGAGTTCAGCCCATGTCATGCGATTCACCGTATCTTGACCTTTTATATGTACCGTAGTGTTCCACCACATTAATGTGTGATCAGTGAAAGTAGAAGCAACATACTTGACAATGTTTTCGGGTGGACAATTGCTAATATTGAGAACAGATTCAGTCTTTTCGATCCATTTGATTAACCCGTTTGGCCCTTCAGTGCCCTTGAAATCAATCGGTTTACAGGCCATGAAATTTTTGATCGAATATTCCCTTCGAGGGGGATTAGGCTTGTTATTGTCATTGCTTGGGTTCGGTGAGGGATTATTTGCATTGGTAGGGGTATTTGCATTAGGTGGGGGATTGTTATTTGCAACTGTTTCATTGTTGGTTGGGGGAGCATTATTGTTTTGTTGTTGGTTTGTTTGCATATTTGCGTTTACGCCGGCAGTTACTTGTGTTAGAATAAGCGGGATTACTGCCTGCATTTGCCGAGCAATCATCTCGGCTATTTCTGCCTCAGTTATAGGGTTTGCTTTCTTTGGGGCCATTCTATAATGATAAACAAATATAAGCCAATTAGTACTAATTCCAGTCTACGGCACTGTGTAATAATAATCACAATAAATGTTGTACGGGTAAACCAAATAACATACTGACATTTCACAAATTGTTCTGTACATTGATAATAAAAGGTACATAGATTTAGCCTGATAAAGGCCAGTGCTTGCATGTATATATCAAAATCTGTCACTAGGTAACTATTAGACTTAACCCTATAAGGGTCAGTGCTTGTAATAATGTACAAAGTTGTGCCCCATATTAACATAACATATTACTATATACATACATGGGGTATCAAAAGATCATGTACACATAGTTGTAATATTCCGCATCTATCCATACAGACGATAGGCTAGCCACAAACATAAAAATAACAGCACCGTAATCACCCAGTAACAGTTCCACAGCCGAACTGTCACCCTATCCAAACACCAGTGGTGGTAGGCATCTGACTGCTGCAAGTTCAGTACCGTCTGCTGTAATGTCGATAGGCACTGAGTCACGTCCCTCCTCTCCCGGTTAATGTTAGCTATGGCTATCGAGTGGTCTATCACACGGTCAGTCAGGATAGCCATCCAAGAGTTGTTTCCTGCGTTTGGGAGGTCAGGACGAGGAGTAGGTATACTCAATGAACGAGAAGATGAAGTACCTACCCTAGGGCGTGAAGGTCCTCCCCGGTCATGGGTAGATCTGAATGGAATAGAGGTAGGGTCAATCGGGGTTTCCCGAATACGAGCAGTCTGCCGGACTCGTGCAGTAGCTGAAGTCGTCGGCGACAGGTGTATAGGTGGAGTGGGTAATCTGGCTACTCTAGCTGGTGAACGATACTGACTGTTAACTTCGCCTTGATCCCTACGTGGTGACCTGGGTGGATAACTATCGCATCTGTAACCGGATAGATCAGGCACATTCCTGGGTAGTTCTCTACAGATAACTTCTTCTTCCACCTCTTCCTCCTCCTCCTCCGGTTCCTCTTCTGGGTCCTCCCCTACTGGATCCTCCTCTTCTGGATCCTCCTCCTCTGAATCCTCCTCTGATTCTTCTTCGGGATCCTCCTCTACAGATATCACCGGTTCTTCTTCCGGTACGTAGTCGTTATTCCTTGACATGACTCTGCACAAAGGTTAGTTATAAGAATAATATATATTGCTATGACTAACTATTGTTGAGGAGATTAATTAATTAAACCAAATTTAATATTAATTATATTAGAATATAATATTAGCTTTATCAAGATTTTAATTATTGTTATTATTTAAATCAATATTGAATATAAATGAATATAATATTCATAGTAAAATGTATCATTGTCAACAGTATCGTACGTACACGTATTCATACACCTTTTTCCACTTAAACACGTATGAGTGTTACATATATATGTACTTTCCCATTACCTTTTATACACATATGTTGCCACTTTTACCTAACCACATGTTCCGCGATTTCTCACAGAATTCCCTCGTACAAGCAAGTCTGTTATTATGTTCCGGACCACAATAACTCACTTGCCCTACCAAATTAGTCAGTATATAATATTAATTTATTATTTAATTATTTCCCAGAGTTAATCGAGCCTACGGTTATATTTTAGGTACCCTAAGGGATAACCTAATCCTTTATAACCAATGGCTCTGATACCAACTTCTGTCACACCCCGACTAGCACAATGCGGAAGCGTAAAACGGGAATGTAACAGACACCTCTGATATTAATAAATTGTTTATAAAGAAACATTACAAACTAATTTACAATATATTAAATTTCTTTGTTCTATCATTGTTTAACAGTCTAAGCGATACAAACAAAACTAGTTCGTTAACTATACATTCTTACTAATAACGCCCTTGCTTCTATTCACATAACATCAACCACACACTTCAGGCAAGTAACAGATCACCCAACCATTCCGATTTAGGTACACCTGAAAAGCAGTTTAAAACGGGTTAACTACTAGAGTTGGTGAGTTTCACGAGTTTCAAGAAAACAGTAATGAGTGTTCACAAGTCAACACTTGTAATTATGAAATAAGTATGTATATATGTAAATGATGTATGTGATGTAATTATGCTAAGCTACAGTGAAGCCTGGACTGTTCGTGCTGCGTGCCTCCATTTCCCACGCTCAATCAACCACTGTGGCTCCCCTTCCGCCCACAACATGCCCCGGTAGCTATGTCTAACACTGCATAGCCTGTATGTTTAAATATGGTCATGTGCAAACGGCGCTATGTGACACGGCAACCAGGCCGATTCCGTTTGGGTTTGTCAAACCAATAGTACTATTCACAAGCCACCGGCTCGAAGTTAATCACTGTGATTGTGGGGACTTTCGTGTGTTAGCACTTAGATAATTCACATCATCACATGTTTCAGATAAGTATATAGATATAAGCAAACCTGCTTTTCACCCCAAAAGTTCGTAAAACAGTTTAAAAGTGGGGTCATGAAACTCACGGTTTTGTAGATATTCCGTACTGTATCAACTCGTGGTTTGTTCAGTCCGCTATCAGTAGTTCCTATAATTAATATTATAATAATATTAATATTTTAATACTATTATAATCTCAATACTAAACTGGGCTGTATAACTAATCAGGGAGTAGCTGGAACGCCCAGAAAGTGGCAATAGGCTTAGGTTGTGATGTTGTTCAATGTCTAATACTTAAAACTGAACTTGGCTCAGATTCCTGTTTTCCCAGCTGGACCAAGTTGTTCGTTTACGCGTTCAAAAAACAGTTATGGGAAAATAAGCTTGGGTAAATGTATTGGTTAATAAAATGATTAAGTTATAAAGAAAGATCACATACTGGGGTCTCGGCTTAGCCTCGGGGCCCGTTTCCGCTTATTCAGTTTGATTTGAGAAGAAACGCGCACAATCCACCCGGATTGTCCAGGTTTCTCATAGAAAAGTTCATTTTCACTTAACTAGTCCAAAAATATGATTTTTGATCACTCTTGGTGTTTTGATATTCCCGCAGATTCACTAGTCGCGAACTTGCCGGTTTTTATAAAAACTGAATTGGTTTAATATTCAGATTAGCATAATTAATTAATCATTAATCATTAAATTATGAAAATTTAACCACTTATCAATTAAAATATTTAGATTTTAATAAAAATATTTCTGGAATTTATTTACTGATTTATTAATTTATAAAAATTCATTTTATCAGCTATATTTCGTCTGAAAATCGTCCGTTTACCCCAAACAATATCCAAAAATTCACCAAAAATTCCTGAATACTCAAATCATGTCCCAAAACAACCTGTATCAACTCCAGAATGTAAAAAGCTCGTGCGATATTCTTTTCGGCTCAAATTCGGCTGTAAAAATTCACACGAACGCAAATAAACAAAACACCTTTAAACTTCTCCAAATGTTCCAAAAATTTATATGTGACTAAAATACATAAAATCTGAGTTCCCAGAAAAATTTCATAATTTTTGAAGTATTTTAGCTATTTTTCTCAAATAAACGTCCCAACTCGGTAATAAATTCGCCAAATATTCTAGGATGGTCGAAAAATTACCAAATTTAAAAAGGGACTCATTGACACGGTCCCTGATCTCTCTGAAAAATTTCAAGTCCTAAAAATATGCACATCACAACCTTAACCTAAATAGCCCGTAAGCGAGTGTTTCGGCATTACCTCAGCGGGTTTGGCTCGTTTCCGACCTTTTAATCAATTTTTCAGGTTCTTGTGCTTCTAAGCAAGCTAGGTACAACTCCTATATCACAAACCAAGCAATATTTCATCAACATAACAGCCTTTAAGTTAGGGTTTCTGCTAGTGCACAAAGACGAACTTTTGAACCGTAAAAACGTCGTTTCAACCCTTTAATCCGTGTTTATGGCCAAAAAAAATTATCAAAACAGGTTACTTACCATGTGTATGATCAAAACATGTTTATGGACCATTTTTAGGATTTTTACACGGTTAGGAATGATTTTTAGTAACCAAGACATGTTTTTATGGTATTAAACAAGTTCAAACAAGTAAAAAAGCTACTTATTTAAGCTCTTACCTTAGGGTTTTGGAAGTTTTCTGGCTGAAACAGAAGGGGCGTCCAGATTTTTCCAAGAAATGATGTTAAAATGGCTTGAACCTAGTTTAAATGTGAAAGAATAAACAAGGGGGGGCTGCTGATTGTGATCGGACCATCATGGGCCCACCTTGGGCCCATTTTGGCCCAAGTTTCTGATTTCTCAAGCCCAAATACGAAAAGCCCTGTCCAAATTTAGTTCGGGTTCGGTTTTTGGCGCGAAAAACTTATCGGGTGCGTTAAACAACGCGAAAACGAGTGTTTTTCGGCTAGTTTTGTGTAAAATTATAAAAACATACTATATGTTTGTAAAAATCAAAAATATTTTCACGGATCGCTTAAAACATTTCAAATAAGTGTTTGGTAAGTCTTTTTCGGCTTAACGGATGATACAATGCTTGGTTTGTAACTATCTTTCGCGTTTAATTCTATGGCGGGTGGTTAAACGAGCATGTTTTCGTTAAACAACGCGAAAACGAGTGTTTTTCGGCTAGTTTTGTGTAAAATTATAAAAACATACTATATGTTTGTAAAAATCAAAAATATTTTCACGGATCGCTTAAAACATTTCAAATAAGTGTTTGGTAAGTCTTTTTCGGCTTAACGGATGATACAATGCTTGGTTTGTAACTATCTTTCGCGTTTAATTCTATGGCGGGTGGTTAAACGAGCATGTTTTCGTTTAACTTGTTTGCTATCAAACTAAGACCATATTTCTAATATTTTAGCTTGTATAGATCGTATATCACTTATAAATGGCCCCCCGAGATATCTGGGTCATAACCCGACCCGTTCGGTTAATCGTTCGCTTGTTACGCAAAAGGCGTTTATTTGCTTAATCAGTAAATACGTACTGAGGTGTACCTTATTTTGGCTCAAATGTCACAAAAACGTTGAGGTTAAATTGTGAAAGATATAAAAGTATGAGGGTTAAAAGTAAAAAAGATTAAGTTAAAAAAAAGGAAAAAAAAGAGAAGAAACCTACATGATTACAGCCGTTTAAGCCAATGTTACAACTAAGAATGCATACCATCTCCCACAATTGTATATTATATATAAATTTATAGAGAGAGGATAAAATTGATATTGATGTGTTATTTTTGTACCAGCCTTTTGAGACCCTTTTGAGAGGTTAGTACTCAAACTTATCAATTCAAACGACTTTCTTCTAGGTTTGCTCAATAGTCATTATTAAACTACTAACAGGCCGGTTAGTTAATTGTAATTAATAAATTTTGTTTTGTTAGTTCGCCCAATAGTCATTAAACTACTAACAAGTCCCTTAGTTAATTGTAATTAATCATGTATAAAATTGTCTACATAATTCATTTAAGACTCTTTGACATGAAAGATTAAAAGGGGTATTTCTAATACAAATATTGTTTTCCCTGCAGTTCTAAAATGCGCTCATTAAAAATGATACTAAAAATGATGCATCATTGTGTAACAGAAATGACACTGAAAAACCATGAAATAAAATCATAAGCTGATGTACACAATATTCTTTTGAACATTTTACCTAAATTTCATTTTTTTTCACATACTATCACCACATTATTTGATGTGCATGTACTATAATTGTATCTTGGTCGTTAAGCACTTTAACCAAGCAAACAACATTCCTTCAAACACTACGCAAGCAACAATCGGCTTTCCATGTATTTGTGGCTTGTTCCTACAAAACAAGTAAACGTCATGGCATAATCATGAGATTGAACATGATGTAAAAATAGTTTAAATTAAGTTCAGGATTTAACTTTCATTTTATATTAAAGTACGCAATAAAAAAGTGCAAGCCCTTCTACTTCCCAACACTATATAAGCTAAAACGCACAAATAAGCTAGATTATACTAATTCCCATTAATCCGACAAGCTAAAACATACAAATAAGCTTAGTTATACTAATTCCCGACAAGTTACTAATTCTCAACAAGGTGACAGCTATACAAGCTAAAAGTAACATACACATAAGCTAGATTATACTAATTCCCAACAAGTGACACTATATAAGCTAAAACATACAAGTAAGCTATGTTATACTCGGAGCATGTTTGGGATTGAGTTTGAAATATATTTATTGGCTTTTTCAAAAAGCCATTTTGAAAAGTCAGGATTTGAGGCTTTTAAAAAACTACTTTTTAACACTTTTAAAAAGCTAAAATAAGAAAGATTTTTATGTTTGCCAAACACATTTTATATTATTTGCTTTTTAAAAACACCAAAAAGCCAATAAACATTTTTCAAACTCAATCCCAAATATGCTCTCAATCTAGCTTTTAATAAAAAACAAAAAAACAAACAAACAAAATAAAACACCAAATTATGATAGTACCATGTCCAATAGGGTTTTGGCTTTGTTGATAAATTGAATCTTTATATCACGATGTATGATTTTGTACTAGACAAATTTGAATGTAATTCAATGCACGTGCAACACCTATTGTTGTATTATTTTTACATCAAATAAACAAACAATTGTTTAAAACAAAGACACACGTCGGCACATCCAACAGGTACATGTAGAGCTTTATTGTTGAAGGGTATGGTCTGTCTTGCGGATTGTGTTAGGCGTCAACACACGTATGAAGGTAATCCAATCCACGTGTGGAGGTAATCTAATCCATGTGTGAAGGTAATCCAATCCACGTCAAACATATGTACCAACCTTTACTGATTGCTTTCATTATAGGGCGCGCATAGCTGCAATTTAAATACAAAAATGATCCTTTAGAAAACATCTAAACATATAACATTGTACATCTTTTTTGTAAATCACATAAATTACTTTAGATTGATATAGCACCACCTTATTAAACAAACAAGGTGAGTAGAGTCATGAAATGAATAAAGAGGTTAAAATAATTTTGGGTTTGGAAGACCATGTCAAAAAGAGATGATTTTAAATCAAACTCCCACGTCTCAAATCACAAAATAGCTCGACAACAAACCATATTAATTACATGAAAAAGCAAATAAAGGCAGAGTTGTAATTTAATGTATCCGATAAGGTAAATGCATTGATAGTTTGATACTATAATTAACTAAGATGCCAACAAATATACACCAAAAAATGCTAAATAGGTTTGTGTGTATACCTGAGATCCTTATCCATCGTCACAATAATGAAACTCTTGCAATGACACACGTTAGAAAGCATCTCAATTTCGGTTATAAACGTATGATTCGACGTTTGTACACCTTCCCAAATCCACGGACAATATTATGAAGGTGGTCTAGTCCACTTAGAGGTTAGACACAAACCAAAAGACTTGCAACTTTGTAAACATTAACAGATCCGATATCTCTAAATTCATTTTCATCATCAAAATCATTGAATCCAACACCCATCACTATATGCGTTGTATATAATCCTGTTTATCAATTCAGATCTGAAATATTTATAAATAAGATCTACAACCAGATCTGAAATATTTAGAAATAAACACTTTCAAGCCAATTAAAATAACACTAACGGTAAATCTGATACATCTAAAACTCTGTGAACTATGAATGAATCTAGAAGTCAGAGATACCTTGGTTGTGACGGCTGATGCCGTTTGGCAGATGTGTGGTGAGCGGCTAGGGTTTGAGAAGATAAGGAGTGGTATTTATGGTGAAGGAATATAAGCGTGACGGGCTAATGATGGTAGGTATGAAATTACCTGTAGCTTTCTAAAAATGTAAATTATTAGTACAGAATACAATATTTCTAAAATGGTATAAGTTGCTAAATGTGTGTAAGGAGGTAATTGAGACAATGAGTCGAATCGAGCTAAGCCAAGACAAGTTCACACTCGAGCTCGGCTTGTTTACTTTATCGAGCTTAAAAATTAAGTTCAAACTTGTCGAGATGAACTCCTTAATTTTTGAAAAAACTTTTATTTATTTATTTTACGGATATTTAGTTTTTATTCAGTATTGAGCCGAGGGTATCTCTAAAAGTAGTCTCTCTGTTCCAAGAATAGAGATAAGGTTTGTCTACATCTCACTCTCCCCAGACCTTACAAATAACTTCGCTATGAGTGTGATTTATTGAGCATGATTGTTGTATTTATCCATTAAAGACAAATTGTTACTATCATTTTATTTATAATTTATAAGCTAAAGAATATATAACATTATATGTTTTATATTTGTTCTCTTTAATATTTTTTTAGAAATCGAGTGGCATATTTTTATTCTTTTAATTTTGATATGCTATTATATTATTATTATTATTATTATATTGAAGTTTAGGGTTTAAGTCATTCCAAAGGAATGGAAAAACAATGTTTGGTTATCATGTAGTAATGGAATAAACCATTCCACAATGAATGAAATTTCTTCCAAATATAGGATTTTCATTCTTTAAGGAGTAGATGTTTTTTTTTCCATTCCTTTAAGGAATGAAATCAACAACACTAATAATAATAATAATATAATTATTATTATATTAGAATTATTCTTATATTAGAATTATTATTACATTATCAAATAATTATATTATTATTATTTTTACTATTTTATTATTATTTATTATATTATAATACAACAATTGTTATAATAGAGTTATTATCGTATTATCAATATTATTAAAATTATTTGACGAGTCAACGCTTCGTAGCACGCATGTGTGATTCAACATTTTCATGATTATTTTTATTCGCTTTAGTGGTTTCGTTGAAGTGCGTAAATCTTAAAAATGAGATAATACAAATATTCATATTATTAATATTATTTATTATTATTACTAGTAGTACCAGTAGTAGTAGTAATAATAATAATAATAATAATAATAATAAAGGGATGATGATTCCATTACTATGGTAACCAAACATGACAATGAAATGGTAATGATCCATTTCATTCCTTTGCCCATTCCATTCTCATGTCCATTCCATTCCGTCATACCAAACATACAGGGTATGTTTGGTTGGAGGTAATGGAATGAAGGGGGAAGGGAATGGGAGAAAGAATTGAATGAAAGGGAATGAAATGTATGATTACCATTCTTTTGTTTTGTTTGGTTAACCCATAGGAATTAAATGAACTATTACCTTTTGTTGTTTGGTATCCGAAAAAAATTGTAGGAATGAAATAGAAATAATAAAAACACTCATATCTCAAAATACTTTTTACAAAAAAAAAAAAAAAAAAAAAAGCTGCAATAGCGACGGTGGTAGCTCCGGCAACGAAAATGGCGATTTTGGTGGCGGTCAAGCGGCAGGGGTGGAGATGGTTAGGTGGTGGTAGCACTGGTAGTGATGGCAATGGTACAGTGGTGGTGGGTAGGCAACGACAGTGGTGGTGGCGGTGATGGTCAGGCAGCAGTGGTGACAATGGTTGCGGTGGTTAAGAAAACGTTGCTGGCAGCGGCGGTGGCGGTGGTGGTAATGCTGGTAGTAAGGTGGTGGTGGTGGCGGCGGAAGTGTTGATGGTGCCGATGGTAGTGCTGATGGTTGTTGTTAGGTGGTGGTGGTGTTGAGAAGGTAAGGTGAAGGAGGAATGGAATGAAAAAAAAGAAGGGGGGTGGGAAGGAATGGTTTTGATGGAATGAGATTCTATGTATAATGGATGATTCCATTCCATTGAGCAACCAAACGTCACTTTTTTCATTCCCATGCAATGAATCATTCCATTCCCACTGTCATTCCTGCATAACAAACGCTACCTTACATGTGGCTTAGTTGTAGGAGGTTTGGGTTTTTTAGTGGAGACTTAAGTTCGAATCCCACTTGTTACACTTTTGGTGGGTATTGGCAATGAAGGATTTGAGCTAGGCCTTATGCAAAGGTTGTCAGCTCAAACCCTGAGCCCACTTGGGTTTTCGTCCCACCGTGTGTTACGCCAGAGAGTTTTGCTAGCTCTTGTGGTGGCATAACGATTGTCAAATGACAGTCGGCGGTATGGTTTTCTGGGAGAACGCCTAAGTCAAACTCTGAAGCCAGTGTGGGCCGATTAAGACAACATAGTCTTCCCAGAGTGGGGCATCGGGGCTCTCCGAATTTGAAGAGTGCAATAGTCTAAATACAAGAAAGTCGTCGTTCTAAAAAAAACTAAATAAGCCAACGAGTCGAGCCATCTCGTTTAGATTCAAGCTTATTTTGAGTCGAGCTTTTTTCTAGCGAGCCGCAAGGCACAAATTTTCGAATAGCCCTAATTGTGTGTCAGTGAATATGGTTAAGTTTTGGTTAATTTCGGTTAATCCAGTTTGTATGCAACGGCCATGGAGACGGAACCATAACCATAACCCATGACTCGTGCAGGTTGTAAAGGGGTTGCGAAGAAGAATAAGTTTTGGTTAATTTCGGTTAATCCAGTTTGTATGCAACGGCCATGGAGACGGAACCATAACCATAACCCATGACTCGTGCAGGTTGTAAAGGGGTTGCGAAGAAGAATAAGTGACGGATTATATTTGTTTCTTTTGACTTAGATGTAAACTTAAATATAAACTTGATGGTAGATTGGTAGTCACACGATAGAAGATGGAACCAACCTTTCAACCTGCAGTGTGCGTTACATCAGAATTTGGTGGAAGTATCAAGTATATATTATTTTTGTTTAGTTCATTCAATTTGGTTTAATCTAATACAATGCTCTTTAATTTTGTTTTATTTTATTACTAGATTTAGAAATCATGTAATACATGTGATGATTTAAACAATATAAATACAAATAAATTTGATCAATAATATTAAAAAAAACTACAGTTTATGGTAGCTAAAGTGTTAAGTTAATTTTATTGTGATTATAATAGTTATTTGTAAGAACCCAATAGGTGGACTAATCGGATGTTCTTATTATTTCAAAAATGTATAATTCCTTGTAATACCAAAGTGAAAAAAGAAGAAGTTTTGATGTATGGTGATTTTAGTGAATTTGGAATCTAGATGGAGAGTTTTTTTACTAAGCAAATATCTTAAAGACTGTATGGGAGTCTTATTGGTCTTACTAATCATTATTTCTTTTTGTCTCACTATAAAGCTATCGGCTATGGTGGAGGGCTTTGAAGCTCCCCTACAGTGCCACATCAGCATCAGATGGACATTGGGGACATCAAAACCCTAAGGGATAATGCTCCTTTTTAATGAGGGGGCTTCAAAGCCCTTTAAAATAATATAATAAAAATTAAATAATATATTAAATAATAATAGTAATACTAAGATTTAAATTTAAATAAAAATAAAAACCATACAATAATAAACATGCAAATAAAAAATAAATATAAATATAACTAATATTCGTCGTCCTCGTTCGCATATTTGGCCAATATATTTGCTTTTCTTTTCTCCATCACCGCAAGTGTGGGAGGATCTAGATACGATAGATCTTTTGTGAGGAGCTTGAATTCCTTTTCTCGCTTCCGCTCCAAGTGAACTTTTTGTCTTTCTCCATGCATCGCCTTTCTTTCTTCGTGCATTCTCATGAGTTCCTCTTGTTTATGTTTTTTAGCGTTGGCAATCTTAGTTAACTTGAGCTCTAAGTTGTCAAAACGCGAAATCACTCGGAACTCATCGAGGATGCCGTTATGGACGAAGATCCTTCACCTCTAGCCGCCGCCTTGGCTTTAGCTCTTCCTACCTGACATGGCAACTCATTCGGTTCATCAAAAATAAATTTTGGATCCAACTCGTTTAGATTAAGTTGACAAAGACCATCCGACATGGGTTGAGACGGCGAATGATGACCGAAGTAGACGTTGTATTTGACCGTTTGGACGGTCGCGGTGGTGATGATGTCAGGACCGGGTGCCACTTTAGCGAGCTTATGCATTGTCTCCAAATTTCTATCATATTGAAATCTCCACGATAAACGGCCTTGTATTGTTTTAAGCAAGCCTCCATCACATTGGCATCACTCATGCCGCTTTTTCTATTATTGTTAACACTGGTGTGAATGTTGGTGAAGTTGGTTATTTTTGTGTGTATTGCCTTCCTTGTTGTAGACGGAATCATTCCCACAGTACTCACCTCGACCCATTGTAGCAAAGAACTTGGTGCGTATTTCTTCCCAAACCTCTGGGGAATGTTTACCGTCACCTTCGATACATATAAAAGCTTAGTATTAGTAAAAAAAAAAGAACATGAAAAACATATAAATATTTTTATAATATACCTTGAATCGAGTCTTCGGATGAGTCGATCCACGCACACGTTAACGCCATTTCCTCGTCCGCTTCCCACATTTGTCTTTCGCCTTTTTCGGTTGTTTGATCGTCACCTAGGTTCTTTTTTAATGACTTCTTTTTTTAAGGCGGACTTGCGTTTCGGGTATTTGTGTTTCACTGTTTTAGGTATTTGGGTGTCGGGCATTTGTGTTTCGGGTATTTGGGTTTAGGGTACTTGCGAAGACGTATACGGCATTGGCGATCGAAAGAACATATCGGGGTTAAACGGTTGCATGAGTGGAGGAATCATCGGTCGTTGTTGGTTAGCATAGAACGGGTTGTTAAGGTCGACGTTATTTGCGAGCAAACCAGCCCACCATATACAACTCGGATCCCACGGTTTTAGGTTTGGGTTCGGGTTTGAGCTCGAGCTTGTGTTCGGGTTTGGGTTTGGGTTCGAGTTAGGATTCATGATTGTGAAAGTTTCAAAGTTTTTAGAGCAAAAGGTGTGAAAATGGTTTATATGTTGGTGAGAAAATGAAAGTTTGAGTGAAATTGAGAAAATGATTTGAATTTATAGAGAAATGGTTAAAATATTATTATTATCATTATTTTAACGGATACTTATATGACCGTTGGGGTCCCCCCCCCCACCGCTCAACTCTCCTCTCCAAGCCGGTCGTTCAGAAGGGGCCTCTCCCCCGGTGGTGTCCCCCTCCTTCAGCGCCCTTTTTACCCTCCACCGTGCCCATAGAAACAAGCCTAAAGAGCCAATATGTCCTATCCAAGCACATAATGTTTTAAGAAGACATAATGAATTTGCTTTTAATTAATATTTTAAACATAAAATATTTAGAGAAATTTTTTAAAATAAAGAAAGCCAACATCCCCTTTACTTTTACAACAAAAGAAGCAACACCAACTCGACGTGAAGCATTTGGTGGTGGCATATGATTAGTTTCAAGGAATACATACACGAGCATAAGATATGCTGGTTAGGCATGATGGTACAAAAATTCCGCCTAAATTAAAGAATCAACAAAAACAGTGAAGCCAATTTTGTATTGGATATAAAAATCAACGTTAAATCCTTAAATCTTACAAGTAGTTTAGCAAGATACTGATGTAAGAGCATTCCCAATGGATTCCCTAAATTATTTGAGGGAGTTCTCCATTCTTTAGAGATGGTAAAAAATGGTTGTGAGAGGAGAAGAGAGAAAATGTTACTGTTTATGATTAAATTTGGAGAAGCGCACTGTTCATCTCTATAATTTTTTAATGTTTTTGAAAGTGGTTGTGAGTGAATGAGAGAGAAAAGGTAATGATAAAAGTATAAAAAAGTATTATTTAATTGAAAATGAGAAAGAAAAAATAGTATTTTTAGTGTAATTATAGAGATAGAGATGAAGAATTGAATAAGAATGCTCTAAGGGACAAAAAACACACCCACAAGTGGGCAAAACTCCTAAACATCAGTCTAGGCTTAAACTAAATCTAGAGAAACATAACCCCATCATAATACCAAAAATATAACATGTTATCACTATAACTCCTTGTGGGGCTTTAATTCCCAAAAAAATGCTTGTGATAAAAATGGTTCTTGACTTGGGTAAGTGGATTCCAACATCAGAGTATGAATCACAATATTCGTAATTAAGTTGAGACAAGTTATGAACCGTTGTTTGTGTTGGATCCTATTCTGATTAACCGGGGAAGGCTCCTAACTATCACAAGAATGGGATCACAAGTATAGAAGTATGTGGTGTTTAGTATTGTATTAGTGAATGAATATACAAGTGTTATCTCCTCTTTATTTATAGGAGAGGATAAGTGTACACAAGATCCTATGGTTTATCACTTCCGGTTGGGTCCTTTGATCCGATCTTCTTACCCTCAGGCCTTGCTTTCTTCGGAGATCTTTACCTCTTGGTCACTGGCCCCTATCCCGGATCACACGCTCCTCGGGCCACCCACCGGATCAGACGTGCTGCATGCGTTTCCCTCTCAAACCTTTTTCCCTCCATTCCGTCTTCTAGAACCATTTGTATTATTGGGATTTCCTGTGCTGGGCCTTGCTTAGATTATTGGGCTTGGGGCATGCCCGTGAGCCTGTCTCATTTCAAGTCCCCCCAGTCTATTGTTCTCGTTATTTATGACGAGGACAATAGACTCATCTTGTGCTCTTGCTCATCCTCTTGTGTCTCTTCCCATGGATTCTCTTTCTTGTTTGGCCCGCTTGATTATGCTTTTGTTCCCTTTAAGCCCATTTGCGTGATCCGGCCTAATTTCTTCCTTTTTGAATTTTGACGGTTTACCTTCCCAAGGCAATAATTAACCGCCCCCCTTGTATTTTCACCATTATTGATCCTCTCTCTTCTACCTTTCTCCTCCAAAAGTTCCGGTGATTTCCTTCCTTGCCCAGGTTTGTCTCCTCCTTTCTCTGTTACATTATGAGTCGCGACGGTCGATCAACCATTACCTTGGCCATGTCCTCTGTCAGAATGGCTACTTTGTGTTCGACTTACCATATCTCTTTGTCTTTGTCTCCGACCCTTCCCGAACCAAATGATACGGCTTGCAACCATCCTGGGTTTATCGCTCTTTATGCGAAAAACCTTGAGTTTGCTAATATCCGTTATCCTTTAACTGAATTTCAGTTGGCTTTGTTGAAATATCAACGATTGTGTTTCTCCCAAGTCCACCCCTTGGGGTTTTTTCATGTTACTCACTTTGAGGTCGCTTGTCGGGCCTTCGGTGGAGATCCTTCTGTTACTTTGTTTAGGCGGTTTTACCGTTTAAAGCCTGACGACGATTGTTTCACCTTTTAGCAACGAGCAAGCGGTAAACACCTTACATGTACTTCCTACATCCCCTCTGGGTTTTACCCTCAGGAGTGGAAAAATGATTTTTTCTTTGTGTCCTCTTCTTTTGCTCTCGGTCTTACTCGTCGCCGTCATGTTGGTTCTCAAATTGATGACCCTGCCCCCGGCTTTCCTACTGTTCATGATTCTCTTTATAAATTGCTGATTAAAAATCCTACCGAAGCTGCCACCTACCCTGAGCCCCTGTTATACATGACTGGACTGAGCAACATTTGGCCGGACCCGTTGACACGTCCTGCTATGTTTGACGGGGAGCGAGGTTGGTGATTCCTAACTTCTGTCAACTGCCTTAAATACTTTCCCCCTGTTTCTGATTTCTTTTTCTTTTTTTTTTCTTTGTTGTTGTTTTGCAGAGATGGATTTGATGGAGATACTTCAGAAACGTCATGTTAAAGGTGCTGAATTCGTTGCTCTTCCGATATCTGCTGGTGTTTCCACCCCCGTGACTCGTACCGGTGATGCTTCCTCCGACTCCGAAGCCCAGGGCTTCTCAAGTGTGGCTGTCTCAGATTCTTTGAAACGCAAGAATGTTTATTCTGAGCTTTTTGACTCATCCTTAATGAGTCGCCTTCGTAACTCCAAACGCACTTATTTGCGCTCCACTGGGCAGGGTTCTTCTTCTGCCCCTGAAATTGTTGATGTTGATGACGACTTTTCTTTCAAGGTCACTGATGCGGTTCCTGACCCTATTGTTGCTCCTACCTCTGTTAGTGAACATCCTGATGCTGCCGAGGTTGACCTTAAAGGTAAAGCTCCTATCGCTCCTGAGGGTTCTTCGAATCCTTCCTCAGTTAATCCTCCTACCCCTGACCTTTTTGTCCCGAAGTGGTCGTTAACTGTGAACTCTTCTGTCAACACTCCCCACCTTGCTCATGAGTTCTTGACATGTGTTATTCCCACTGTGGATTATGCTCATGTGCAAACTATGATGCCTGATGTCCTGGTTGGGGAGTTTGGTATGTACCTGTATCGTACCTTGGTGTTGGGTTCCTCCCTTCGTCAGGGGTTTGTGGATGTCCAGGTCGCCCATCAGAATAGTCAGGAGGAGATTGCTAATTTGAAGAAGTCTGTTTGATGGCTATGTTCGACGGGTCGGGGAGATGCGTAAGAGAATTAATGTGGCCGCGGAGTTGAGTTTGGAGGTCCCCGGTTTGAAATCTGCATTGGAGTCTTCGCAGAAACAGGTGGCTGACCTTACTGCTAGCCTTCAGCTTGCCCAAGAGAAGGTTGCTGATCTTGATGCCGTTCGATCTTCCCTTGTTGATGCTCAGGCTAAAATTTCCAAGGTTCGTTTCCCCTTTACTTTTCTTCTTATCTTCTTTGTTTATCTTATTTTTGCCTTGTGATTTTATTGAAGCTTGAAGAGAGCCCCCCTCTTGTAAGAATTCATGAGCTGGAGAATCTGCTTGATCGTGAACGTTCTAATCATAAATCAGCTTTAGAGCAATTAGGGGTTGCTAAACATCAAGAGGGGCAGAAGGTTGACGGCCTGTCAAAAGAGATTAAGTGGCTGAGGGGTGAATGTTCCCGCCTACAGGGAGTTGTTTCGAAGCATGAAGATGATCTTAAGTGGTTGGTTTCTACAGGTTTCTGGCAGGTATACGATAGGGCTCTGGGCTGTAGGGAGATGTTGGAGGTCCTGGACAATCTAAATCGGGCTGTGTTTACTTCTGGTTTTCAACATGGGCTACGGTCGGGCTATGAACATTCTTCCCACGGGATTCCCATTCAAGATGCTCCATCGTTTTCTCCTACTGCGGAGGCAGAAGCTCAAGAGGCATTTGTGGCCTTGACCTCCCATGTTCCCCCCATCGTTGCCCAAGTTTCCTCGGACCCTGAGATCTCTGTTGCAGACATTCAAGCCCTGGCTTCCGTTGTTGATCCTCCGTCTCCGTTGTTATAATTTGTGGTTTGTTTTAGACAATTAACTTTATGTGGGTTTGTATGCTTTTAAACAATTGCTTTGTTTGTCTGCCCCTGCGTGGGTGAATTTGAACTTTTCATGTTTTGGTGTTTGAATATGCATTAGCATTGGAATATCTATGACAATGATTAGCGTATGCCTTAGCATGTTTAATTTATGCTTATAGGTTAACCATTTAGCCTATCGGCGAGGCCTTCCCTCTTTGAGGAGCATATCGTGAGTATTTACGAGGCGGACTCGTGTTCTATACTTGTTGCCCTTATAATGAGACGGACTCGTTGTTTGCATGTTACGATTTTGATAAAGTAATTTCTTGCATTAGGATCATGTTTACATAGCGGTTACAAAAAAAAACAATTTGACTTTCCTGTTTGTTCCTCGCGGAGAGGTCACTTGTTTTGTTTGATCCTTAGCCCTTTTGCTAGTGCCCTCAGGCGTAGTACTTTTGGAGTTGCATGGAGTTCCAGGTCCTAGGAATCTCCTTTCTTGTTGATTCTGCCAATCTTTAGACCCCATTATCTCCGGCCCAAATAACTTGATAGGGCCCCTCCCATTTAGGCCCCAATTTCCCCTGATCTTCTTTTCTACTCGCCTCATTTTCTTTTAACACCCAGTCCCCTTTTTTGAATCTGACCTCCCTAACCCTTGCGTTGTAGTATCTTTCCATCTTTTGTTTTGTAATCCACCTCTCGTCTCGCTGCCTCCTCCCTTCTTTCTTCCGCCAGATTTAGGTTCAGCCTCAAATCTTCCTCACCTCCTCCTTCCCCCTGCAGAGTTCGCCTGGTTGGCGCTCCGATCTCCGCAGGGATCATAGCTTCTGTTCCATATGTTAGGCTGAAAGGCGTTTCTCCGTTACTCATTTTAGGCATTGTTCTGTGTGCCCATAAGACGTGGGACAATTCTTCCACCCATGATCCCTTTTCTCTCCCCAGCCTTGCTTTGATCCCCTCTACCATACTTCGATTTGCTCTTTCCACTTGGCCGTTAGACTGGGGATGGGCTACTGATGTGAACGTTTGCTTGATTTTTAATTGCTGGCACCATTCCTGAACGGGTTATTGGCAAAATGTTTCCCATTGTCACTGACTATGGCGCATGGTAACCCAAAGCTGCAAACAATGTTTTCCCATACAAATCTCTTGACCTGTTCACCCGTGATAGTCCGAAGCGGCTTGGCTTCCACCCATTTTGTGAAATAGTCAATTGCTACAACAAAAATTTTTGCTCTTTCGGTTCCCTCCGGGAAGGGTCCCACGATGTCTATTCCCCACTTCTGGAATGGCCATGAGGAACTTACCGGGATTAACGATGACTTTGGTTTCCTCCCTATCGGGGCGTGTATCTAGCAGCTGTCACATTTTTGTATCTCTTTAACAGCGCTAAAGAACATCGATGGCCAGTAGTACCCGGCCCTCATTGCTCGTGCCACAACCATTTTAGCTCCCATATGCATTCCGCAAATCCCCTCATGTATTTCCTTTATTACGTATTCTGCTTCTTCTTCATTAATACACTTTAGGGATTGTCCCAAATAAGACTTTTTGTATAAATTCCCTTCAATTATTTCATACTGTAATGTTTTGATCTTTAGTTTCCTTTCTTCCTCTTTGTCCTCCGGGACCCTCCCTTCCTGCAGGTACTCAATGATGGGGGTCATCCAACTTTCTTTTTGGCTTTCTACATTGGCTATCATAGCTTCTGTTACCGACGGTTGCTTGAGGGTTTCCACCTTTACTTCTTTTGCCAGATGATCGAAGGCCACTGCTGCCAGTTTGCTCACAGTATTTGCCTTTTTGTTTGAACCCCTTGGAATGTGTATCACCTCTGCTTCCTCGAACCCTTTCATCAGTTCATGAGTCACCCTTAGGTATTCCCTCATTTTTGGGTCCCTAGCGTCGTAGGTCCCCCCCCCCACTTGGTTAGCTACCAGAAGTGAGTAAACGTGAGCTTACACTTTTCTTACTCTTATTTCCTTGGCAATCCTTAGCCCTTCCAAAAGTGACTCGTATTCTGTTTCGTTGTTAGTGCTCGGGATTCAACCTTATTGCATAAGTCAACTCTATCCCTTCGGGACTTACTAAAATTAGCCCCGCCCCACTTCCCTCTTCATTGGAGGCCCCATCAGTGTATAGTTTCCACCAAGGTTCCTCACTCCCTGCCTTCTCACTACTCCTTGCCTCACATTCTTCTCCTTTCTCGTTATTCTTCCCCCCTTCTGTTTCAGCTAAAAAGTCGGCTAACACTTGCCCTTTGATGGACGTTCTTGGCCGATATTCGAGTGTATGATCCCCCAGTTCTACTTCCCACTTCGTTAGTCGGCCCGAGACTTCGAGTATTGATAAAACTTGCTGAAGAGGTTGATTGGTAAGTACTCGCACGACATGTGCTTGGAAATACCTCCAGAGTTTCCTCGCCGTGTAGTTCAAAGCTAGCACCAATTATTCTATCGGTAAGTACCTTTCCTCCGGTCCCTTCAATGTGCGTCTTATGAAATAAATGGGGACCTGTGCTTCTCCCCTTTCAACCATTAGCACGGAACTTATTGTTTTTGGTGTTTGGGAAAGGTACAGTATCAATGTTTCCCCCGGCAGAGGTGTTGCAATTGTAGGGAGGTAACATAGGTGTTTCTTCAGCTCCTGGAAGGCTTCTTCTACTTCCTTGTCCCAACAGAATTTACTCTTCTTTGTACTTCTCCTTAGAATGGCCATAAAGGGCAAGGTCCTTTCCGCTATTTTGGAAAGGAACCTATTTAAAGCCACAAGTCTTCCATTAAGCCTCTGCAGTTCTTTGAGGTTCTTGGGGGACTTCATCTATATCCGTGCTTCCACTTTCTCAGGATTGGCTCGAATCCCCCCTTTTGTCACCAACACCCCCAGGAACTTCCCCTCTTCTACCCCAAAAGAGCATTTCCCCGGATTCAGTTTCATGTTGGCCTTTCTTAGGGTTTGAAACGTTTCTCTTATGTCTTTCAACATTCCCTCTTCATGTTTGCTTTTTATGACCAGATCATCCACATAAATCTCCACGTTTCTGTCCCTTTGCTCTTCAAATAGTTGATCCATAAAACGCTGGTATGTGGCTCCTGCATTTTTCAAACCGAACGGCATCTTAGTGTAACAGAAGGTCCCCTCATAAGTGTAAAAAGCTGTCTTTTCTTCATCTCTGGGGTCCATCTGTACCTCATGGTATCCCTTATAGGCGTCTTAAAAACACCTCATGGGATATTCTACCAAAGATTCTATCTTTTTCTCCACTTCGGGGAGTGGGTATGCATCTTTTGGGCAAGCCTTGTTCAAATCCTAGAAGTCAATACACATTCGCCAACTGTTGTCGGCTTTCGCTATCATCACTGGGTAGGAGATCCATTATGGATATTTTACCTTCCTAACTATTCCAGCTTGCAATAACTTCTAAGTTTCTTTTAACACGGCTTGGCTTTTTTCTAGCCCCAGACTTCTTTTCTTTTGTTTTACAGGCTCCATCCAATGGAACTCTTTGAGATTATGTTGCACTTGGTTTCGGGGGATCCCCGTCATGTCTTCGTGTCTCCATGCGAACACATCCACGTTCCTCAACAACAGCTCTTTTAGCTCTGCTCTCCCTTTATCTGTCAACGAGGTCCCTATCTTGACCGTCTGATCGGGGAACTCCCCATTGAGGACCCACTCCTCAGTCCCCACATGCCTCTTCTTTGATTTTCGTTCCGGGTCCACGCTGGCTACAATCTCAGCTGAGGATCGTATTGTGGCTACCCTTTCAGGAGTTGGGAATTGGATGCATCTGTGTGCGGTGGACGCTATAGCTTGGAGAGCCCTCATACCAGGGCGTCCCAGTATGACGTTATACTTTGACGGAGCTCTTACGACCAAGAACCAAAGCTGAACGGTCCGAGTCTTCACACCCTCCCTCAGACTAAAAGGGAGGGTTATGGAGCCCAAAGCTTAATGACCTCCCTCGAAAAACCTACCAAAGGGCATACGTGTGACTTTCGTCAATTTTCAGCCCGTATTTGTATTTGTTAACCCGACCCGTTGGGTCGTTTCGTTGTATTATTTATCATTAATAAAAGTGAATCCCGACATTTAATGTTCATTATTCGCTGTTCGTTGTTATTCAGTTATTTGTGAAATCCCAAGTCCTATCAATAACCTAGTTAAAACACGTAATAATTCCAAAACCGAAAACTCATGAAATTAAACTATAAAGTTTAGGGTTAGAAATGAAAATAAAACATTAAACTTCAAAGTTAAAGAATTATGAAAATAGAGGGACCATAAATGAAAAATTATTCAAAAAAAAAATAAACCCAGCCCTCTTCCCCTGCCCCACGTTTTTCCGGCCACCCTCTGGCCGCCGGAATCGGCGCCGGAGGTAGCCCAATCCTCCGTTTAAGGCGTTTTTGACCTGAGTTAAATATATAAATACGATTCTCCGTCGATATTAAACGTTAACCGACTAATTAATTATGATTCCTTGCCGTAAAACACCCCGTAATCGCCGACGGATTTCACGGGATTCACCATTAATGCGATAACCGCGTCCACGCTCCTCCTACTAGTATAAATAGGACCCTAAGCTTCATTACAACTCACTCATTCCTCTCAATCCCCCTCTAATACACTGAGTAATCTGTAATTGGGAATTCTTATAAATTCTTTTCCGGCAACTGGGTTTCGGTCAAAACAAAACATCAAGAGGTAATGTTTAATATCGGTCAAAACAAAACAAAACACCACACTTATTATTGTAACCGATTGTATATATTGTCATCTTATTGCTATGTTTTCTTTCATAATAATCAAAATTGTAACCAATGTTGTTCCAACATTGACGTGAATATATTTTAAGTGCCATATTAATTAATATATTTTGTATTTTAGCGTTCATCATGTCAAACCTAGCAAAGCTTGAATTTTTAGCTTTGGACAATACTGGAAAGAATTTATGTCATGGGTGTTGGATGCGGAAATACACCTAAATGCCAACAATCTTGGTTACACAATTAAAGAAGATAATACAACATCCACCCAAGATAAGGCAAAGGCGATGATATTCCTTCGCCATCATATCCACGACGACTTAAAAACCGAGTACCTAACGGTTAAGGATCCACTTGACTTGTGGACCAAATTAAAAGAAAGATATGACCACCAAAAAACAGTAATATTACCAAGAGCTCGTTATGACTGGGTCAACTTAAGCTTACAAGACTTTAAATCAATAAGTGAGTATAACTCGGCTATGTTTAGAATAACATCACAATTGATTTTGTGCGGGTAAAAATATTACTAATGAGGATATGATGGAAAAACATTCTCCACATTTCATGCATCAAATGTGCTATTGAATCAGCAATATCGTGAAAGGGGTTTTACAAAATATTGTGACCTTATTTCATATTTACTTGTGGCGAACAAAACAATGAGCTCTTGATGAAAAATCATGAGACCCGACCGGTTGGCACAGCCCCATTCCCTGAAGCGAATGTGGCAGCATATAACGATCAAGGTGGAAGTCGTGGTCATGGTTACTATCGTGGTCGTGGTCGTGGTAGTGGACGTGGACGTAGATATAACCGGGGAAGTTATCATGGTGTTCAATTTAGGAATACAAGATCCCATCATAAAGGGCAAGAAAATTGAAAGAAGCCTAAGTATGAAAGTGATAAAAAGACTAATGTAACTACATCAAATGCATGTCATCGATGTGGAAGTAATAACCATTGGGCACGTACTTGTCGTACGCCTAAACACTTGGTGGCACTCTACCAAC
This sequence comes from Bidens hawaiensis, assembly GCF_021521415.1. Lineage (NCBI taxonomy): Eukaryota > Viridiplantae > Streptophyta > Magnoliopsida > Asterales > Asteraceae > Bidens > Bidens hawaiensis. The sequence continues at coordinate 23,594 of NW_027491788.1, forward strand.
AATCAATCAAAAATAAAGGAAAAGGAATATAAACAAATTTTGCATATGAAGATGGCAACATTGATATCCCCGATGGTCACAATGAACATACTAATACAATTGCTCTTGATGTGGATGATTTCATCATTGATCCAATCAATATGAATTCTGGTGATATCATGGATGATACACTCAAGATGGATGCTTGCAATTTTCCTTACATATGAGTCATTGGACTTAATTTTATGTTATTTTCATTATGTCATGACTGGACATTTTCTTTGAAATAATGTGTTTCTTTCTCTAAGTGTATGAGATAGTTTGGGCATGTTATGCATTCTATTTATGTCATTTTTTTAAGTATATGGAGCATTTAAAACGTCCTATTAACGATGAAGACATATGTCTAATCGACAGTGCAACCACGCATAAAATTTTCAAGAAAAGAAATTTTTTCTCTAATTTAATTATAAAAGAGGCAAACGTTGGCACTATATTCAGTACTTCAAAGTTAATTGAAGGTTTTGGAGAAGCACATGTTGTGTTACCGGGTGGAACACATTTCAAATTTAACAGTGCATTATTTGCTCCGTTGTCTCAAAGAAATTTAATAAGTTTTAAAGATATTCATCTAAATGGATATCATCTTGAGACAACATGTGATAGACATGATGAGTACCTTCAAATCACAAGTTCGATTTCGGGTGAAAAACATGTATTAGAAAAGTTACCAGCACTTGCCTCCGGTTTGTACTATACTAAAATTAATATAATTGAATCAAATATGGTCATAAACTAAAAGTTTATGGACCGGGAAAATTTTATCATTTGGCATGACCGGTTAGGCCATCTCGGATCAATTATGATGCGAAAAATTATTGAAAATTCATGCGAGCATTCATTAAAAACCAAAAGGTCCTTCATTCTAAGGAAATTACATGTGTTGCATGCTCACAAGGAAAATTAATTACTCGTCCTTCACCGGCTAAGGTAGGAACCGAAACTCTTAGTTTTTTAGAAAGAATACATGGTGATATATGTGGGCCTATAAATCCCTCTAGTGGGCCATTTAGATACTTTATGGTCCTAATTGATGCATCAACTAGATGGTCTCATGTGTGGTTATTATCAAGTCGTAATATGGCCTTTGCATGGCTACTTGCTTAATTAATAAGGTTAATAGCACATTTTCCAGATTACTCCATTAAGAAAATTCGGTTAGACAATGCTGGTGAATTTACATCCCAAACATTTAATGATTATTGCATGTCTATTGGGATAAGTGTGGAGCATCCTGTACCTCATGTACACACACAAAATGGGCTTGCTGAATCGCTTATTAAGAGACTTCAAATGATTGCAAGACCAATTATTATGAAATCAAAATTACCAGTTACTACTTGGGGGCATGCGATTTTACATGTAGCAACACTAATACGCATCAGGCCAAAAAGTTATCATACCTCTTCCCCGCTAAAGTTGGTTTTTGGTCATGAACCAAATGTTTCCCATCTAAGTATTTTTTTTTGTGCCGTATATGTTCCTATTGCTCCACCACAACGTACAAATATGGGGCCTCAAAGGATGTTAGGAATATATGTTGGGTACGAATCACCATCTATAATTAAGTATTTAGAGCCAACAACAGGAGATTTATTTACAGCTCGATTTGTTGATTGTCACTTTGATGAATCAACATTCCAAAATTAGGGGGAGATGAAAAGCAGCCAAAAGGTGATATTGTTGGAATGAATTATCGTTATCTCATTTGGATCCTCGAACTAAACAATGTGAACTTGAAGTTCAAAGAATAATTCATTTACAAAGATTAGCAAATCAATTATCAGACGCTTTTACCGACCTAAAGAGAGTGACTAAGTCACATATACCAGCTGCTAATGCTCCAATTAAAATCAGTGTCCATGAAGGACCACCACATATTGATAATGGATCTAATGCATGCCTAAAGTGTGGCAGACCAATTGGTTCTAAAGACAAAAATCCTCGAAAGAAAAAAGAAGCAAATAATGAACATAGTCAAATCGAGGTAGAAGTAATTCCAGAAAAAGAGCCTTCTAAAGAGACAATAGACATGATGGTTCAAGATGAACATAAGGTACCTGAAAATGAAGAGATCTCAATAAATTATATCATGTATAGGAAAGTATGGAACCGAAACCAAGTCGACGTCGATGAAATCTTTTCATATAATGTAGTGCTAGAAATAATGGAAAACAATGAGGATCATGAACTAGTATCTGTTGATGAATGTAAATAGAGACATGATTGGCCAAAATGGAAAGACGCAATTGAAGCAGAATTAAATTCCCTCACGAAACGGGAAGTCTTTGGTCCCGTAGTACAATCACCTGAAGGTGTAAAACATGTTGGTTATAAATGGGTCTTTGTGAGAAAACGTAATGAAAAGAATGAGATTACACGCTACAAGGCACGATTTGTAGCACAAGGATTTTCTCAAATACCTGGAATTGATTATGAGGAGACGTATTCTCCCGTGGTAGATGCAACGACTTTTCATTATCTTGTTAGTCTGGTAATACAACAAGGGATTGATATGCGTCTAATGGATGTTGTGACAGCCTACCTTTATGGCTCACTTGATACAGAAATTTACATGAAACTACCTGCAGGATTCAAACTACCAGAATCATGTAAATCAAGTTCTAGAGAACATCTTTCAATTAAACTAAACAAATCATTATATGTGCTGAAACAATCTGGGTGTATGTGGTATAATCGCCTTAGTGAGTATTTGTTGAAAGAAGGTTACAAAAATGATTCTGTTTGTCCATGCATTTTTACAAAAAGATCAGAATTTGACTTTGTTATAATTGCTGTATATGTTGATGATTTGAATATAATTGGAACTCCTAGAGAGCTCCAAAAGGCTATCGAATATTTGAAAAAGGAATTTGAAATGAAAGACCTTGGAAAGACAGAGTTTTGTCTTGGGTTACAAATAGAACATCTTAACGGTGGGATACTTATGCATCAAGAAACTTACATAGAAAATTACTCAAAAGGTTTTACATGGATAAATCACATCCATTGAGCACTCCAATGGTTGTAAGGTTACTTGATATGGAAAAGGACCCATTTCGACCACCGGGAGAAGAAAAAGAAATTCTTGGTCCAAAAGTACCGTATCTGAGTGCAATCGGTGCATTAATGTTCCTTGCGAGCCATACACGACCAGATATATCATTTTTCATTAAATATTTTGGCAAGGTATAGTTCATGCCCAACAAGGAGACATTGGAATGGGGTAAAACAAATATTTCGATATCTCCAAGGAACTAAAGATATGGGCTTGTATTTTACTAACCAATCGAAAACAAGTTTGGTTGGTTTTGTAGATGTAGGGTATTTGTCTGACCCTCATACTGGCCGATCCCAAAAAGGATATTTATTCACACATGGAGGCACTGCAATTTCATGGTGTTCTGTGAAACAAACAATCACAGCCACTTCATCTAACCATGCAGAATTATTGGCAATCCATGAAGCTAGTCGAAAATGTGTTTGGTTGAGAAATATAATACAACACATTCGTGGATCTTGTGGTATTTTGTCTACAGACGAGGGACCGACAGTTTTACATGAAGACAACGCAGCATGCATTGCACAACTTAATGAAGGATATATCAAAGGAGACAGAACCAAACATATCTTGCCAAAGTTCTTTTTCACACATGATCTACAAAAGAATGGAGTTATTATCATTCAATAGATTCGCTCTAGCGAAAATTTGGCAGACTTGTTTACTAAATCACTTCCGACTTCAACATTCAAAAATTAGTTCACGGGATTGAGATGCGTCGACTCAAGGAGCTAAAATCATCAGGGGGGAATAATAAGCGCTGCACTCTTTTTTCCTTAGCTATGGTTTTATCCCACTAGGTTTTCCTAACAAGGTTTTTAATGAGGCAGCATCAACAAGCGTATTTCATCTCGTGGATCGTCAAAGGGGAATGTTATGAATTATCATTATTAGAGTGACTCTCCACATGCATGACTCTCCATGTGCTTAACTCCCTTTTATATGTTAATTATGTGTTTATTGTGATGAGCCTATAAATACAAGCTTGTACTCCATATTGAAGTAATAATAACAGAATTCATTCCCCAATCCTCTCTATATTGCTAATAGGTTTTAGTTGTTTCACAACGTAATTAAGTTTATCTACATTTTCTAATTATTTACGTATAACAAATTAAAAGGTTCTACCATTAAGACCAGTGGGTATGGCCACTGATTCATCCATTTGGTGTTGATGCGGCTATTGTGGCCAACGGCAAACACCGCCCTCTATATCAGGGAAAACTCTGATAAAATTTGTGAGGAATATCCACTTATTTATTCATCGAGCAAAATCCCAACCCTTGCCAATTTAATATACTTTTTGATATACTAATATTATTATCATGTTTGAAAATGAAGGGAAGGAAATTGGGGAGTATTTCCTTGATATTGCAGAAGTGGAAGAAAGTGAAATTAAGTTGTATGTGATGTGACGCTAACATGATACAATAAGAAAATTATTGAATTAGGAAGCACACCTTGTAGTCTTAAAGAACTATATCTACCATCCAAATTTGTTTTCTCATCTGATTGTGAGAAGGGAAAATGCGAAAACTCCAATAAATCTGCGGTTTGAAGGATTCGAGAGTTACTCACAAAATTTCAATATGTAATATGTATGAGCTTGTTGGATGTGACCAACCATATAGTCATATACTGATATACATGTTGCTAATGCTCAGTTATTTGAATCATTAATTATTATTATTATTAATTTTTTTAGAGTTACCCACAAAATATCAAACTATTCAATCCAATTAACTGCAAGAATTTTCACCCCTGCCCATTTTAGGGTTCGCCCCAGCTTCTTCACAAATTATTCTTCTCCTTCGATGATTTTTGTTGCTAATCGACGTGAAACTTTTTTGTGAAAGTTAGGTTGAGTAATTTTTATTCGGTATCCACGAGCAAATTCAAATAGAATATGTCATTGTTCCATTAGCGAATGTTTGACTAGTGATCATAGGAGGCCATGGTCTTTACGATAGTTTAAGTAGTCATGCAATTCAAACCAGAGGCGAATTTATAGCCCGGGGTGCCACCCACGTCATTATTCGTCTAAGCTTCATTCAGAGGTAGGTCACAACAGAGCCCAGTTGGACCCGCAAGACTCACCTCAAAGAGGGACGTCTGCGCAGTTGAACCCGCAAGACTCACCTTCAACAGGGACGTCTGCGCAAAGGCTAAACTCGCAACCCCTTGAAGAGGGACGTCTGCGCAGAAACCAACTGGGCCCGCAGGACCCACCATGCTCAGAGACGTGACGTCCTTACGCGCAGTACGCAAGCTGTTCCAGCAGGAAAAGCCTCCCAATGGTGAAGTACTCCGCCTGTTCCCGCAGCTGCGGATACAAGCCATCAGGGAAGGCTACCCGCGCAGCAAGGCTACACGCACAAGGCACTTAACTCTTAAATAATTCAGTAATGTCACCTGAAGAAGGAGTGAGCAAGCCGGGAACACTCCCGCACAAAGCCGGGAAAACTTCCGCCCAAATAAGCCAGTTCGTACAATACTGGAGGATCTTTTGTACTGTACCTGACGAGGTATGGACAAAAGATCTGACCAAAGATACGACAGCTCACTGACAACAGTATGACGAGCAGCACGCTCTTGTACTGTATGTCACTATTAGCCGCTGCCTACTCACCAACCTGTCGGAGGATGTGCATAGCCTGCAGTTGGTGGAACAGGAATAGTACACAGCCGGCCTGGTCACTATCAGCCGCTGCCTACCCACCAACCACCAGCAGGGCATGTGCGTAGCCCACAGTTGGCAGAACAGGAACACTATTCAGCCAGCTGTACCTGCTTGGAAACCTACCTTCGGCTATAAATACTCCAACACCTTGGAATGGTATCATCTAATCTCATATCTCATATCTTGATATATTACCTGATATCTGCTCTAGTCATTCTCTTAATATACACTTATATTCAAGAGCAATCTAGTCTGATTCTCACGCCGGAGGGTGGTCACAAGGAGGTACCCCTCCCCCCTTCTCAGTGACGAGCTCACGGTGTCTGTTTTGCAGGTTATCAGAAGAACCATCTTCGCCGGATCTAACCCCTCGTGGGAAACATCTATTTAACCCCTAGATTATCCGTAATCTGCCTGGGGTCGATTAGTGTTTCTTCATTGGCGCCATCCGTGCATAAAAGCTAGAACTAATTTATTCAGTTTTTTCAAAACCTCCGAAAAGATGGTTAAGGTTACTCCGTTGCCAAAGCCAGCGAATGACCAAGAAACCCCGGTAACCACAACCCCAGCTACTGGGGGGAACACCGTCGAATACACACATTTTACGAACACTACCCCGGTTACCCAAGCCGGGGCAAGTGCAGTAAATTTTACGAACACTACCCCGGTTACCCGAGCCGGGGCAAGTGCAGTAAACAATCCTCCCCTGGGATTCATTGATACCCATGTGGAAAGACAACAGACAAGGCCCCCCCCCCCCCCCGCCAAACACTTGAACAAGTTAAAGCATGGGCGGAAAAACGTCAAAGGGAATTCCAAGCTGAGTTGGATGAACGCTTGCGTTCACCCCAACAGGCTGACGAATTCGGAAGCACTCAACAGCTCAACATGAGCAATGACTGCGAGTACTTGGACGATGATTCGGAGGAATCCGACACCGACGCAAACCCTCGCCATAGGGCGAAAGGGAAGCGTAAGGAAACGGACTTCCAACCGAGAAGGAATTTTGGAGAAACCTTCAAACCAAAAAACGCGGGTGGAAACCAACGTGACTTCTCTAAAACCTTCAGACCAACCGCTGCAAATGCGGGAACCTCCAAGTTTGCAAGGGACATTGCGGAATCAATCGCCCCAAGAAGTGCCAAACATATGTCAAACATCGGCACCTATGATGGTATATCTGACCCAGACGATCATTTGAACAGATTCATAGCGGGGGCAACCGTCAGCAACTGGACGGAACCCACGTGGTGTTATATGTTCCAGATGACGTTGGTTGGAGCAGCCAGAGCATGGTTCAACCGTCTACAGGTCCACCACATCTACGATTGGGCAGACTTCCAACAGAAGTTTAGCCAACACTTCAGCCAACAAAGAAAGTATACCGAAGAGCAATGGACAATCCTCAATTGCATTCCAGAGGAAGATGAATCTTTGCTAGACTTCATCACTCGCTTCAACTCAAAGAAGCTAAGTCTGGGTAATATTAGCGAAGATCTTGTTCGCGCTGCTTTCATCCAGGGCACAAAAGACCCAGAGCTCATCCGCACCTTAACGGGTAAAGATGGCATGCCATCCACATGGGATGCCATCATGACAGCAGCTAAACGCTTCGCGGAAACGGAAAAGCAACTGGGTAGAGATCTTCCCCAAAGCACAAACCTCTACACCCAGAAAACAAGAGAAAACAATGTCCTTACCGCCCAACTAAACAAAAAGAGGAAGCTAGGCATTTGGCAGTCAAGGGTAAACTTTGACACCTCATCCGGCTCGCACCCTCGGTTAGGCGGAAAGGATAACATGACGTCGTCAAACCGGAACTCCAGATGGACGCCACTCACCAAAAGCGTCACTGAGATATTCAACACCGAGAGACTCCCATGGCCAAAGGCTCCAATAATCCGAGAGCGTCACAACGCTGATCAGAGCAAATTCTGTGACTTCCACAGGACAAGAGGCCACAACACCGAGGAATGCGTAGACTTGAAGGACATCGTCGAAGCATTTGTCAGAGATGGGACGCTCACGCACCTCGTGGCGTAATGAACGCTGAGCAGGCTAATGCGTGTAGAACCCCAGTTGGGGAAACACGAATAAAACTGCAGCTTCAATGTCGGAGACTACATACTGAGTAAACAACGAGATTCCGAACCAAGTGCATATCGGCTCGAAAGGCTCGATGACACTCCCAACAACATGGAAGTGAGCTCAATTACACAGTCTGCATGTAGATCAATTCAAACTTGTAAAAGAAAAGGCCCAGAGCCACTTCTAATGGAAATGATTCTCCTTATCACATTGACGCTGATGGTCTTACATTTATACTTAATGAACTTTCCACATTGATATGCCGGTCTTCACCGCATACATAAGTGGGGAAGTAAGTCGTTGCGTGTGGAAGGCGGCAAAACCCGTATAAACACAAAAAACGGCCAACCTTCACGCAGGTCAGTTATAGGTAAAGTTGGGTCATCCCACTAAATGAAAGTGACGGTCTTACCCGCACAAATCATGATAGAGGAAACCGAACTAACCTATTGACAACCGCGCATCGAACGGTTAATTTATTCAAAACGCTGATGCCGGTTTTCACCGCATGTGTAAAGAAATCGTTGCGTGCGGACGGCGGCAAAACCCGCGTAAACACAATAAACGGAAAACCTTCACGCAGGTCAGTTATAGGTAAAGTTTGGTGATCCCACTAAATGAAAGTGCCGGTCCTAACCGCACAAATCATGATAGAGGAAACCGAACTAACCTATTGACAACTGCGCGTCGAATGGTTAACTTATTCTAAACAGTTAGAAAATTTCTAACGAAAAGATGAGGAAAACCTCCACGCAGGTGAGATATAGGTAAAGTTTAGCCATCCTACTAAGTGCAAGTGACGGTCTTACCCGCACAATCACAAAGGAGGAAGCAAAACTTCAACCTATTATCTACCACGTTCAAAGGTTAACTTATTCTAAACACTTAGAAAATTTCTAAGGAGAAGATGAGGAAAACCTCCACGCAGGTCAGATATAGGTAAAGTTTAGCCATCCTACTAAGTTCACGTGAAGGTCTTACCCGCACAATCACGAAGGAGGAAGCAAAACTTCAACCTATTATCTACCACGTTCAAAGGTTAACTTATTCTGAACACTTGGAAAGTTGCTAATTTAAACTAAAGTATGCATGAGCAAGTCATATAACGTTTATAAAGCAAGTCATCCACTGAAAGTAGCGGTCCTACCCGCACAAAGATTTGTATTCCATAATAATTCAAGTATTACAAGAATGGCCGGGTAACTACCCGCCTACAAGAATATAAATCTATACAATGTAAACATATCCTAACAGTGGGAAGGGATCTAAAGGTTCAAGCTTCAGGACCACTCCCTCCAAACCCACTTGTACCCGCACCATCAGTTGGCTGTGGCGGTTCAAGGAAGGTCTTAAGAATGGTTAGCCCATCATCAGCAGCAGCAACTTCGTTCACCTTCTCCACCACCGGATGCGGGAAGGCGGCATACTGGTTCACTGCTTGGTCATATACAGCTTCAGTATCCACATCATATAAAGGGAAGTTGGAAGGCGGGATGCCTTTCTCAACGAACCCTAGACCAAGCAGGAAGCCGGCCTTTTCCCTATCCTCATGAGAAGCGTTGAGGGCTGCGCTCATGGCATCGTCATATGATGTGTCCGTGAAGACTCGATGCACAACCTACAAGAAAAAATACAAGTATCAAAACCTTTTCTATGTACAAAGAAAAGCGTAAAGATATTATGAAATTGCGCATACCTGAGACAACGCTTCTCGAAGAAGCCATTCTTTGGCAACCAGAGCCTCCTGGAGGGCAGCTTGAGCTTGGTTACGGGCGCGTTCGGCTTCACTTTTGTTAAGGTTGGCGAGCAACACTTCCTTAGCAGCAGCCTATTCAACGCCCTTTAGCTTCCGCTCAGTGTGGTCAAGCACGCCCCTCTGGTCCACGATCTCCTGGAGCTTCTTGGCGTCTTCCATAGCCAAGGCATCATGAGCCTGCTGGAGCCTCTCTAGCTTGGCTTTAAGCTCCTCATTCTCAATGCGTAGAGGCTCGGCAACAGCTTCAGCCTTGGTGGCCCTCTCAGTTGCGTTCCGTGCAGTTTCCTTAGCCAGCCGAAGCTGTTCGTTAACAGCTTGGGCAGCCTTGGAACGGGCCTCGAGCCGGGCCTGAACTTCAACCTCGAGGGCCTTGAAGGCCTTCTCCTTTTCCGCAGCCACTGCGGCAAGCCTCTTGTTCTCCTCCCGAATGGCCCGCGCCTGAGCCACTTCCAGGCTACGCGCCGTCTTTAACTTGTCGTTTTCACGACAAAGTAACTCGACGCGCGGCTGCATCCGGGCAAGGAGAATCCGCAGTTCATTCGACAGCCTACCCTCCTAGTAGCTGGACATGGCTTCCCCCAGCGCACCAGCGGGGGCGGCGTGGCGCGCCCACTCGACGCATTCCACAGGCGTCCGAAGGGTTGTTCCTCGGCGGCTGTTCCATCGTGGAACATACACTTCATTGGAATCTGACACTGCAAAAGCAAAAAGCAGTTAGGAAAAGATGATAACAAAAAAATATATATATATAATAAAAGGCCAAAATAACCCTACGCACCTGTAGGGTCGACGACAGGCCTGTAGCCGCCAAACCCATCACCCGAACCCAACGGATATCCATCCAAGAGGTCAGGCAGATGGGAAGGAGGCAGAGATTGGCTTGACGCCCCAACCCCGGACATACCTGAAGGACCGGCCGTAGTCGCCGGCGCCGGAGGAGACATAGCGGAGGCCGCCGTGGTAGAAACCAACGGAGGTGAACTCACCGGAGGTGAACTCACAACCGCGGCCGCGGCTGTGGAAGAATCCACAGGAACACTCACCGCCGGCTCAGTGAAGGAATCAGTGAATATGGCACTGACAGCCGGCGGGGACGTCGTCACAGTTGGAACAGTTGGCTCAACCGGGTGAGCAACTGAACCAACAACTGAAGCAGGCGCAGTCGCCTGGGTCATCGCCTCAGGTAGGTTGACCAAACCTACCGTCATGGGTCCGGAGGTGCTCCTCCCCGCTCCGCCCTGGAATGCCGTAGCATCCCGCCTGCATGAAAAGATATATTAGTATAATGGCGGAAAGATATGAAGTAAAAAGTAAAGGAAGTTTGTACTTACGAGTCCTCTTGAGCTTGAAGGTACGAACAGGCGGGGACGAACCCGATGGAACCGGCCTCTTTACGCCGGTCACCGTCGCTGTACTAGTCTGCCCGGAGGTGACAGTCGTCTCAACCTCCGGAGCAATAGTCTTATCACCACCAGGGTTCCCCGCCACCTCCTCGCTTTCGGTCTCCGAGTCAGACCGATTCACCGGATCGGCAGTGGAGGCAACCTTCGCCTTCCCCTTCCCGTCGGCAGTCTTCTTCTTCCTCGCCAAGAATGGACCATCTGCGGATTCCTCATCAGAAGATGACAAAATTAGAGGAATTCCCGCAGAGGTTTGAGCATTGAGAGGGCGAGGGTCAAAAAGTTCTTTACCTGGCAGCCTGGCGCTCAGGATCTCGTGGCCTGGCGGGTAGACCTCCACGAACCGATCCGCCGTTTGCTCAAGGATGGGCAACTCGTTCTCATCTAGAGCACGAGTACCCATCCGAGCGGGACCATCACTTTCCCGCGGCTGCAGGAGAGACTGCAAGTCGTTTCCCTCTGTAAACAAAAAGAAAAAAACGGTTAGAACAAAAACCCTAAATTAACGGATAATATGAAGCATACCGTAAGGGACAGAGTTCAAACCGTATTCAAGGACGATGGAATCTGTGACGCCTCCTTCCACACTCGGCTCATCCCGAGCATCACCATCCCGGACTCCGCAAAGCGGTAAACCGGAGACTGGATCCGGGAAACCTTGGAGAACCATTCCGCCTCCTGGTAGTTGGAGGCGTGAAGGTTCGGGAGAGCTCTCCCGTTCTTGAACGTCATCGCTATGGGGATGACGCGAGCGGAGATATAGAAGAACTCCCGCTTCCAAGATCGAAGACTGCGCTCGGTAGCGCAGATCTTCAAACCCTTGATCCGATTGACCAAGGTATACCACCCCTGGATGCACCTCCAGGAATAAAAGGTCATCAGGCGGTCAACATCCGATTAGTGTTTCTTCACTTCACCACTTATTCGAACATTCTCTCTAAGGCGGATTTTTCACAGTCTTGCAATTCGATCAATGAATATACATACACACAAAAAAAAAGAAAAAAAAATCTAGATGTTATTAATCCTGTTGTCCTTTGACAATAATGATAAGACTAGTACATAAAGATATGATTAGGATCAAGTACTCTTCTGGATAAGTGGATAAGGTACTTGTTTGCTGCCATTTATTTCCTTCTTGTTGCTTTAAAAACAAATTAAGACGAATATATAACTATTAAATCATTTTTCTGTTAAAATAAGTTTAATAAACTATAAACATTATTCGTTCTTTTTGATTTTAATAATACAAGGTGGTGACGTCTTCATGAAATTAGTGTCTTAATCAACACTACTTGATTATTGCTCCAACTTATTAAATTATTATAAAAGCTTTATCGAATATTTTTCAAATCTTTTTTATTTCATCTAGCAGATGGCTTTTCAAATCTTTTTTATTTAATTAAGTTACTATTCTATGTCTTGTGTTGAATAAAATTACACATTTTTTCCTTTTTAAGTATTATTAGAATATTAGTTGTGTTTGTCATACTGTAAGTGTTTTACAATAAACCAAACTACGTTCGAACTAAAACTAAGATGACTAATTATTGATGTTGCGAAAACTATAAATGTAATGAGTTGAAAGTTGTCCAAACTTTTAAACCTGCTTACTACATTTAGTGTCTGCTTTAGATATTATGTTTTGATCGATTGTTTTGTGAATACCATTGTACTTTTATACATTTTTTTTTATTTGATTGTTTCGTAAACACTGTTGTACTTTTAAAGTTCATTGTATCAACTGTATTTGGGTATGGATCCGAGTAGTGTGTTTAATTGACCATTCTTATTTGTTGTCGTCTTATTGGCTCTTCTTAGATTGTTTCTTTTAACACCACCTATTTAGAATTTATTTTAATAAGTTTACGTCCTTTTATTATTAAGCTTGTTCTTATATTGTCTCTTTTAACAACACCTATTTAGAGTTTATTTTCATAAGGTTTTCGCCCTTTTATTATTGAGGTTTGAAACTTTCCAATACTTTTGTCTGTTTTTATGAGACAGGATCGTGTCTTACTGAGACAGGATCATATGTCTTTCTGAGACGGGATTATCTGCTGCCTTGCTTGACGCTCCAGGATCATGTGTCTTTCTGAGACGGGATTATCTGCTGCTCTACTTGACGCTCCAGAGACGGGATTATCTGCGGCCGTACTTGACGCTCCAGGCTATATTAGACTTATAGTTTCTTGATGTGTTTTAGCATAATTTTTAACATTATATATTCCTTATATTTTTGTTACTTATCAAATCCTCCAATTATGCTTAGGCAAAGTCATCCCAACTGAACCATTATATATCACTTCAAGTCATGAAAGCCATTTTGTTCACAATCACAATCACAATCACAATCACAATCAGTCCTAACAAACTTCAAATCCCCAAGAATCAGATAACCATCAGATAACCTGTACAACAACAGACAAAATTAGTATATCACCAAAAATTAAATCCAAAAAAAAAAAAGTTATCCTAACCCAATAACACATACTAACGAAAACTAACGCCGTTAACAAAAAACCATCAACAACAAAGAATGCATACTAACAGAAAATTAACGCTGTTGACTGAAAACGTTAAACCGCTACTCATAATTGACGGAAATGAATAACGAACGTAACTGAAATCGATTGAAGAACGATTAAACATGATGAATGAAAGAATTTGATTGGCGAGTTATTAATATTAATTAAATCAGTTTTAGTTTAAAAATCAACCGATGATATTCATATATTAATTGTCATATCTATACTTATACACACACAAAGGAGTCTTAACATCCACATCCAGATCATGTTTCCATTCTGTCACCGGAATTTTAGTTAAAATACCATCCGTCATCATCGACATTCAAAACTCATACATCAGCTTTACTCATCACCGACAACCGACTCGGCCTCGGCTGAAACGCCGTTCGCCTTCGCTGCTGATGAGACGAAGGCCGAATCAACGCCGATAACGCCCGTTTAACCAGATCACCACCTTCTACTGTCCCTATCCGCACCAGGGAGTTCGTCATAGCCGACCGCCTCGCGTTGAGCCGGTTCGGAGGATACAACACCGTGTTGTGACTGTTGTTACTAGCGAGTATGTTCTTATGCAAGTTGCATCTGAACGAGCCTGGATGTGTAGTGGGCGAGCACATGCACATCCGTGTTGATCTATTAGTTGGTACCTGTTTATTATTTGACTGTTGAGTGTTTCTGGTGATTGTACGGTTTAGGTACGGTGATGGTGGCGAACCGTACAGGTTAACTCGTGTAGGGGACGCAGACCGGTTGTTTAAAACCGAAGAATTTGAATTTGGAGAGGTGTAGAATGTTCGGGTAGGCGAGTGGGATCGGAGGACTGATCCGGAGGTTCTTCGGGTCGGGTTCGCCATTGATTTACAGTGAAGGAATTAGGGTTTTCAAAATAGAGAAGATTGATTATTAATTTTTGAAGAGGGAGTTTGGGTTTCTAAATTGCCAAATTGGCAAGCATGGCTTGACTCAAGGGGTGTACTTAAAGGAAAAGGAAATTGGATTTATTTTTTATTTTTTAAATTATGATTTTTAAGTTTAGTGGAGTTATTATTATTATTTGTGTTTATTGGATTGAGGGGATGTTTCTAGGATGGAGAAAAACGACAAGAAAAGGAGTCGTTTTGGGAAGGGATGGATGAGCCACGTACATAGTAGTTACTCAGTGGAGCACGTATCAGCACACTTTACGATGTGAGGTACGTTTAGAGTGAAAGTGGAAATAATTAGGCGGGTAAATAAAGGCTAGCTTCGATGGGTTCTTTGGAGATGAGTCTCAGAAGGTCCTTAGGATGTTATTAGCATTGGTAGGGTGTTGGCTTTAGGTGAAATGTTTTTACATAAATATATATGTTTGTCTCGATTCTTATGAAAAGTTGGGCTCAAGGTAAAGTCAGATATACAATCATAGAAGAGTGTAAAAATATTTATTGGGTTAGTCTAAGCTTAGTCAAGTCTGTGCGGTGTACGAGGCTAGAGCTTAATTTGAGTTTGATTTGTTAGAGTTTGACTATGACTCGTTGCAAACTTTTTCTTTTATTTATTTTTTTTTTAACATTTAAGCTCGGCTTGTGAATCGTTTTTAAGCTCAGACTAAAGAAATTTTATTTGAGGCTCAAAAAATCTCGGCTCATTTTGAACTTTTTATCAATCTGATTTCAAGTAGCTCTCATCGTTTGCACCCTAGAATTAATGTAGCGTAAGATCATCACATTCTGCTCGGCTTTGAACATTTTGTTAGACTGAGTATTGGATTTGGATGGACTTTTGTTTGTGTGTAAAAACATGTTTTGAGATTTTTATTGCGATTTTTGAGCCATGTAATTATTCTTGTATTACAACACGCCTAGTGGCATTTGCATTGCGAAGAACTTGACGTGCTCGGGCGGCAGCTCAAGCAAGGAGATCTGCATAATGCCGCTTCGCTATGAGCCGCCATTAGTATTTTTGACTCATGGTTCATAGAAGTGTGTTTTATTCAAGTTACATCAATTGCAAGAGTTAATTGTGTATTTAACATACATTAATTTTGAGACTTAACTCTGCCTATTCCTAATGAGTTCCGAGTCTCTTGAAGTTCTCGACCTCGGCTATATATGCAAGGATGGTGTTCCTTGTGAATGTACATAGAAATAATTCATGCAAACACACATAGGCTCCAGCTTTCTCGATTTTGTACACCCTCGTTGTAGGTACTCTTTCGGGGTACTAGGCTAACCCGACGATGCTTCTGTTTTGGTTGTTGTACCCTAGGAGACAATTAGGTTCACCTAAGCGGTCCGAAATCCTTTTTAAGAGACCTTCATTAAACGGAAATACTCTGTCTTCTAGTTTGCTAGTTTGTTTACTTTTTATGTTCTATAATTTGCTTCATGTATTGTATTTGCATGATGTTTGTTACCCAACATTATAATTCTCTGACTGGATAGTAAAATTTTAATGTATTTTGTTTTATTTTATAAACGGTTGCCCTGCACATTGAATAAAGTCATCTATATACAATCCATGGAAGTCAATACACGACTATAACTTCATGTATTGTGTGACTTAACATAATTAATCTATCACATAATTAAAGAATGCATTAGGGATCCGATAAAAAAATTTGACAATTTCAAGAGTTTCTGTATCTGACTGCTATATTAAATCAATACATAGTTTTTATGTGGTATTTAACTAAGCAATCTATATAGAATTCCAGCTCAATAATTTTTAAAATTATAATTTACACCTAATAAGCTATTTAATTTTAATAATATTACCATTTATGTAATTACTAAAAAAATTAAAAATATAACTTTAAATGTTGTATTAAATGAGTTTTTATATATTTATGAATTATAAAATTTTATTTATTATTATTTATATCTTATAAATCCATAAGATATACTATTATGTCTATTATTAAATTTAATTTTTTTTAATAATTTTTTAACCACCTATGTATTACACGGTATGTTAGGCTAAGGGTAGTGGGGCTTGATCCAAGCCCAAGTGATCCAATATATTTATGACACGTAGGCGGTGACGTGGCACATGATCAAGCCCCAGAGGGTGTAGTGATCCAGGTGATCCGGGGCTTGATTAAATTTTTTTTAAATAATTTAAAACATTACATTAATAATAATATAAAACATTACATTAATAATAATTTAAAATATTACTAGTCTAATACAAAATTATCGGGTCTTCTATCCCACAAATGCTCAACCAACTCATGCCGAAGGTTGTCGCGTATCTCACGGCTCTTGATGATATTTAAGTTGCCGAGTCGTTGTTCATTGGTGATCTTCGATTCCTGTCTTGGAATATCACCTTGGTAGTTTTGACAAATAGCGTGACCCTCATCTTCTAGTATCATGTTATGTAGGATTACACACGTGTAGACGACTTCCGTTATCTTCTCCCTTGTCCAAAATTTTATTGGATTCGCCAATATTGCCTATTTTCTTTAAGACTCCAAACGCCCTTTCAATATCTTTTCTGGCCGATTCTTGTCTCTTCGTGAAGTACTTTCGTTTGTCAGAAAGTGGAGACGCATAAGCTTGAACTAGTGTCCCCCATTCGCTGTAAATACCATCAACGAGGTAGTACCCGTACTTGAAGTGTTCTCCATTTGCAAAAAAAGCCTGAGGAGGTTCAACCCCATCGATAAGGTCATCGAATATTGGTGATTGATCGATAACATTTAGGTCATTATTTGACCCGACAACCCCAAAGAACGCATGCCAAAACCAAAGATCCTGTGACGCCACCGCCTCAAGTACAATAGTAGGGCCGGGGTGATCACCCCGGTGAAATTGACCTCGCCAAGCAGTAGGATATCATACATTGTTGACGTAGGATATGGCGTAGGATTCCACCGTATATGGCGTAGGATATCATACGGTGGAATTGACCTCGCCAAGCAGTGAAAGGCGTAGGATATGACCAACAATGATATCCCACGCCATATACGTATATGTAGCCCATGCCTTTCACCGTATGATATGACCAAGCAGTAGGATATCCTACTGTTACATATCATACGCCACCGCCTCATATATGTGGCCCATGCCAAGCGGTGGAATTGACGCTAGAGGTGATCACCTCGGTGGAATTGACCTCGCCATTCCTTTCACCGTGCACCTCGTATATGCGTTGGATATCATACATTGTTGGTTTACGTAAGTATCTCCGCTTGTATAGCGATATGACCCATAAATATAATTATTTAAAATTATATAAATAAATGTAAATAATAAAATTTTAAATAAAACTATATACCTTTACAAAAGTGGTTAAGCGAATCGCGTCTGGTCTTTTTAGCCATTTGTAGATACTCGTCCAACATGTCCGAGCCAACACCATACGCTAGTTGCCGAAGAGCGGCGGTAATTTTTTGAGTAGGCGTGAACCTGGGATGACCTCTAGCGTCATCCCTTTGTTGAAAATACTCAAAGTGCTCCGGCAAGTCATTTGCTAGACGCATGAATAATCGTCTAATCATTCGAAAACGAATTTTAAAACTTTCCTCACCATATGCGGGATCAGGGCTAAAATAGTGACGTATCAAAGTTTCATTAGCAGTCTTTCGATCACGAAGACGTGGTTGCTGGAATAATGGGGCTCGAGGGCGTTTTTGATCAATCAAAAAATTTATCGTCGTTTGAACCGTTTGACAAATGAGTTCATTATTCGGAAGACGAAGACGATGAAGACGATGTCATTTATAAAAATGGAGAGAAATATAGTTTTGGTAGAGGAAAAGTATGGTTTTTTAAGAGAATAAGAGAGAATGGGGTGAGTTTTAATTAAAATGGAGTGTGTGGATTGGTATTTAATAGGTTAAACAAAAAAAAACTTATTTTCAAAAAACCACCAAAGACTATATTTCCCACGTGGACTGCCCCGCGCCCCCATCTGCGCCAAGGTGGTAGCGGTATTCGCGAGCCAGGTGGCCGCGCCTGGCCCTCTGCGCCCCACTACCCTTAGCCTTAGTAACTTATAAATTCATTTGAGTGGATCATGATGGATTGATGGTTGACTTTTACCTTAATTTTATGCCGTTGTGAACAATGCATGCATTATTAATAATTTATAAAGATTGGAACAATTATCAATCACTTGAATTTGAGGTAAGCATAGTACTAAGTTTGCCTACATATTTTGAATTCTTTACTTTCGCTGTGGACCACAATCAGCCACTTGAAGTCATGAAGATATGGATAAGAAAATGAAATGTGTGTGGGAGCCATATGGTGTCCCTTTTTTATTATTCTAGTTCAAATGTTATTTTATCTCTTTATCTTCATGTATTTTGAAAATATCATATTTATTAGGTAACACTTCATAATATCCAATTAAGACACGCAAACTCCTAGCAACAAAATAAAAGTTGACTGTTACTAGTTACATTAATGGTGTCATTTGTTAAAACTTAAAACTCATTTTTGTCTTCATTAAAACTAATAAATAAATTAGGGGTGACAAATGTGACGCATTAGGTTGAATGATTGTAATAAAATATATATAATAGGTCAGAATATATCAAACTTAAACAAGAAAATGATTGAAACATGTCAAAATTGGTTGATATTTCTTGAGTTTTTTTTAATGGAACGAGAAAACGGAGAAAGCTTTTTAGTTTTTTTTAATTTTTGATTTATATTTCAAGTGATGATTTTATTTTTTTGAATTTTTTGATGAAGGGTTTTGAAATGGGTCAAAATGGGTTAAGATTTCAGAAACCTCTCATTAAAAAAAATTCAAAAACAATAATTAAATAATCATAACTCGAAATATAAATAAAAAAATTAAAAAAACTAAAAAGTTTCCGCTGTTTTTCTCGTTCCATTAAAAAAAACCTCAAGAAATGTCAACCCCGTTTTGACCCGTTTCAATCATTTTCTTTTTTTAGTTTGATCCATTCTGACTCATTATATACATTTTATTACAACTAATTCAACCCAATTTGTCACATTTATTACCCCTACATGAAATATATTGTATTTATACAAATTAATATACTTTAGTAGACCAGTTCTAGATAGTTTATATTCGCCACAAATCATTCGCATGACCTGCTTCTTAAACATTTCTTTTAGAGGTGGACATAAGACCCGGTTTTGAACCCAACCCAGAATCTGATATGTGGTTATGAACTAGGTTTCTGCTTCTTAGAGAAGCTATATCCAGACCCAAAACTGACACGGAGCCGCTAGAACCGGCTCCACCTCTACTCGGTCAAAACTCAATTCCTACCTGACCCGGTTCTTGACTTTTGTTAATCATAACCGGAACCGGTTTATAAAAAACCTAGTTTTTCCTACTTACATAACTAGGGACAGTTGTATGTAGAGGTGACCCAACCAAGTGTGCCCGATCTGGAACCGGTTCCTACCCATAACCGATCAAATACCCGACTATACTCAGAACCGATTCCTACCTGACTGGTTTTAACTTATGTTGACCATACCAAAAACCAGTTCTAACCTGGTTCCGGTTCATACAAAATACCCGCCCCTGGTTTCTACACCTCTAGTTGTATGGATTAGATAACCCAAGTGGGCCCGATTTACAGGAGCCCACATGACGGTGAAAGTGACAACATTGAACCAGATTGCGGGCCCAAGCTTTATTGGTATATAGCTGTGATACAGTCATAGTTTTCTTATACCCTCATAGTTTAACCTTTTCGCATATTTGCCCCCTAATATCAAAATATCTTGACTTTGTTCCAGTTTTGGTTAGTGGGCCCCAAGATTAACATTGTACATCCACTTATAGTCTCCACTTAATCAACATTGTAATGATGATTACGTGCAAAGTTTATTATTAGGTATTTAGGTACAACTAAGAATGTATGTGTACATCATAATTACTTTGACCCAAGGCCCCATTTAGTGGACTCTAGCCCAAAAGCAGATTTGAGTCATATGACCCTGACCACTTATCCTAGATGGCACCCATATCATAGTCAATACTTGTTCACCCGGTTGTAAAGTTTACTAGAAGAGTAAGCGACACGATGACACGTAAGACTTCATCTTTTTTAGACCTTACGATACACCTTACAGTTTACAATATACCCTTTGAACAATCCACATAGTAGTGATGTTCATGAGCCCATTTAATGGTATTTTATGTGTCATAGATACGACGCACTAACTAGGACTTTTTTTCTTTTTCTTTTTATTTTTTTTTGCTTAGAGGGTTAAAATTTAAAGAAACAGTAAGGTTGTTGTCATGTAACTTTAAAGTCGGCAAGTTTGACTCATGAAAACAACCTCTTTTAAAAGTGTGGGGTCAGAATACATACATTATTCCTAAATCAGCTTGACACTCCCGTGACCCATACCTTACTCATGCAAAAGCCTTATGCATCGGTTTGTTTTCTTATATACTAGGATAGAGCCCGTGTGATACACAGGTGGTTAAAAAAATCAAACAAAAAAGTTAAATTTAATAATATACATGATACATATCTTATGGATTGATAAAATATAAATAATTTTCTAAAATACATAGATTAGTAAGAATAATTTGTATTAATATTCAGGGCCGTCTCCGAGAATTTAAATACCTCGGCCGAGCCAAAGTAAAAAGGCCCATAGCCTTAACGATTAACAAAATGTATAAGCTAATTTTTTTAAATGAGACTTAATGTTATAACAATAAACATAGAAAAATATATTGTTAAAATCAAATACCGTAATAACTAACAATTAACTAATGATTCGTGAAACTCTTCTAACATTGGAAAAAAATAGCTTGGTCCTTGGTGGCTAGCTTGGTCAACCGTGGAGGAGCCTGATGGTTAACAACGAACCAACAGTGGTGGTCAGCTGGGTTAGTCATTGTTCAACATTCGCGAAGAAGGAAGTAACCAAAAAGAATTTCAACAGACTGCTATTTCTTTTATTTTGTATCGGGTTTTTATTTAATTTTTTTAGTTTTTAGTTTTAGGTTGGGCCTAATAATTTAAACTTGATTAAATAGATTATGAATAAAAAAGAATTCTGGGCCGAATAATTATAAGATGGTAAAGAGCAATTCATATGTTATAGGTTATATATTTTTAAATGTATATATAAAAAATGTAAACAAATAAAAATTTGGCCTCTAAAAATTACGTGCCCCAATCGACGGTCCGACCGGCACCACCCTCCAGCCGGCTCTGTTTATATTTTAAAAGAAATCAAAATAGAAGATTGTGAATTTATACCAATTAGGAAAAGGAGAACACAAACATCAATTCATCATAGTTGAGTTGGTAAGCCACAAACATTTTAAAATAAAAGCAAGGTATTTAGTTCAATTCTCACCAATATATTTTTTATTTTATCATTTACGAAGAAGAAATTATAAAAATGAATACATGTATATTTGGCGGCCTGTACGAAAGGTCTAATTAGATGACACGTAAAAAGGTTGTCTTACTTTAATAAAATATAAGATAGATTTTAGAGCCAAAACAAAAAATTTTGCTAGGATTGCTCTAGACACATCAACAACAAATAACAAATATATTGAATCATGTTAAAAAAAAGTATTATATATATATATATATATATATATATTATATGCGCGTGTGTGTTTATATATAAAATATATCAAAATTTAGCAGCCTCTAGTAGTTGGGTCATGTGGATGAATATGTAAATGAGGCCATGAGGGTACCGAGTGAACTAAGTAAAGGTTTTTAAAGTTACAATTACGGTGTCATGTAGTCGGTTGCAAGCCTATTGTTGAAGACGAAGTGCCAAAAACGTTTCGTTATGAAATACGCATCTAACTATCTATAAATATCGGTTTTAAATATTGTATTATTTTGTTTTCCTTATCAAATGTTTTCCTTCTAGATTGTGACATTCTTCATTTCCGGTCCTCACGTGTACTTGCTTTTGTATTGTAAACCCGACTTGTTTTGGCTTTCGGATTATTGGATATTAATAAAACAATGAATTTTATGTTATAATCATGTTTCATACGTTTTGTTTCATTCCAAAGTCTTTAACGGTGTTTAAAACGCTTATTTTGTGCTTAAAATGACCTAAAACGACTTGCATGGACTAAAACTGCCAAAAAGGCAAAGTTTGGCCAAGAACCGTACCTCACGTGACGAGTAGGGCGGGTCTCAACCCTCTGCGCAGCAGAGGCCCTAGCTCGTTTCAGCAAAAGTCAAATTTTTTAACATTTTCGGTTCGTTTAAGCTCGTATAAGGCCCGAATGTAACATCTCGGATTTTCTAAACCCGTATTCGTTTACGTTTAACTCGACTGGAAACATTTTAGATCTTTGTTATTAATAAGAATCAAATGTTTATGAGTAATTAAGTTTCCATATGTTCACTTTAGACCCTTCATACTTTAAAAGATGTTCAATTCTTAATTTATGCATAAAAGATTTATTAATTATCAAATTCTCAAACCACAAGGACCAAAACTGTCAAAATATGAAACTCCACCTTAGGAGGCCGGAACATCACGTGGTGAGAAGCCTCTCCCCACCACGCGGCACTATGGGGTAACTGGTCAGATCGCTTAAGTTTATTTCCTTCCTAGTTCGTTTTTAGCATTTAATCGCTTATTTTAGGCATAAATCGAGTAAATTAAGGTCCAAGAAAGGGATATTAACCAAAATACAAGTCCATACTCTTAAATTATTGATCAAGCACGAAATCTCTGGTTTATTTCATAGATATTCTCATTAAAATCGTATTTTGTTACTTAAACGAGTAAATCTTCCAAATATGGTTCGTTATTGCTATGCCTATATAAACAACCCCTAATCTCCTGTCATAACACTTTACACAAACCCTAGAGGAGCCTTCTCAGCCATCCTACCTCTTATTATCATTAAATTCTTTGGTTTTTGCTTATTCGTTGAAGATACAATGCTTATTCGTTTGATTTTGCATGCGTATGGACCTTTGACTCATCATATCTCTTGATTCTTTCACTTCCGGGTAAGTTGTAAACTGTAAAATCATTCATATACATTCCCTAGTCAATAACCTTCAATCAATCTCGGTGGTTGAAGGGTGTTGACTGGTCAATCCGTCTAAAACTCATTTAAGGGCATAACAGTCAACAAGTTTGACTTTATGTTTTCTCATACTTCTGGTCGGATTCAATGTTCGATCCAGAAGACTTTTATTTCTCGTAATGAAATTTTAAGACTACTGCCCAAAACCCGACTTCCAACTCGCTGTTCGGATTCTGGTCAGTACCAGCTCGCTTAAATCTTAAAACAAAAATAACTTGAGTTTTAAACGTCCGTTTGGATTGATTCCAGCGGCCACGAGTTCTTTTTTAATTGTATTATCATATCTCACAGATTCCTATTCTAATCATTTATACATTTGACCTGTAGTGGACGACTCGCTTATTCCATAGCTTGTTTAATCGTATTTATTAATCGCTTATCATTGAGCTAAGGTGAGTTTGATCATTCCCCTTTTTATATACTGTTTTCAAACGTTTTGGGGACATATGCGTACTTATTCATACTTTCTATCATATATATATATATATATATATATATATATATATATATATATATATATATATATTAAACAATCGCAAACATGATCATTGTGTGTTGTATTAATTAAATGCTATTTGCTAATTGCTATTTGTTTAAGTGTGTTTGTATTCTATAAAGTCTTGGATTCTCATTAGTATGATCATATGACCGTCTTAGTAACCGGAGCCCGATTCGCTTGGCAAAGGTAAACCGACAATCTCAGTCATTGTAATCAATGTCCGATTCGCTTGGCAACGATTCATTGGCACACTATCAAGTCTGTGGTTGTTATTTGGTTATATACATGCTTTGTTATGATTTGATTGATTTACTATCACATGGTTGATCTGCGCATTTATCACTTATCATTTATCAATTATATATATATATATATATATATTATTTGTTGTGTCAAAATTGGTGATCATCTCACTCAGCATGTGTTGTTGACAAACTCCATTTTCTACGCATATGCAGGTTGCTTGAATTGAAGTATGGATATGTAGTCAAGACCATAGGTTATAATGAAGATGATCGTTAAATCATGTTTATAATCATTTATTTGAATTGTTTGTAACGTTTGTGTATATTTGAATTAAAATAATTAATTAGATATTGTCACTTTTATATTATGATAGTATCTTCGAGCTGTGAGCAATCGGATCACGCCCCGGCATTTCCGCCTTAGGTTGGGGTGTGACACCGAACTCGTGTTGTAACCATCCAAACAAACCAAGACTCAACCCATAATTATTCAAGAACCCTCCAAACATGTTTTTATCTCTAGTTATAATTTATTTAAATCAAAACTCCTTTTTAAACAAAGCATCAAAGTGTACCGGTTATCCATTGTATAAAACTTTTACCTAATCCTTCAAACCCTAATCTTTCCCCATAAATACCCAGCCATCTCAGCCATTTTTCCCTACACATTTTCATTCTTCTCTCTCAAATTATATGAACTTGCAAATTGTTCTAACTAGTTTTGCTTAAGTTCAACTTTAAAAGTCGATGGAACCGAATCTTGCATTTCGATCTGCTACGGGTATATGTTTTTGTTATTTTCAGTTGTTTTAAGTTAATTTATGTTAAGAAAACCATTTTCATCCTTGTTTAAGGTTTTTGGACCTTCAAACACGTATTTTTGCATTTTAGACTCGCTTTGGTCGTTTTCAGGAAGCTTACTCGCTTAATTTTTTGTTTGAGTTTAGATCTGAAAATTTTACATTACTTTAGTCCATGGTTTTGGACATGTGGTAACCATCCTCGATCTCATACCGAGTCAAGGACCGAACCAAAACCGAGCACTCGTTTAAGCACTTTAATTAACTTTTAAGCAACTATGTTGCATGAAAACATTCAGGATCTGAGTTTTACTTTATATTTTAGTTCTATTGTGTTGGACATGTGGTAACCATCCTCGGTCTCATACCGAGTCAAGGACCGAACCAAAACCGCTCGTTTAAGCACTTTACTTAACTTTTAAGCAACCATATTGCATCAAACACTTTAGACCTGAGTTTTTCTTCATATTTTAGTCATTATATAGTTGATATGGAAGTGTAGAACAAACTTTGGCTTGAACCCAAGTTTCGGGTAACAACCAACTAAAACCAAACACTTATTTTAACAAGTCAATTAATGTTCAAACCACCAAAAGTTCAACTTATTTTTTTGTTATTTTTTATTTTATATTACTCATGTTACTTAAGATTTTGGAAGTGCTAGAACAAATCTTGGCTTAAACCAAGTTTCGGGTAAAAACTGTAACATTTCGAATTTTTCAAACCCATATTTGTTTACATTTAACCCGACCGTGAATATTTTGATCACTATTATTAATCAAAATCCAAATAATAATAAATATTTAAGTTTCTAATATACATTTTATACCCTTTAAGTTCTTAAATTTACTTATTCTATGTTTAAACTTTAAAATAATTAAAAAGTGAGCATTTTAGAAAGTTAAGGGATTAATGTTGTCAAGAACCCAAACATCCTCTAAATGGCCAGAGCGCCGCGCAGCGGACACCCCCCATGGTGGTCGCGCACATGGTGGCACCTCTGCACAGATCGTTTAACTTGATTTCGTTTCCTTAGTTCGTTTTGGTATAAAATCGTGTATTTTAAGCAATTGTGAGTGAATTAAGGACCAAGTAAACATCATATAACTAAAATATCATTCCCAATTCCTTTCCCTCTTCCCAAGATCAGATCTTTATGAATCTTTTGGTGATTCTTTCCTTAAAACCATATTTACTTGCTTAAACGAGTGACATGTCCATAAATGGTTCGTTTTTCCTATTCCTAAATAAACACATCATAATTCCCTGCTATAAACTTTAATCTAACCCTAATACACCTCCTACAGCCGTCACCTACCTCTGGTCATCCCCAAGCCCTTCGGTTTTTGCATATTCGTTGAAGATACAAGACTTGTTCGTTGACTTTGTTTGCTTTAGGACCTTTGACTCTTCGTTTCTCTTGATCCTTTCACTTTCAGGGTAAGTTGTAAACATAGGAATCATTTATATATATTCCCTAGTCAATAAACTTCAATCAATATCGGTGGTTGAAGGGTGTTGACTGGTCAATTCACTTAAAACTCGTTAAAGGTCAAAACAATCAACAAGTTTGACTTTACGTTTTCTCACACTTCTGGTCGGATTCAACGTTCGGTCCAGAAGACTTTTATTCTCGTAATGAAATTTTAAGGCTACTGACCAAAACCCGACTTCCGACTCGCTGTTCGGATTCTGGTCAGTACCAGATCGCTTAAACGTTTAATTCAACATAACTAGAGTTCTACTCATCCGTTTGGATTGATTCCAGTGGCATCAAGTTCTTTTTTTATTATAGTTTCATATCACAAAGTTTCAGGTTCTGATAAGTTATCTCGTTTGACGCGTTAGTGGACGACTCGCTTAAACCTTACTCCATTTTCTACGCATATGCAGGTTGCTTGAAGTTGAAGTATGGACACTTAGAAAGACCTTAGGGTTATATTGAAGACAAACTTGAATTTAAATGATTGTATTTATTTATTTGAATTGTATTGTTGTATTTGAATATTGTGTGCACATTTGAAATAAAATAATTAAATAGATATTGTCACATTTATATTACGATAGTATCTCCGAGCTGTGAGCAATCGGATCACGCCCCGGAATTTCCGCCTTAGGTTGGGGTATGACAGATTGGTATCAGAGCCGAAGGTTATAAGATAGGTCGTTAGAAATTGTCCTACACATATGTTAGGAACCATATACGATCTTATCTGAACTGCCTTATGTGCTATTTAATAAATTGTTACAGCTTGCTTAGATTAATTATTTTACTGCATTTATCTTATTTATGTATTGCACGCACACACGAATTCCGAGGTTACACCTCACTTTCAAAATATTTTTAAATCTTCTTAATTTTAGTAGATTATCTTTTATTGTGGGAAATTCCTTAAAAATTTCCGTGTTTTGTTTTGCTATTTCACCTTGAAGCATGGAGGTATGATAAATGTATAACCATAATTTTAAGTGGTACCCGTAATCGGCTAAACGGTTGCGTGGTAAACATAACCGGCTAAACGGTTATACTTCCAAATTGTGTTTTTAAATTATTTTAAATGTTTAGTTGGGTGAAAAATCCATGGAAATCCATGGGTACTCCAACTATCCATTTATTAAAACCGTTTTCAATTTGATTTTTGGTTGGAACGTATCGTCCGGGTGGTTCCCGAGATACACCAACTACTTATATTTGATTCGTTGATTCGATATTTAGTTGGGTAGGTTAAATGCCATGTAACGCTTATGGTCTGAACAACTCCATTGATTCAATAATTCGTTAATTAGTTGGGTCAGTTAAATGCCATGTACACACTCATGGGCTGAACAACTCAATTGTTTATTACACGTTATTTGAATTGGGCCATCAAAATGCCATGGAACGCTCATGGGAGGCCAATTCACAAAGTTTATGTTGTTTTATTTAGTTGGACCATTCAAATTGCCATGGAAAGCTTATGGGAGGCCAACTCATTGAGCTTATTTTGTTATTTAAATTGGGTTCTTGAGCTACCATGGGAGGCCCATGGAAAGCCCAATCCAATAACATTTTACCTTTGAATTTTTGTAAACATTATTTATTAAATTAAATATCTCAAGAAAATTATTCACATTGTTTTAAATCCCGACTCGTCCTCGAGTCATCAGCCGCACAATTTTATTTAGGTACACTTCTCTATTATCTCGCATCAACTTATTCACACAACTTACCCATCATCTCATAAGATTTCATTTTTGGTCCTCGTAAAGTGTCTTCCCTAGGAAATCATCGTAACCAACGCCGTTCACCTGCTTCTCGTGATTGTTGTTCGGCTACTAGAATCGACAAAGAGTTTGCTGCTGTATTCCGTTAACCAAACGACCGCCAATCTCGACAAAACTAAAATACACCGAACAAGAAATCTTATACTAACTCATATCCGTTAAAATATTAATTAAATTATATTTTCTTATTTATATTCATATCCTCAAACTATAAATTTCTAAGTACATTTAAATCCTTATCCTCAACTTTAAACTATAAACATTTTATTATCTCTTGTTTTCCTCAATATCATGATAGTTTTCACAATTATTTTTCACTTTATAAATCTTTATTATTAAAATTCGATTATTGTAAATTTTATTATTATTAAACTGAATTATGTATTCTCTAAATTTAATTTCCATTTTTAAATTAAAAATTTTCCATTAATTAATTTAACTTTTATTATTAAATTAACTTTTTAATTAAACCTTCATCGTAAATATTTCAACTCCCTACTTTTATTTTTTTTGAAAATTTTGAACGTATTAAATGATAAATTCGTAGTTGTTAGAATAGTCATGGTGGTTCATGCATTTCTAGCCTCACATTTATCTTAATTTATTATATGCTTCCCTTTAATTTAGAATTTATTATTTACTCAAATTTCAATTATTGATAATTCAAATTACTTACTTCCTAATATTTATAACGATTTTTGAAAAAGTAAAAATCCACGAATTCTCAATTTAATTACCTACTTTATATTTTATTTAATTTTAAAGATTTAATTGGAATAGGATTATCTCGGTGGTTCGGAAATATCCATTTAACAATTTAATCTATTAACGGTGTACATTTTCGCATTATCATTAATATTTAAATTATTAACTATTATAATATTTTAAGAATATCTTAATCGAATTAATCTCATCTCAAAATCACAAACTTGAAAAGCTATAACTTTATATAACTTCTCTTTAAATCTCATAAGTTCTCAACTAACTAAACTCGACTCACCAAATAAATTTATACTCTCGATCTTAAGAATTTTGTTTTTAATGAATACGCTCTCTAAGGATTTCACATGTTATTAACTATCTTAAGAATTGTTATGAATTAAACTTTTGCGCATATCATCTCATGAATCAAGTTCCTTATTTATCACGGTTAACTTCATACTCTACTCTTAGCTTATTTTTTATCATCATAATTCATATCAAATGTCTGCTTCAAGAAATCCATTTCCATCTCCAAAATTTGTAACTTTTCTAATCAAAAGATATAATAGAAATCACATGGTTTTATTAATCAAATTCGAACATTAAATAAGTATCTCTTGAATTTATATTAAAATTATCAAAACAATTGTTTCTCTTAAAATTTTTATTTTAAATGTTTTATAACCCACATGATGAAACGAGTTATGCGAACCATCCGACGACAAGAATAATTATGGCCGCGAACGTAATTATTCAAGTCCTCGCATGGAAATCATAATACGTACAATTGTGTGTCATGATTTAGAACTGAAAGTAATTTGAGTAACGGTACGAACGATGAGATGATAAGGACACGGTGGATACGCCACTGGTACATCTTATATATAAGTGCCCTTATCAGATTGTCATTTGAAGCATTGCTTCAGTTATTGGAAGTTCTATGTTATGATATTTTTATTAAAAGTTAATTATTATCAAAAACGATAATGTTTGGGTTTTCCTTAATTTCGGGACGAAATTCCTTAAAGTAGGGGAGATTGTAACATTTCGGATTTTTCAAACACATATTTGTTTATGTTTAACCCGACTGGGAATATGTTGGATCATTATTATTAATCAAAAACCAAATAATTATAAATATTTAAGTTTCTAATATACATTTTTTACCCTTTAAGTTCTTAAATTTACTTATTCTATGTTTAAACTTTAAAATAATTAAAAAGTGAGCATTTCAGAAAGTTAAGGGACTAATGTTGTCAAGAACCCAAACATCCTCTCCATGGCCGGAGCGCTGCACGGCGGCCACCCCCCATGGTGCTCGCGTAGCGCGGTGGCACCTCTGCACAGAGCGTTTAACTTGATTTCGTTTCCTTAGTTCGTTTTGGTATAAAATCGTGTATTTTAAGCAATTGTGAGTGAATTAAGGACCAAGTAAACATCATACAACTAAAATATCATTCCCAATTCGTTTCCCTCTACCCAAGATCAGATCTTTATGAATCTGTCGGTGATTCTTTCCTTAAAACCATATTTACTTGCTTAAACGAGTGACATGTCCATAAATGGTTCGTTTTTCCTATTCCTATATAAACACATCATAATTCCCTGATTTAAACTTTAATATAACCCTAATACACCTCCTCCAGCCGACACCTACCTCTGGTCATCCCCACACCCTTCGGTTTTTGCATATTCGTTAAAGATACAAGACTTGTTTGGATCTCTTGATCCTTTCACTTTCCAGGTAAGTTGTAAACATAGGAATCGTTCATATATATTCCCTAGTCAATAAACTTCAATCAATTTCGCTGGTTGAAGGGTGTTGACTGATCAATTCACTTAAAACCCGTTAAATGGCAAAACAGTCAACAAGTTTGACTTTACGTTTTCTCACACTTCTGGTCGGATTCAATGTTCGGTCCAGAAGACTTTTATTCTCCTAAAGAAATTTTAAGGCTACTGACCAATACCCGACCTCCGAATCACTGTTCGGATTCTGGTCAGTACCAGCTCGCTTAAACGTTTAATTCAACATAACTAGAGTTCTAATCATCCGTTTGGATTGATTCCAGTGGCATTAGGTTCGTTTTTGTTTATAGTATCATATCACAAATTTTCATGTTCTGATTAGTCATTTCGTTTGACGCGTTAGTGGACGACTCGTTTAAACCTTACTCGTTTATTCATAGTTATATTCACTTGCCTTTGATCTAAGGTGAGTTTTATCATTCCCCCATTTTACTCAGTTTTCTAAAATATTTTGTGGGACATATGCATATATCATACTATATATATACATATCTATACATATATATAAAAAATAGTAAAATGTAATTGTGTGTGATTAATCAAATCTACTTGCTATGTGCTTATTTGTCTTTGTATGCAATCGTTTGACATATCCCCTTGGAGAGGGTTCACATATTGACCACCACCGGATTCGCTTGGCAACGGTCTTACTCTATTTATTTGCTCATAGTTGATTTACCGGCGCCCGATTCGCTTGGCAATGGTTTAGTCGACAACTTATTTGTGTATGGTTTGATTTCATTACCGCATT
This sequence comes from Bidens hawaiensis, assembly GCF_021521415.1. Classification (NCBI taxonomy): domain Eukaryota; kingdom Viridiplantae; phylum Streptophyta; class Magnoliopsida; order Asterales; family Asteraceae; genus Bidens; species Bidens hawaiensis. The sequence continues at coordinate 55,242 of NW_027491788.1, forward strand.
TATTATGTTTTGCTTATTTATTATATTAACATTATTTTTTGTGTCAAAAATTGGTGATAAACTCACTCAACATGTTTGTTGACGAAACTCCATTTTCTACGCATATGCAGGTTACTTGAAGTTGAAGTATGGACACTTAGAAAGACCTTAGGGTTATATTGAAGACAAACTTGAATTTAAATGATTGTATATATTTATTGGAATATTGGCCTCGTATAATCCCAACTATGACCCATTGGCAAATATAAGGACCAACTATCGAAATGGCAAAATATAATCCCAACTACGCATGTGGGTGAAAAATTAACGAGAAGTTAACCTTCCGTTAGTTTTGTGTGACGTGGCTGCTGACGTGTCTCTTAACTAGCTGACTGGGAGGATTAGTTGTCATTAACCAGCTGAATGGGATGATGAGTTGTCATTAATTAAAAATAATAATAATAATAATTGCAATAACAATCGTTCAAATCAATCCAACAAAATCATAAACATCAATTACGAAATTTGGTAAAACAAGAACAATATCATCATCATCATCATCATCATCATCAACTCAACCAAAGTCTAGCATATTAAACAAACCCAAATCGAAAGTTATTGAACACCAATATATTATGAACTACACAAGAACTGAAGCTGAAACCCAAGAAACCACCCGTTCCATTTCACAAAATTGGTTCCGGGTCGGTCAAGCTAAAAACACAGATTTCTCATTAAGCAGATCAAGAAATTTGAAATACCCAGAACCCTAAGCGATCCAACACCACCGCACCATCACTAGGGCTGTGTAAGACCCGCCATCTCCGCCGCCGCCATCGCCGGATCTACAACTTGCAGTCGATCAGGGGTTACTAAGACCACCAATAGGGTGCCAATATCCGACAACCACTTGAAAGGTGGATAGAGACGCGTTCTCCGGTTGGTGGTTATCATCCTCCTATCTTGTCGGAGAAATTGAACGGAATTAAATGCCGGTTACCTGCAACTTAATTTTTGAACATGGTTGCTTCTAACGGCGTAACCGGGTTTAAATTTGGGGTTTTTTAATTTAGGGTTTTGGGTGAAAATGGATAATGGAATTGGGTTCCATAATTCTATTTGTGGGTGTGGGTTGTTGTTAAGGTTTGCATATGAGATTGGTGTTGATTTGTTATTTGAATTTGAAGTGGGTTCATGAAATGAGAATCAAGATTATATCTTTAGTTTAGAAGTGAAGGAACATTGGGAGTTTGTTTCATCCTTAGATTTAGGGTTCCCTCCATCAATTGCTCCGTCATCATCCCAGTCAGCTGGTTAAGAGACACGTCAGCGGCCACGTTACACAAAACTAACGGAAGGTTAACATCCTGCTAATTTTCCACCCACATGCGTAGTTGGGATTATATTTTGTCATTTCGATAGTTGGTCCTTGTATTTGCCAATGGGCCATAGTTGGGATTATATGAGGCCAATATTCTATATTTATTTGAATTGTATTGTTGTATTTGAATATTGTGTGCACATTTGAAATAAAATAATTAAATAAATATTGTCACATTTATATTATGATAGTATCTCCGAGCTGTGAGCAATCGGATCACGCCCCGACATTTTCGCTTAGGTTGCGGTGTGACAAAAACCGAGGAAAAGTCGAACTACTCGTCTTAACGAGCTAGTCACTGTTCAAAGACTAAAAATCTTTCCAAACCTTTTTAAATCATGTTGCACTTTATATTTTTTATATTTCTAATATTAAGGTGTGTAAGAACCAAACTTGGTTTATGCCGAGATTGGGCCGACTTACACTCGCTTAAACCTGAGTTTGGGACTTTAATTGATAAAAATCCTCAAACTTGTTTGAGCTACTAATTTTATTGAATTTATTCATATATTTAAAATGTTTGGTAAGTTGGATGTGGATTTGCTACTTTATCAAGTCCCGAACCGACTAAACAGAACAAATCTTAAAAGTCGGATCTTTATGCTTACATTAGCGGGATCGTGCACACTAGCAGTAAACCAACTCCCTATGTAAGACTTAACAAAGGTTGGTAAAAATAAACATCAAAGACCCAGTTTCATGTAAAATCTATTTTATGTTATACTTAATTTATTTAACCGTATTTTGTAAAATATAACTTAAACTCCCGAAAACCCAAGCCTTGTCTTTATGCACTTTTATGTCATTTATATTCCATCTTCAAGACTCAATATTAACTCAAGATCTTTCAATATATGACATGCACGTTAAACCGTCGACTCACTTTCTTGAAGATTATTATTATTATTATTATTATTATTATTATTATTATTATTATTATTATTATTATTATTATTCTAAGTTTTCTTTATCGACATCACTATTTTTCAAGTGAGTAATTTCATCTCCGTTTTCGCTTTTGTACTTTGAGGGTAGCTAGCATACTTACTCAAACAAAATGATATAAGGATCCTCAAACCGCAAACTCTAGTTTATGTGTTACTTAGAATAATTACTCGGTTGTGTGTTATATGCATCATATGATTAATTGCTAAATGCTTATTGCTTTTGTTGATTGGCCTTATCCTCATCCTCAATAAGTATGATCATACGCTCCTCATTGTAATTTGGTAAATTTTTACCTATTAGAAAGGAGCCTCATTCACTTATGATTCATATATCACAATTGTTGTTATTATTTACGGTTTCGCATAAGAGTTGTGGAGTTTGCCTCATATTATATACACACAAAAATTATGGAATTGCTCACCAACATTCGTGTTGACAAAATATATTTTATGCAACGTTACAGGTTTGATTATTAGTTGATTGAAGATTGAAGACGCTATTTTCAAATTGGATCGTTTGGATTATTAGTAAAATGAACTATTTATTTTTTCTTGTATTTTGTTGTATTTATATGAACAAATTGTGCTGAGTTTTAAGTTAAATGAAATGAATTTATTGTTTAAATATTGACACTTTAATAGTGTTGTGTGCATTGAACACGTCGGGCCCCGACATGTTCCGCCGCTTTTGGTCGGGGTGTGACATAGATGACTTTTGTTGAAACATACTGTTTATAACAGATGTAATGCTGAATTTCTACCTTCAAGCAGTGTTGTAGAAATCGGTAGTTGCTAGTCGACTGGTGGAGTAAGCACTAGCGATTAATCTGTGATTATTTGGCTCCTATTGGGATTTTTACAATCATGCCTCCAAGTAATGTGATTTTGATTAAAACATTTTATATTAATACATTCTATAAAATGGTTTTGTAGAACTCTGGAAACTGTAATATGATTAAACCTCACTTTGTATTCCCTAATCACATTTACGTGAATGTTACAAATGAGTTAAAAAACAAAGAAGGATTTAAGAAAAATAAAAACCTAACTTTTGGATTGTTTTGCGTAATTTGAGGTGATTGTAGATTAATTTTTGTTGTTTAACATACTCCTAAAAATTTAGCTAATATCATCCAAATTATTCTTACTAGGAATATTGTCTAATTGCGTAGGGGTGTGTTTATGAAGCTTATTTGATTAGACAATAGGGTGTGGATCGTGTGGTGGTGCAGTTGAACACATGACATGGTGGTTTCCTCGACCAAATATAGCGTGCATGGATGGTGTGGAGTTGAGCCGCGGATTTGGGGCGCTTAATTTTGGCAATCGTATGTATTCGTTAACTTAAAAAAAATCAAATTGCAATTGTTGTTTATTTCTTTTATTAACATATTCGGATAAATTTCATTAAAGGCCAAGTTGGTTTCACCAAGATCTCAAAGATCAATTTCAACAATTGGTGAGGGCGAACACATAATCTGATGATAGAGACCAGTTCTCCTTTACAGAGATGCTTCTTCACCGTTTTTTTAATCACAATGTGACCCGCAACTAGAGGTGTACAAAAAAACCGGTTTCACCCAAACCGACCCAAACCACCAGTTTCAGGACCGGTTTCCCTTAAGATCTATTAAACCGGTTTTAAAATCGAATGAATGCGATTTTGACATGTTTTTGTAAGACAAATGGGGCCATTTTGAATGAACTCTCAATATCTATAAGGGCTTTTGAGATCCAAGATAAAGCCCATTACAGGTCATCCGTGATACAGGTGGGCAAACTGGGTTTTTAAGGAACTGTTTCGCGTTTGGTCACAAAAGTCAAAAATCGGGTCGGGTAGGGATGTTCACGAGCCGAGCCGAACTAAGCAAAGGCCTGCTCGTTGCTTGGCTCGTTTACAACCGAACGAACCGAACGGCTGAAATTTGAACCGAGCGAAAAACGAACCTAGCCAAAACGAACCGAGCATTTTTCGATCGAACATCGAGCGATTTCGAGCATTTTTTATTTCTTTTCACTTTAAAATTTTTAATAAGAAAACAAGTTTGAAGGCTGTAAATATATTTTCAAAACAAATTAGTAGTTTTTAGACAAGCGTATAATAGGTTGTAAATTTTTAGAAGAAAGAAGTTTGAAGTGAGATATAATGAACATGTAAACAAACTTTTAGTATTTTGAAAACTTGAATCGAACTAATAAAACTATAAAATTGACTGAATAGGAACAATTTAAAAGGGTTTAAAAATTACATACTTATATTTTATGTGTGTTGTCTATATATTTATATATTTTTTCATATATAATTATATATAAAATAAATTAAAAATATTCGAGCTGAACCGAACCGAACCAAGCAGACCTTTGCTCGTTGCTTGGCTCGTTTACAAACTGAACCGAGCAGAGCGGATCGTTTACAATCGAGCAAAAAAACGAGGAAGCGTTTTCCGAACAAATTCCGAGCGAGCGGTGAGCGAGTTTGAGTGTCGAGCAGTTTGAATAGCCCTAAATTGAAATTGTGGACACTGACGAGTAACGAACCCAACAACCACCCAAGTGCACTCGGGCCCATTTTGATACCAAAAATCTGACTTAGTTTAAGCCCAAGTTCAAACGAATAGCCATTTCGAAGTTAATAAAAGCAAGTAAATCAAACTTTGGCGATTCCGAGATTTTTTGTTCACGAATTCCGGTTACCTAATTTAATAAAATAACAAGACCCTTATTCCGTGTTCGAATTTGGTATGATTTTCTTTTCTCTTTTCTTTTTAATAAAAAAAACAAAATTGAAAAAGCAAAGAATCGTTCAATTTGCATATCTTCTTCTTCTTGACGTGTATTTATCAATAATAATTAGTAATTCATATAAAAGTTTCTCTAAGGTTTTTAAAATATTACTTTTAATAATTAAGGAATGGATCTTGATATTTATGGTAACAAAATCCGGTTACCAAAATCTCAAAAGAACGCAAAAATTAAATTCGCTATAAATAATCATTCAATTCAATAGTAACATCAATTAACAAATATTGAAAGAAAAAAAAATATCAGAAAACAAGAATGGGAGACGGCAATCAAAACTTCATTATGAGAAGGCTTCGAAGTTTAGTTTCAATGTTACGTTTCACTAGCTGCAAATCCACCCGCGCACTTATACCACCGAATGATCATTGCCACGTCTGCTCCGTCCCGTTCTCTAGTCAGGCCTACCGTCATGTTCACAGATGCGGTTTAAGCCAGGTTTGTTAGCTTATTATTATTTGATTTATCATTTATGTTTAAATCAAGATGCGCTTATAATATAAAATTATTTTGACTTCTTTGATGCAGTGTGGGAATGGGTGGCACTTAACATGCCCCTATTGTTGTACAAGGCTATACAAGGAAACAAAAATCAAGTGCAAGAACAAAAGTTTTGCACGAGTCAAGCACGACAAAAAAGCCGTCGCATCTGTTCACACCAAATGTTTTTGTCCCACGTGCACCTTTGCTAATTATCCCAACAAGCTATACGATCATCGTGAAATTACTTCATTCACCTACGGGTGTCCCTTCTATGCCCATGTGGAGAAAGGCGAGAAGCGTGTGTTTCTTCAAGAAAAGAATGAAGGTGTGATCTTCGCACTTGACCATCGTGTGTTTCAAGAAACCGGAAGAGTTTTAAGTGTCGATTGCATTGGACCACCAGCGCTAGGCAAAGCTCAAGCTTTTAAGTATAAACTTACCGTCAGAAGCAATGAGAGTTCCTGGATGAAGTCTATGCCCAAGGTCTATAGAAAATGGGATGAGCATATATCTACAAAAGGTTGTCAATACGTTCATTCCAACATTGATCAACTCCGTGTTAAGGTACTCATAGACAAGATGTAGAGGCTTCATAATGTGTCAGTTATTACTTTATCATCATCGTCGTCGTCTAGTATTGAGTTATCAACTTATCATCCATAAGTTTCTTAGCTATTCTAGTTTCAAATGTTGGTAGGATTGCTTTAGAAGCAATATTTCTTTTCAAATGCTAAAAATTGTGAGTTCTATACAATATTTCCATTTACCTTTTCCGAACCATCAATTCATACCAATTATTTTTTTTGAACGACCAACAATATAGCTTTCTTGTTCTTTCTTTGATGTTCCTCATTTGTACGTACTTTGGTGTTTCTAGCATCTTGCTAGTTATATATATATATATATATATATAGAAAGGTTCAAATAAAAATAAGAAATTTCCTAAAAATGGTAAAACCAATAGATTTTTGACATGTGGCATTACAAATTATGGTTAAAGAACAATTTTAAGAAACTATGTCGGTTATAATGGTGAAAGAGTAATTCTAGGAAACTATGTCGGTTTTTTTTTATTTTATATCTCAACCATTGATTAATATGATCCAATGACTATGATTTATTCCTAGCCTTCCTAGGAAACTACTTATTTTTAGTATAACTCTCCCCTATATATATATATATATCGGAAAAATATATAATGTCATTGGATCATGTTAATCAATGGTTGAGATTTAAAATTACCAAAAACCGACATAGTTTCCTAGAATTACTCTTTCACCTTTATAACCGACGTAGTTTTCTAGAATTATTCTTTCACCATAGGTTATAATGTCACATGTCAAAAATCTATTGGTTCTCACCATTCTTAGAAAACTCCTTATTCTTATTTGAACCCTTTTATATATATATATATATATATATATATATATATATATAACTAGCAAGATACTAGAAACACCAAAGTACAAATGAGGAACATCAAAGAAAGAACAAGAAAACAACCAACACCCACACCAAGTCCACCCAAAAAACAATTACACCTCGAACCAACACCACTCATCCTAAGTAAGCCTGTGTCTTTCCCCCCTATTGTTTACCAAAGAAAACAAAACACTTTTATTTCCTCCACCAAATTTGAGAGAAGAATCGACCTCCCATCATGCACCAAGTCATTTCTCCTTTTACATAAACCCTAAGCCCTATCAAACAAACTGCTTGGAAAATAATTGCTTTATCTTTAGAGAACTTTGAAACCATATGGAGCTCCAACAAATCTCGAAAGCTAAATAAGAAGAAAGCGGGCATTTTACACCATTGCGAAATCACACACCATAAAGATTGTGCAAGGTCGCAAGACACAAGCACATGTTTTGCCGACTCTTCAACCTCCCTACAAATCAGACAAAGTAACGAGCCAACCAGAATATTTCTTTTTGCTAAAGCATCAAAAGTGGGGAGCCGACCCAAAACCGCTCGTCATGCCATAAAATTCACCTTCTTTGGCTCCAATTTGTTCTGATTAAATAGAAAATCTGGAGGATTAAAACCACTCTAACACAACCTCTCTTTCACACTTTCTAATCGAGAACATTCCAGAAGGGACACAACTCCACTCTACTTTATCATCTCCCAAACTAAGAGACACTCATTGGCAAACTTGTAGAAGAGCTTTTAATTCCTCAATTTCTTCCAAACCAAACGACTCCCTAGACCAATCCCAACGGCCACATATCCACCCATTGAGCATAAATAACCGATCAGCCACCAAACACCCCTTAAATTTTTCAAGTGAAAAAAGTTTTGGAAACCGCACCCCCAACGACTCTACCCAAATATCTAACCAAAACCAAGTTTTTTTTTTTCACTCCTCACTATATGTTGGAATGTCCCACCTAAATTAAAATCGACCTCATAAGTTTGGAATCAATCTTAACAATTTGGCACCACGGCCCAGGGCATGACAGCTTAGAGTTATGATGAAATGCGCAAAGAATTTTCCACCACAAACTCCTTCTTTCATTTTTGAACCGCCACCACCATTTAGCCAAGAGAGACAAATTAGATTCCCCTAACCGCCCAAGTCCAACACCACCAACCAGGGTTGGGGCCTGAACCTTTTCCCACGCCACCCATTTCACCTTAGCCTTCTCTTCCGAACCAACCAAAAAAAAAAAATTCTCCTCAATCGTTCAATTTTTTCTACAACCCTTCAAGAGCCTTAAACAACGAAAAATAATTAGTAATGCATTTAGTACCGACGTTACAACGGTGATACGACCACCGACCGAAAGTTGTTTTGCTTTCCAAAGTGATAAACGCTTCCGAAATATACAGTTTTCCATAACTCTATTTTTTTTCTGAATGGCAATAATAATAATAAATATATAAAAAATAAAATGTATCCAGCAAGTAAGAAAGAAGACATGACGAGATAAAGTTATAAAGGGACATGGAAAATCGACCTTAAAATACAACTAAAAAAACTAGAAAAAAAAATGAAAACTAACCAGATGACAGGAAACAAAAAAGAAGGTCGAAAGTGAGCGAGACGATAACAAGCTCCCGTGAACCGATTCGAAAATGGTTGCACTAAACAACAAATGTAAAGTGACCTATATGCAATCCCAACTTCAAATTCCGGCATGAATTGTTGATGGTTGTAGCTAACCCCTATAGAACATCGGTTAAAAGAATACTATTTTTCTGTTTCAATTGTTACCTTTATCTTTAAATATACAAGGAAGGATTCCATCCATTTACACAACTGTGACATTTGAGACAAAACCAGGTACACCTCAGTACGTATTCACCGATTAAACAAATAACCGCTTATTACATAACGAACAAACAAATAACCAAACGGGTCTGTTTATAACCCAGATATCCAGGGGGGGCATAATCTCAAAGACAAGTAATGGGAAAAATGAGATAAGAAAAATTAAGCATTCTTATGCTAAGGAAGTAAGAAAATCAATCCCACATGGAAAGATGGAAGAAAGTGGAAGCATTCACATGGATATAAATAAGGAAGAGAACTTTTAACCCACATGGAAATAAAAAAAGAAATGGAAGCTCTTTATAAGGAAGAGAATTTACATAGTAATATTCTTATATGGCTAATCACTCTCCATAGTCCTAATGGAGGGTGCGAAGCACCCGACGCGCACGTGCTTGGACTCGGACTCCGGCGATGGGCGTAATGTGGCGTTTTGATGGCGCACTTTGCACTTCGCACGCTCGCATCGCCGCATAAGGGCCGCTTTAGTATTTTTGGAAAATGGAAGTATGACCAAGAAGTGACAAGTTATCAAAGACAAGGGACCAAAAGTAAAAATGTGATCTCAGGAACCCATCACGCTACGCGATGAACATCAGAACAAGACCATTGCACTACACAATGGAGTGTAATGGCTCATCAACACGTGTCATGAAGAAATGACACGTGGCAGACGCTAGGGCTGATTCAGCATGCCACGCGTCATTCTTCTGACATCGCGCTACGTGACAGGCTAAGAGAAGGGACCATCGCGCTACGCGATGGAACCCAATTTTAGCTATAAATAAGTAGGGGTACGACACTTCCCAACTCACACACAAATCACACTTTCTCACACATAGTTAACCTCGGGAATCGTGCCACATCTCGTAGAACATGCCAAGCCCCGAAGCTCTGACGGTTTAAGCTCTAGAACGCGATATAGAGCAGAAGTGCCGCCCGATTAGTCTTAGACAACTAACTCCGAATACCCGCGTGAGGTAGGGGTTCCGATTAAGTTATTATTTTATTATTATTATTATAATAGCTTAGACCATTGTCAGGGTGTGTATAGCACGAACCTTGATTACGGATAAGCATAATATAATTTTTCATAAGCAAAAGTTGTAATTAAATATTGTTTATTCATTATTAAGAAACGTAAGCATTCACATACAAGGGATATAGTTACAATAATATATCTTTATGATTAAGAAATATTTTTTCACAATGATTATAGTTAAAATAATGTATCTTTTTGAAGAAAAAACCCGATATAAATGTTTCTTCCTAACGAAGAAACCTGACATATAACTGATAAATAAACAAAGGAACTAAAGGTTCAAATGTTTTATACAAACAAATGATTGTCAAGGTTAAAGCTATACAAAACAGACTACGGGTCTGAATCTAGATCGTTGATCTAGATATTTATACAAAGGTTATTCTCGTACTTTAGGTCCGAGATAACAATAAATCAATCAATCAATCAGAAGTAGGAATCAGTAACAGAAACTGATTATAGACAGTGGTCAGTAACCAAAATTGATCAATAAACAGGAATCGGTGTCGGAAACTGATTACAATCATAAATGGTGAATACGCCATAAACTTTTACAACTCTTTTAGAGTCTGATTTTTTGCATGGGATTTAGGAATCCTTAAAACTCTGTGTTACAATAATAAGAAACGGGCGTACTCAGATTAAGAGTATACTTGTGTCTGGATCCATTCATACATGGTGACCCGGAGTTCTCCGAGGCCATGCATATAATCAAACATGCCTCTGGAAGTCTACGAGACTGTTCAGATGTGACATTCGTGACAAAACTAGGTACACAGTAGTACGTATTTACCGATTAAGCAGTTAAACGCTTATTATGTAACAAACGAACGATTAACCGAACGGGTTTGGTTACGACCCAGATATCCCCCCCATCTACAAGTGATATACATTTAATATAAGCTAACATATTAATATTATGGACTTAGTTCGATAGCAAACAAGTTAAACGAAAATACGCTCGTTTAACTACCCGCTATAGATTTAAACGCGAAAGATAGTTACAAACCAAGCATTGTATCATTCGTTAAGCCGAAAAAGACTTACCAAACACTTATTTGAAATGTTTTAAGCGATCCGTGAAAATATTTTTGATTTTTACAAACGAATAGTATGTTTTTATAAATTTACACAAAAATGCCCGAAAAACACTCATTTTCGCACTGTTTGTCGTACCCGATATATTTTTCGCGTAAAATAACGAACCCGAAATAAATTTGGACTCGGTATGTCTCGTTTTGGGCAAGTAAATCAAGAAAAATGAACAAAAAATAAGGCCCAATGGGGGGCCCTTTAGGTCCGGCCGCCAAATAGGAAAGCCCCCCCTAAGTCTTATATTTGTTTATACTAAGTTACATGAGATATTTTGCCTAACTTCCCTGCATATATTTGATTCTATGCCAGTTCTTACAAACTCCACAAAAATAAAAAAAACCTAAGGTAATTTACTTAGTTTGGTCAATAAGCTTTATTTAAACATGTTTAATTGCATATAAACATAGTTTAATTACCAAAAATCATTCCTAACCATGAAAAAAGCATAAAAATGGTCCAAAAATATGCTTTGATCATAAACATGGTTAGGAATCAGAATCATACTCTTTTTTGGCCATAAACAAGGATTAGAGGATTTAAACGACGTTTTTACGGTTCAAAAGTTCGGTTTTATACGCTAACCGAAACCCTAAGTTGAGGGGCTGTTTTGTTGATGAAACTTGCTTGGTTTGTGATATAGGACCTGTATCTAGTTTTCATAGGAGCACAAGAACCCGAAAACTTGATTAGAAGGGCAAAAACGAACCAGAACCGCAAAGGTAATGCCGAATCACTCGTTTACGGGCTGTTTAGGTTAAGGTTGTGATGTGCATATTTTTAGGTCATGAAATTTTTCAGGGAAATCAGGGACCATATAATTGAGTCCCTTTTCAAATTTGGTAATTTTTCGACCATCCGAGAATATTTGGCGAATTTATTACCGAATTGGGACGTTTATTTGGGAAAAATATTTAAAAGGCATGAAAAATTATGAAATTTTGTGGGAAACTCAGATTTAGTATATTTTGATCACATATGAAATTTGGGAGCATTTGGAAAAGCCTAAGTAGGTTTTATACATTTGCATTCATATGCGTTTTTATAGTCGTTATTGGCCCGAAAAGAATATTGAACAAAGTTGTTAGATTCTGGAATTGATACAGATAGTTTTGGGATAAATTTGAGCATCCAGGATTTTTTGTGGAATTTTTGAAAATCGTTTGGGATAAACGGACGATTTTCAGGCTAAATATAGCAGGTAAAATGAATTTTTATAAATTAATAAACCAATAAATAATTCCAGAAATATTTTTATAAAAATCTACATATTTTATTTGATAAGTGGCTAAATTTTTATAATTTAATGATTAACGGTTAATTCATTATGCTAATTTAAAAATTAAACAAATTCAATTATGATATAAACCGGTAAGTTCGTAATTAACGAACCTGCGGGAATATCAAAACACCAAGGGTGATCAAAAATCATATTTTTGGATTAATTAAGAAAAACGAACCTTTTTATGAGAAACATGGACAATCTGGATAGATTGTGTGCGTTTCTCCTCAAATCAAACTAAATAAATGGAAACGGGCCCCGTAGCGAATCCGGAACCCCAATGTGCGATCTTTCTTTATAACTTAATCATTTTATCGACCAACACATTTACCCAAGCTTACTTCCCCATAACTGTTTTCTGAACGCATAAACGAACAACTTCGCCCAGCTGGGAGAACGGGGAAATTGAGCCAAGTTCGGTTTTAAGGATTAGACATTGAACAACATCACAACCTAAGCCTATTAACTCTTTCTGGGCATTCCAGCTATACCCAGATTAGATATACAGCCCAATTTAGTATTGATATTATAATAATATTATAATAGTAATATAACATCAAAACCTAAACTATTGCACTACTGAATACTGATTAAACTGTGAGTTTCATGACCCCACTTTTAAACTGTTTTTACGAACTTTTGGGGTAAAAAACATGTTGATACATAACTATATATATTTTGAATTGTTTGATGATGGGAATTATTTAAGTGCTAACACACGAAAGTCCCCACGAACACAGTGATTAACTTCGAGCCGGTGGCTTGTAAATAGTACTATTGGTTTGACAAACCCAGGCGGGGCCAGCACGGTTTGCTTAGACATTATCCCGTTTGCACATGACCATAATTATACAAACACGCTATAAAGTGTTAGACATAGCTACTCGGGGCATGTTGTGGAGGGGACCACAGTGGTTGATTGAGCGTGGGAAATGGATGCACGCAGCATAGACAGTCAAGGCTTCACTGTAGCTTAGCATAATTACATCATAAACATACAAGCAAACTAACTTGTGAACGTACATGCATACATACTGGTGTATTTACAAACTGTGATTGTTGTATGCATAAATGATTTTTTGAAACTCGTGAAACTCACCAACTATTTGTAGTTGACCCTCTTTAACATGTTTTTCAGGTACTGGATTGGATTAGAAAGTCAATGTGCTACGTGTTTAACTTGCGATCAATGCTGGGTGAATTGATGCAAGTATGCTAATAGGAAGTAAAGCCGCTTAACGGGCTGGATTTAGTTTGTATCACCTAGTTGTAAATGAAATTAGATCAATGTAAAATATTGTAAATTAGTTTGTATTGTTCTTTATAAACAATGTGGTTGATATCAGAGGTGTCTGTTACATTTTCGTTTTACGCTTCCGCAAATCGCTTAACGGGGTGTGACATCAGAGAAATGATACTGTGTATATGATTAATTGTACATGTATTTAGGGTAATTTTATCCCAATTGAGTTGGGTGCCTAATGAGTGTTGTCACAAAGGTATTATTATTGTTTATACAATGTTATTGAATCTGAGTCAGCGTCATTCACCGTCTGTGTGCTGACACATTTTTCCCATATTCCAGGGAAACAGTAAAGAATAGAACTGACAGGCATGACAGACTAGAAGATTTGAGACATAGTCATTAGATGTGATCTGATGGCTCAGATATTTTATTCAGAAAAGAATTATATTTTCAAAAGACAGTTATTTGAAATATCAACCAGGTATTCAAATCCCGAGATTTCAATATAATAATATTATCATTTTTGAAAGACTTCTGCTCATATTTTATTATACAATATTCAACGGGTATTCTAACCCAACATTTCATATAAAGAATATTTTATTATAAAGACTTCCGCTAAAACAAACCCGCAACTCTGATATATTTTCAAAACAGATACCAACTAACGGGCGTCGCACCCAGGCCCTAAGTTTGGGTGTGGCATATGGCTTAGTACGATAGCAAACCAGTTAAACGAAAACATACTCATTTAACTACCCGCTATGAAGTTAAATGCGAAAGAGAGTTACAAAACAAGCATTGTATCATCCGTTAAGCCGAAAAAGATTTACAAAGCACTTAGTGGGAATGTTTTAAGCAATTCGTGTAAATATTTTCGATTTTTACAAATGAATAGTATGTTTTTATAAATTTACACAAAAATAGCCAAAAAACACTCATTTTTGTACTGTTTGTCGTACCCAATGTGACATTCGACAAATTTTGATTCGTATTTGTATTTGTAAACCCGACCCGGAGAGTCGTTTTGATGTATTATTATCATTTAATAAAAGCTTCCCGATATTTAATGTTCAATGTTCGTTGTTATTCAATTATTTATAAATTCTCCGAGCCTTAAAAGTTAATCGAGCCTTACGGGTTAAATGATTAATTATCTAAAATCATAAACAATCAACATATGTTAAAATATTTAAAAGTGCACGGACCTTTCCTGCTATTTAGAGATTTAGTTAGAATTTAAAAGAAGTTACAAACCTCAAGGCTAAACTGTAAAATATTCAAAAATATAATATTAATAAAATGAATTCACCCAGCCCACCCCCCTACCCATCACACTTTTCTGGTGGTGTTTCCGGCCACCGGAACGTCGCCGGAAATTCGTATACCCCATATTTAAACGCGTATTCGATCCTCATTTCTAATCTAACACGTTATATCGTCAATTAACATCGATATCTAACATATTAATTATATTATAACCACCCGTAGCTGTGTTTAATAACCGTGATGCCCGCCGGAAATCAAATCAATGTCATAAACGCGTATACGCTCCCCTAACTAGTATAAATAGGATCCTTACCCTCGACACAACTTGCTCACACTTCTCAATCCCCCTCTAATACACCGATTTGTCTGTAATTGGGAGCTCTATTTCTGTTTTTCTGACGACCTTAATCTCGGCCAAAACAACACCATAACAGGTAATTATTGTATGTAAAATAACGAGTTTGATACGAGAAACAAAACCCCTAAGCTAATTTCATCAATCATTGTACAGAAACCTTGAATTGAAATTAGGGTTCATATGGTGAAAAAGATGGTACTGATGTTTTATATATATATAAAATATTTTTCAAGTTCAATCTGAATTGTTCTTTAGACCAACTGGTTAACATGTTAGGATAACAAACAAGAGACCCGGGTTCAAAACTTGGGTCACACATGCATTTCTGTTTGGTAGCATGTTATTATTATTATCTTATTAATCCAAAATCATTAGGAAACTGTAATATATAAATATATTAAAAACCAAACCTAAAATGGATGTCTTCCCCTAGAGCAGCTGGTTAAACTATAACTCCAAGACCCGGGTTTCGAAACCCTGACTAGAAGACGCTTAGAATACCTATGTTATTTAATAAACAAGACATTTGTTCTTATTATGATTTGATTTCCATTTGTATTCTTGTTTGAACTTGTGTTACATGATGCTTTAATGAATTAATGTTATTATGGCACAAAATAGTGTCACGTGTGTTTGAACAATCTGTACGTCACACTCGGGCGTTTCCGCTTAAGCCGGGGTGTTACACCCGATATATTTTTCATGCCAAAAACCGAAATAAATTTGGACTTGGCATTTCACGTCCTGGCACGTAAATCAAGAATAGTGGGCCAAATGGGCCCAAGGGGGGCCCATTTAGGGCTGTTCACGAGCCGAGCTGAACTGAGCGAAGGCTTGCTCGTTGCTTGGCTCGTTACAACCGACGAACCGAACTGCTGAAATTCGAACCGAGCAAAAAACGAAACGAGCCAAAATCGAACCGAGCATTTTTCGATAGAACATCGAGCGATTTCAAGCATTTTTTATTTTTTTTTCACTTTAAAAATTTCATTAAGAAAACAAGTTTGAAGGCTGTAAATAATATATTTTTTAAACAAATTAATTGTTTTTAGACAAACGTATAATAGGTTGTACATTTTTAGGAGAAAGAAGTTTGAAGTGAGATATAATGAACATGTAAACAAACTTTTAGTATTTTGAAAACTTGAATCGAACTAATAAAACTATAAAATTGACGGAACAGGAATAATTTAAAAGGGTTTAAAATATTACATACTTATATTTTATGTGTGTTGTCTATATATTTATACATTTTTCATATATAATTGTATATAAAATAAATTTAAAATATTCCAGCCGAACCAAACCGAGCAGACCTTTGCTCGTTGCTTGGCTCGTTTACAAACTGAACCGAGCGGCTCGTTTACAATCGAGCAAAAAAACGAATGAGCATTTTCTGAACATATTCCAAGCGAGCGGCGAGCGAGTTCGAGCGGCGAGCGAGTTCGAGCGTCGAGCGATTTGAATGGAGGGGTAGGAACCGTTCAGGGTATGGTCGGCCGGGTTTTTGATCGGGTTTGCCAGTTTTTTATGGGTTGTGACCGGGTAGAGGTGCGGTTCCGAATCCAGGTATGATTTCTCCAAGGAACCGAAACAATGTTCGGACCCGCGGGTCAAGTAGGACCGAGTTTGGTTCCGGGACGGGTACACCAGGTCGGGTCTGGAACCAGTTTTTATGCCCCCCTTCTAATCCATAACATGACTTCTATATTAACACAAATACCTAGTGTCATGTTACATAATTACATGACACGAGGTATTTGTGCTAATAAAGAGCCACTTTAAGGTTCCCTATGAAATGAGGCATGAATGGGCATTCCCGGCCCACCAAACAAAACCGGTGGTTTCTTGGTTACGACCAGTTAAAGCTAAAGCTCTATTAAAGAGCGTTTTCACATGATAGAACCTCCTCAAGTTTCTCAATCAAACCCTTTTCTTGTCAACAAGTGGTACTTTTCATATGTTCTAACTAAACATAAATGACGATAAATAGATTCTCACAAAACTTACATGAAAACATGACAAAAAAGAATTCAAAAACCATAAACAAGAAATTAAGACATACACATGTTGGTGTTAAAATCACAAAACAAAGCTACATGAGTAATGGCTAGGTAGGTTTCATATTCTGAAACATTAAAGACCAAAGTGAAGACACAAGATCAACTTCACCACTGGTTTTCACCATGTTGTACGGGATCCCAATCCCCGGACTGTAGCCTGTTGCATCAACTGGCCGTGACCCACCTGGTCCAGGTCCAGTACCCATCGGGCCTTTATACATGACCAATGGCCCAGAATGACTTAAAACCCTCTTCGGGCTCATATAACTATCTTGTACCCTTCGATCCAATGGTCCAGATTTCATCGTTGACTTCACTTTCTCTTCATTATCCTCCCCAAACCCCATGTTCTTCCTTAGATTACTGCTGGGCCATTGTGGTCTAAACGGGTTTGGGTCGGGCCTAGGTGTGTGGACCAAGTATTGGCTAGAAACACATCTTCCAAACTTCTTGGAAAGCATTGTTCTAGTCTGTTGAATAGCTGACACGAGCTTTGAGAGCACGATCTTGGGGCGGCCCCCCATATTCTTTCGTGCTAGCTTTATTATCTCAAGCCTGTGTTTGGCAACCGAGACTCCCATGCTTTGAAGAAACTCGTGGGTGAAGCAGTTTGTGTCGCTTCGTTGAAGCTCATTGTAAGTGAACGTTCGCCCGTACTCATAAACTAAATATGGGTCTAGATTGGTTTTTGATAACCAGGAGTACCAGTCCATGGTTACCATGAGTTAAATTGGAAGTTGAGTCACGTTACATATATGTCTATACAAGACATTGATTATATAGTAACATAGTACATATGTTGGGTGGTCCTTCATGCTTTGAATACTGTCTTAATTGAGTTTAATTTGATGGTTGAGAAGACCACAAAAAGTTAGGATTATCACATTGTGACATAAAAAGTATATAGTGTGGTGGTGAGGCCTTTAGATACACAACCTAAAAGTGAGTTGTAGTTTGACGTTTGAGAGTTGCGTATACTGGTTTTAGTTGTGACATATTCTAAGCTTTAATATTATAATGGTATATTGGTTTTTATTAATCCCAACCATCTTCTTTTGGTCGTTGTTGATCACAACTAACGAATTGGCTGCTGACGGTCCCAACTTTTAACGTATTTGTTCCCAACGGTCCATGACTAACGGAATCCTAACATCGTTAGTTGCAAGTCGCTGGAAAAACGTTTTTATCGGAAAAATCACTTTTTTTTTTCCAGAAAACACCACCCGAACACTTCTGCCGCCACCACTAATTGACTCACCACCAACCAACCATCACCACTTCCGATGACGGTTCTAGGGTTTCAGTGACCTCAATAATTGGGGTTTTTACTATAAAAATGTTCCTAAAGGTCCGATACAAAGTTATGAAGATGTTTGGGACAAAAATGCTGTGTTTTCCGGAAAAAATGGGAGTTTTCCAGCCAAAAAGGTTTTTCCGGCGACCTGCAACTAACGGCGTTAAGTTTCTGTTAGTCGCGGACCGTTGGGAACAAATACGTAAAAAGTTGGGACCGTCAGCAGCCAATTTGTTAATTGGGACCGACAGCGACCAAAAACGATAGTTGGGATTAATAAAAACCAATTTACCTATTATAATAAACTATTAGCTTTCATTGATTTCCTTTCATAACTGTTTGAATGTCACATGCCCCGTGCATGCGACATTTGCCTTATCACATTGGTTAACAGAGTATTGATAGCCCCGTGAGTTTTACGTAATTGGTTCTAATGCTTAACAAAAAACCTTATACGATAGGTTACTGGTTACATATCTTTGGAGTGATTTTGTTTGTTACGAAGAAAATTATTATGCCCAAAAGCGTCGTACGTTTCGACTCTAGCTCTTAAACTCGATCTTGAGCTTTCGCTACGTTTTATTGATATATATTTTTTATTACCAGTTGTTCATATCTTATATTTAACTTATGAAGTTATTTAAACAACAGTTATTACATCATTGCCTAAATTTAATTTTCTACCACGATAAAGTAGGGGCCAGATTATTGTTCAGTTCAATCTTTATTGGGCTTTGATGAAATTAAAGGCCTAGGATCCCAAACATTTATAATTTTCTCTCTTTTAGAAGTCAAATTACACACAGACAGAGGTGGCAATAAAGCCCGATTATGTACCCGATCTGGAACCAGACCCGATTCTACCCGAGCTGTAGGTACGAACCAGGTTTAGTTTTCATGGGACCATAGCCGGACCCAGTGGAACCCGTTCCACTTCTACCTGGTTAAACTTGGATCCGACCACCCAATAACGAACCCGACAAAACCGTTAAAACCCCAACCATACACTGCTTATGGACCCGAACATGGTTGATCTATCCATGACTAGGATGAAGCTTGGGTGAAACTAAGTGGAGGTCTGAACCGATTGATGTTGAAGAATAAGCGGATGAGTTGTGGTTAGGGGTGAAATGCCACTCGAACCCAGAGCTACCTGGTTCTCCTCGAAATGCGTTGAGGTGCGGCAGTTGACTGGATATATAGGGGTAAAGGCCTAAAGCATTGTTTTGGCGTGGGCCGCGAGAGCGGTATCAAATCGAGGCAAACTTTGAATACTAGATATGACCTCAAAATAAAAGGGTCAAGGTCGGCCAGTGAGACGATGGGGGATAAGCTTCATCGTCGAGAGGGAAACAACCCGGATCACCAGCTAAGGCCCCTAAGCCGAAACTAGTTCCTACCTGACTCGGCTCGTGACTTTTGTTTACCATACCCGAAAATTCCTACCCGATTCCTAAAAAAACCTGATTTGCCCACCTCTACACACAAGCCTAGCTTTCATCATTCTTTTGTTTGAGAATTATATATAAAAATTGTATTAATACTGTATAAACATGTTTATTTATTGTTTAAATTGTGGGTATTTAACTAGAAGAAAAACTGGTCAGCACAAACCATGATTTATCTGATCATGCTAGTTTTCTGGTAACGGCTATTCATGGTTACCAAAAACCGTAAACGCCTATGTTATCCAGATTGCGTACAAGTAATTATGTTATTTTAGTTATATATTTTAAATTCTAAAATTAACATATGTTGTGGTAGTTGCATCATTAATACATGACCTATTTTGATTTCATGTAGATAAATCCCAACGAAGTACTGCTCCTTAAGTGTGACAGCTCTTTTCATAGAAGATCACATGGTCACTTGAAGCCAATATACTTTTGGATATTGAAGGCACTGACTAGTTATTTTTAGTAGTAGGTACAAAAAAATGTATCTAAATAGTGTATGTATTTAATCCTTTTAGAAGAAAAATATAGCACAACATTACTAGTAATTCTTGTGTGAGAAATGCATTTTGACTATTAAAAAAATGGTATCCATCTTTGGTGTCATGTTATCGCGGATATTATTATGTTCCCCGTATAATCGACATTAAAATGGAATTCACGAGTACATGTATGTATCAGGTAGATAGTATATAGATAGTATTTTTAGAAAGGGTGTATCATGTAATCTTTTACCATCATACATATCTTGCAATAGTGAGGGTTGGAAATTAAACTTGGAAAATTGGATTATAATAATCCAAACTATTAGGTATTGGCCAACAATAATCCCAACTAACAATGTGACTAGTGGTAATCCCAACTATCAATTTTGTTACTAATAGCAATTCAAGACTAACCGATAGTTAGCTCCATTAATTTATGATGACGTGGCGTGTGATGTGGTAATTACGTGACGATAACTTGGATTTTTTTCTTTACTTTATTTGGATATAATTTTTAAAGTACAAATATGGCCCTTCTAAAATGTTTATATTTCATTTTTGTCTATAACTTATATTTATTATTTTTTAATATGAAATGTGTATTACATATATTATATATGTATATGTTTATAGGTTTCTATCATCAGCAACTAGAAACACTCATTTTCTCCAGTAAGTAACTACCGCCGCCGCGATTCCAGCCAGTAACAACCATCTTCTCCCCGTCTCTCATCACCTCCGCCTGAAACCTACCTGAACCTCGTTCTTGGATGACCCTCCTGAAGACAACACTTATTTATCTTGTTTCCAGTGAACGATTACCGTTTCTCAACAAGTTTCCACGCCGAAAAAAAAAGATTTACAAGACCATCTTTATTAGTGGCTACCAAGTACACCAGCACTCAACAACCACCGCTTGAAATCGGTTTCAGATCTCATTCCTTTCAGTGACAATGTAACATCCGTGTTTTTGAGAATAATAAATAACGGAAATTTTTGTTCTTATCCGTGTGTCGTTATTTAATTTCGTTAAATAATAATGAGCTTGAGTGGTAGGCTTAGGATATAGGATGGACCAAGAGATGGTTATGGGCCCAAGGCCCATAGGATGGGGTATTTAAACCCCTCATTTCCTCAAAACATTCCTCATTCTCTCCATCTCTTTTTCGCTTTCTACACACACACACACACTCAAGAACACACACACACACTTTCTCTCTTTAATACCCGGATCCAAACCCGAACCAAAGGGAGAACGAAACTTGGGTGTAAACACCATCAAATAACAAAGAACACGTCTAGATCCACGGGTGGTTCAGATCTGAACTCAAACCCGCAACCGAAAGGTGAGATTTGGCTAAAAAGGTTAAGTTTTAAGGTCAGATTGGACATGCAAACTGATTGAACAATAGATCGGGCTGTAAGATGTAAGAAAAATATAAACTTGATGGGCCGAGTGTTAATGGTTACGTTATTGGACAAAAAGGTGATATCCGAACTTTGTAAAACACGGGTATACAAAGTTGGTACAACCCAAAACCCATAAAAAAGGTAAAATCGGGTCCTGAGGAAGAGTTACTGAGGAAAATGGCTTTAAACTGATAAAAAAAATGAAGAAAAGGAAATTCTGTTCGCATAGAAAGAAATCGCAATGCATGCCATGCGAAGCGAATGGATTCCATGCGAATGGTTTCCATGCGAAACGAATGGATTCTATGCGAATGGTTTCCATGCGAATGGTTTCCTTGAACCCTGCTAGGGGTTGCCGCCCCTAGACCCCGCTACCAGGGGCGTTGCCCCCGGACCCCCATTAGTTGATGGTTTCATTAACTTAGATGTAAGAAGTAGTAGTAATGGATAATTGATACTCGTAACTTGTTACACAATTAGCCAAGCTCAGTTAAGGAAGGGGATTACGATAAACTCAGAGAGGAATCGTCTTTAGGTTAGTTCTAGCCCCATTTCTCTTGAAATGTTTTCGGGGTTGTGTGCATACTTGTAAGACTAGAAGTATACACACACACTTATATACACATATGATGAAGATGAATAAATAATGCAAGAATGTGATAAGAATTTGTATGTGTTTACTTGATAACTAAATGTGTTTGTAAGAGTTAAATAAAAATATAATATAAGAGTCTGGGTGGCAGGCTCTTCTAATACCTGGTCCATAATAGAGTGGCCGACTCTATGATATCGGTGCAAGAGGTAGGGTGGCAGACCCTTATAATATCTGTGCAAGAAGTACGGTGGCAGACCCTTATAATATCTGTGCAAGAATGTAAGAATAGTTGTATGCTATGTAAGAAAATATAAGAATAATGTAAGAATAATACCGGGTAATATTTGTACGTAAATGATCCAATAACTGTTAAACTAGAACTCACTCAGCGTAGCTGACTTTTAGTATGCATGCAGGTGAGTAGAATGCGGCATGTTGCTTGAGGGGAGGCATGTGGCAATGAAATAAAGTGAAGTGTGGCATCGAAAGAAAGAAGATTCACGTGTTATTCGTGTTTATCGTTAAGACTTATGTTCTTTTGTTTTAAACGAATACTTGTTGGTTTGTAAGAATGGGTTAATTTTATATTTCTGCGAAAAGTTTTAATTAACTCTGATATTTAGAACTGTGTTTATGAGTAAATCCAACGCAAAGTAAGGCTCCCGGGACCGGGGCCTTACAGATGATGACCACCAGATCTGATAAAAGTGTTGTATATGGTTACAAATCTAGATGACGGCTGTCTGATATGTCGGGGTTCAGGCGGGTGGTGATGATAGGGGGGGGGGGGGGACAAGGTTTACCGACCGGATATGGTGTTAGTGGTTACTTACTGGAGAAGAGGAGTGTTTCTAGTTGCTGATGATACAAGCATATATACATATAAATATATAATATAATACACATTTCATATTAAAAAACAATAAATATAAGTTATAGACAAAAATGAAATATAAACATTTTAGAAGGACCATCTTTGTACTTTAAAAATTATATCCAAATAAAATAAAGAAAAAAAATCCAAGTCACGGCCACGTGATTACCACATCACATGCCACGTCATCATAAATTAACGGAGCTAACTATTGGTTAGTCTTGGATTGTTATTAGTAACAAAATTGATAGTTGGGATTACCACTAGTCACATTGTTAGTTGGGATTATTGTTGGCCAATACCTAATAGTTTGGATTATTATAATCCAATTTTCCATTAAACTTTCCTGTATATGTATATAGAAGATGGATATACAAGAAATCCTAAAAGCGCATTCGTTTCATAGAATGGAATGAAATTGGAATTGGAATTGGAATTTGCATAGGATTTGGAATGGAAAGGAATTGGATTTGGAATCTGAACATTCCAATAGGAATTGGAATTTGAAGGAATTGAAATCTAATTCCATTCTTGATGTGTTTGTTTGACAAGTGAATTAGAATCGTTTTCTTTCTTTTTTTTTCTAAAATAGGATAAAGGCGGAAACATTTTAGTTTTTTTAGATTTTTTGTTTTTATTTATATTTTTCGTTATGATTTTTTTATTATATTTTTTTCAATTTTTTAGGGGGTTTTCTATTAAGATCAAAAACCCCTCAAAAAAAATATTCAAAAATAGTAATAATATATTCATAACTCAAAATAAAAATTGTAAACAAAAAAAAGTAAAAAATCTAAAATGCTTTATTCATTGATTTCATAAAAAAAAACCCTCGAGAAAAGATTCCAACGAATTCACTTGAAATCCTTCACATTTTTGAAGGATTTAGAACCCTTTGTTTAAAGTATTTTGAAGGAACAGAAGTCCAATTTCAATTCCTTGATAACCGAACACACCAAAATGGAATTAAGATTCCAATTCCAAGGAAACGAACACTCCATATCATGGGATTTTAATTCCAATTCTTTTGAATTCCCACGAATTCTGTGAAATGAACGCACCCTAAAAGGTGAGTAACAAGGGATTTGTCGCTTCGTCAAAGATTTGTTAGTAATTTCGGATTCTAAGTCACAAGTCAGTGAATTTGAGGGACTAATATTGACAAGTCGGTCATAATTGGTTATGTTTCTTAATTATTTTGTAATTTTTTGGCTAGCAAGTTAGGTTAGTCTATATAAACTAAGTTATGGTTAGACATTATAGTACATGAACCGAGTTATGGTTCATCAAGACTCAAACCGAGTTAAGGTTTGAGAGATTGTAATAAGTGTTTTGAGTTATATTTTCTGATTAATAAACGAGAATTATTCATTTAAGTTCGTGCTTGATTATCGATCGAGACTTGAAGATTAGCCCCATAGTTTTATAAACGTCTTTTACAATTAATCCTACCTCAATTGCTAGATTCAATTTCCAATTCATAAAGACACTTTCTGACTTTCCTTACCTGAAGTGTTCTCTTTCACAGTCATGGGCCATCTTAATCTCTCTCCTTTCTCCCTCACAAAACTCCTATCATCGTCTACGAGACGTCCTTTTACACAAACATCCTTCTTGGAAATGTTCCTTCCATACAAACTTGCTTTTAGGAAACTATCGATGTTTGCAGCTTACCAACTCCAACTCAACACCATGCCACTCCACATCGACATCTATAGCGTCAATAAACCACATTGGACATTTATAGAGTCAATAAATCTCATTGCAGATTCTCTTACCATTTTCTTTTTCGTCTAGACTTAGAACCATTTTTCAAGATCAAAATGGAGCATTGTTGGGTTCGTAGGCCTTTTGTTTAGGCCCGGTTTATTATTTGAAATCAAAAGGGCAGATGGGTGTAGGGTGTCCAGATGAAGCCTGACCCGGTTTAGATTTCTTATTTAATAAGATGCAAACTCTAGTTGTTTCTCTATATATATATATGATGTTATGTACTTGTAATCCTTTGTCACTCAATAATCAATACCTAGTTGCCACCCATGGACGTAGGTCAGTTTAGACCGAACCACGTTAAATTCTCGTGTTCGTTTATTACTTTCGAGTGTGTGTTCAGTTCGTGTTCGAGTTTAATCCTAACAAGTGGTATCAGAGCTTAGGTTACACACAAAGAACATAAGAACCAGCTTTATCGTCGCCACTCCGGAGGATTACAGGTTGCGATCCCGTAGCCGCCACCATTAGGTTTCGTGACAGTGTAGGTGCCAGCAGTTCCACCGCTGCTACGATTGTTGTCACTAACCAGTAGGTTGTCTCAGGTTATGTTATTTTTTTATTGAAAGCAATTATATCCTTGCATCTATAATATAGCCACACGAAGTACTTTCTTTTTTTGGTTGGAGACCTAGTTTTGTTCAGACCACATATTTTTCTTTTGGAGCTGTAGTTAGAGGGCAGGAGTGAGGAGGCCCACTTGAATTGATTTGAATATTCCATTTCTATTAGGTCAACTAAATTACTTTTCTTTTGTGGCTATTTGAACCATGAATACAAGGACAGTAAGCCTATTTTTATTAAGTTTGTGTGGGCTAAATTTTGGGTAGTTTATCCCATAAATAAATTTGGGTCAAGATCGTTGTTGCAACGTACAAGCCTAGAACAGTTGAATCAAGATCCTATTTCCGCTGAAGAACAGTTGTTAAGTCAGAAGAAATTGTTTAAAGAAACGGAGAACTAGTGCCAACCGTGTTTGTCAGGTTTTATCGTTTCAGTTTTTGATTTTTTTAGTTTGCTACGTTTAAATAGGTTGATTGTTTAACTGGTTCAGTAGAACAATGATGCTAGACTGTCGCTATCTAGTCAAAAACTATTAAATCAGTGTCCTAATCACCTAAGCAAGCTAGGGTAAGCAGGGTTTCGAACCACAAGGAGTATGTGGTCAGTGTGCAGTGAAACTGATTCCTAACATTATGAAGTAGTTCAAGTAAAGTGCTGATCACACTAGCAAACAGGTTATAGTAAGCGAACAAGTAATCAAAGTTTCAATCAATTAACAAAGACAAATCACACCCGGGAATCCAAGTACGTAACCTAACAGCGTGCAACCTAACAGATAAACTATCCTGTGTCAACTACAGACTGACTAACCGGTTAAACCTTAGGCATCCACGCTAACTAACACACGGCACTGGTTATCAAACGGTCCCTGCCAGTGTGACTCAACTAAGGGCAAACGTATGCTTTCTTGCAATTAACAGGTCAAAACAATCCTACAAGCAATTATCATAGCAACTGACACACTAATCGTTCTGATCAAATAAACCTAAACTGACGTTGTGCGCAATCATACTAGACATCAATACTCATAGATTAACATCAACAATAGTTACAATCAATTCGTTCTTAATACATGAGAAAAACTGAAAGATACCATACTCTACATCCCGGGTATGACTCGAAAGGATTAGCCGCGATTCGTCATCTCTCGGTCTTCAATCTTGATGTTATAGATCATGTAAGTGACGTAGAGATGATTGGAATTGATGGTTTTCTCCTTTTCTTCTCTCCAAATGGTCTGGTAACTGCTTCCAAAAGGATGTCTCTTCTCAAACCCTAACTTTTGCTTATATAGGGTTTTTTTTAGCGACTCACGTTGTTTATTTTGGTCTAGCATATGGTACTCTAGTTTTAGCAAATGGTACTCTGATCAGCAAATGGTACTCTAACTTTAGAGTATGATACTATAAATCAGCAAACCATACTTTAAAAACTCCTGATGTATGCTCCTTTTATGCTCAACATATGATACTCTATTTTCAGCATATGATACTCTGAAATCAACTTTTACTCAAATCCTCCAGTTTTGATCATACGCTTTCACACATCATCCCGGGTCTTCATTCTATGCTCGTACAGGTCCATATTAACTGCTTTAATCACCTATGACCTGAAATATAACAAACATGTATGAAGTACCAAATTTCATGAAATAAACAACTAAAACAAGTAAAATAAACATACGAAATATGTACAAATTAACCGAACATCACATCCCCACACTTATCTTTTGCTTGCCTCAAGCAAAACTCTAAAGCAAACATCAACTGCCATCATCGATCAATCAATTATCACCATTAATACTAGCAAGGTTTAAGGTCATACCCAATTTCCCAGACTAATACTTTCTAGATTGACAACCCACAAATACAGTTAATGGTACAATAAAACTATAGAACCGTCCAGACAAGTGTACTTTGTTTCCGGTTAAGGCATACATGTTCATACCCCTCACACTATCAACACTCCACTCGGTTTAATATCTGGACTAGCAAAAGATGTGCTAGTATATGTCTTTGCCCTCAATACCTAATATGAGTTACAACTTAATATACTTGCAAGTCAGTCTTATCTCCACCCATTACCCACCGGTTGCATAAAGACTCGGACTAAGGTTTTGCTGAGGCTTAGGTTTGGGTGCAGATTAGGCTTGTTTAGTGACTCAGGTGGATGAAACCCAGTTAAACAAACCAATATATAGACTCACGAATACAAACGAACTAATTACACCATCACTGCTATTTACAACTGAACAAACTAAACAGCGAACTTCGTTTTGTCGTTTTGCTGATTTTTCAAATTTTTTTTTTTGCACAATAACTGATATGTACAACTCTGAACTTTACAATTCATCTGACTAAGTACAACTCAAAATATATACAACTCAACAACAAACTGGATTTCATCACACAGGTAAAAATAAAATAAAGGCCAAGGCTGAAATGGTGTGTAATGTTCAGTTTAACAAACGAAAAAGGAAGATGGTCCAAACGGGCTCCTAAGGGATAATGTCGGGTAAGGGATTTATTTAGTGAGGAAAATATGTACGGAATAGGTTTTCTAAAGTCCTAATCTCCATACAGGTGGTGGTATCAAGATCTCGAAAAGCATGTGACAAGCAAGTTCTAATTCTGTAAAACATACCGGTTTCCCTCAATAAATGACAAGACATGTTTTATATCTATTATATAATATGTGTATTAAGTATAGGGGCTAATCTCACAATATGTCTGGAAATATGGGCTGCTGATATGAAACATGTATACCCGTCCCCTTGACTCGTTATCCCGGCCTAAACGATTCCAATTTTCAAACTTCTCATTTTAAAAACATTTGTCGGGAAGACTATCGAGAAGCTGAAAAACCAACCATGACCAAAAACCTCTAACTTGGCATTAATAGCAATAAGTGACAGTTAACAACTTAAGTTTCTGAATACTGTTCGAGATACTATTGGGCTAAAAATTTTCAATTTCCCCCCATCCCCACCCTTGAGGTTAACATTGTGCTCAATGTTAAAATAATAATAAAACAATTAATAATCATTTGGTGGACGGGGTTGAACTGACAGTTTTACCACTTAAAAACTCAGGGAACAATTGTGATGAACTTAAGCAAATTATACAATTACAATTCTAAAAACTAAATAAAAATTAACAAAATAGTTTATGAAACTGAAATCACCTGATAATAATGATACTGCAATGCAAACTCGGCCCATAACACTCAACACACTCGTGACACACGTCTCCACCCTGACCAAGACTGTCTAACCAAATCTGCACAAATCTTGAGACATGTAGAAGCAACTACTCACAAGTATAAGACTTAGGTCTTTCGAGAGTTAATATTATTGTTATATTATAAAAATCATTACCGAGCCGAGTTAGTCAATTTCATAAAAGATTTTATTAATTAATTAGAAATAAGAAAAGACCTAACTCACTTTCATAAGAATCACAGTTGCATTTAACATATGCAACAAGCCCTTTAAACCCCCCGGTAGCCCGGGTGGACGAGTGAGGTCTCGTGAGGGTTTATAGTGAATACACCCACAAAGTTCCAGAAGAAACGCAAACAAATATACAAATCAAATACAACAGACAAGGTGGGAGGGCTATTATATATAAATATTATTATATTATTATTACTTATTTATTTTAAATATTTTATTTTTTATTTTTTATTAGAGATCCGTGGACCCATCGCGTAGTGCGATGGGTCAGGTAAGCACAAGTCGCGTTACGCGACCCAATTAATTCAAATTAGGGTTTGGACCCCATCGCGTAGCGCGATGGGGTTGGTCTTGGCGTCATCGCGCTACGCGATGACGTCAGATGTCTGGGAAGTCCCAGCCACCATCGCGTAGCGCGATGGTGAGCTGTCCAGGGTCATCGCGTAGCGCGATGGTCCCAGTGAACAGAAAGTCTTTGTCGATTTAGGGTCGGGCATTTTCCGACCCAGTCACTTTTCGACATCCTGACAACACCCTGAACATGTTTCCGAAGTCGGAATTTGCAATACTTACTTAGAAAGCCGTGAAATTAACCAATTACTTACCGAAACTCCAAGACGCACACTGCATCAAAAGCCTCCCCACACTTGAGATATGCTGCACAGAACTCGAGACCAAAGTTAAACAACGACTCAACGAAAAGAAAATAAAATGGAACACACTTACAAACCCCGGGTTGCCTCCCGGTCAGCGCTGAATTGTGTGTCTACAGCTCGACAATGCCTCGAATGCTTCAAGTAGCTTCATAAACCGGTGAGGTCACCATAGAACTCACCGATTTCTTTCCTCTCCTTCCTTTCCTCTCACTGCTACCCTTCAGGTCGTTCCTGTCAGTTACAAAACATCTCTCTCTTGTATGATTTGTGCACGATGGTACGCACTTGTCAACAAGAGGGTTAGTAGCATTTTCAAACAATAATAACCGCCTAACACGGTTCCCACAGTTAATGCCCAAAAATCCCTAAGCACAATCAATTACCGCATGTGCTGTGGCAAGGAACGGCCTGCCCAGTATGACTTCAGATTGTTTAATATTACCCTTAGCATAATCAAGTACCAGGAAGTCAACTGGGTAGCTAAAATCGTCCACTTGAACCATTACATTAGTGACCATGCCCCGGGGGTGTGTATGAGTTTGATTCGCCAACACCACGGTGGTGTTTACACTCTCTAACGGGCCAAACTCATACTGATCATATAAACTGCCGGGCATGACACTAACACACGCTCCAAGATCTAGAAGTGCCCGATCAGTTTTGAAATCTCCAATTTGAATTGATAAAAGTGGCACTCCCAGGTCTTGGAGTTTACTGGAGGTGGTATTATCCCCCACCTCCTCATCATCCGTGTTGGTCAATTTGGCATTTAAACATTTTTCACAAATGCAATTTTCACAAAAAGTTGATTCATTAGAGTTCGATTTCAATTCATTTTCAGAAATTGTTTCCTTTTGACCAACACATTCATTCTCATCATTAACATCATTCACCACCGCCTCAACAAACTGCGATGGTGACTCAACTTCAACATAAGTAATTTCAAAATGAGGTACACGACTTACCGCGTTGATGTGCACACTGTTACTCTTCTTCGAGCTTGAGCTGGCATGCTGCGGGTTTACTGTGGTATCGCTTGGTAGTTGACCCGCGTTCTTCTGAAATCTCGCCACGTCTGCTGCGAGCTGACCAATCTGCTTTGACATCGCTTCTGCTGACTTGTCTCTCAACTCGAACTGTCTCTGCGTTTCCTTCTGATTATCAGTCACGAGCTTCAACAACGCATCGAGTTTCGAATGGGTTGACTCGTCTGAATTTTCCGAACTACCCTTCTGCTGGTCCTGATTCTGATTACCCGATGAACTGTTACCCCGATAACCATCTCTGTTATATCCCCGACTGTTATACTGACTGTTCGAACCACCCTGACGGTAGCTACTCTGCTGACGGTTCTGACCGGTCCTCTAAAAGTTCGGGTTCGACGCGTTCCCGTATTTGAAATTCAGGTGATTCCTTAGGCCCAGGTGATAAGTGTTTGAATTGAACCCTTGGCCCTTGGACTCCCCGTACGCGTAACTGACTTCCTCCTCACCGGTATACTCGTCATCGTCGAACCCGGGGCAATCTTCAACCTTATGCCCCAATCCACCACAATCTGAACAAACCGGGAATTTCACCCCGACTTTACCAACCTCCTTCTTTTTCTCTTTCCGATAACCCACGAGTTCCCGTTTCAACTCTGCAATTCTGTCTGACTCGCTCAAGGCTGATTTAACTGTTCGAGTGACCCCGACTTTTCGTCTTCGTTCAGCTGCTGCTTCTGACTTGGAATCCTCACTCATAAACTCTAGGAAATCCCAACCATCTTCCTCGGGTTGGTTTAACAGTTGACCATTACATGATGCCTTCAAATACTTCCTATCCTCTTAAGTCATCCCATCAACAAAACATTTCACCAACTCCCACAACTCAATCTGGTGGTGCGGGCATTTCCTGATCAACTCCTTATAACGAATAAATGCCTCATGAAATAACTCACCCGGTGACTGTGCAAAATGTCGAATCTCAATTCGGGCTTCGTTAGTCTTCGACTGCAAATAATACTCGTTAAGGAAAACCTATTGCATCTCGGCCCAGCTCTCAATACTGTGTATCGGTAGCGAGTTGAACCAGTGTTTTGCTTTGTCTTTTAATGACAACTGGAACAACCGCAACCGAACCTCATCCTGATCATAAGTACCATCACCAATAGACCCGCAAATAGCTGAAAAATCTAACAAGTGTGAATACGGGTCTTCTGATCCCAGTCCATGAAAATGGGGAACTATGTTGATGTAGGACGGACGGAATTTAAATGTCGGCTGTCCCTGCACACGCACCTGTGGAAAAATCGGTGATGCACCATCTAAAATAGCCAGTCTGAACCGACTGTTAACACCCTGAACCGGAGGCCTGTAATTCCTTTGTCTAGCCCTCGGTTCCTCAAAACCTTCCCCGATTAACCTGAATCGGCTGTCTCTGTTCCTCCCGATATCTTCCTATACCACCTCGATCAAGATTCCTGTTCCTCCACCTGTTACCTCTCACCCTAACCGGTTCCTCAACCTCATCAACCTCTTCAACACGCAAACCCGCATTTTCATTTCCCGGGCCAAATTCCTCCTCATCTCCCTCTTCTTCATCTTCAGTGTGAACACTGACATGGTCAAACTCTTGAATAATCGTCTGTCGGTGACGAGGGGTATTGTTCGGGGCTGATGGCCTGGGTCTTTCATGGTTTCGGTTTTTGGAGTGTCGGGCTGAGTTCTGAGATTGTTGATTGGTGTTTATTGGTGGTGGTGGATCATTGTTTGGTGGATTCAATTCGGGTTGGAAAACGTTAATTTCGGGTGGTGGGTTTTGGTTTTGGTTTTGGTTCTGACCTTCCATATCTGGCTGTCTGATCTGAGCTCGGTTCTGCCGAGCTAACCGTTCGATTTCTGGCTCGTAAATCAATGGAGAATTTCTTCCTGAATAGCGGGTGTGCATAAACCTGTTACCTGCACAAATAACACACCCCGCGTAAAATGGGAAAATAAAACTAAACTAAAAATAAAAACAAAAACTAAATTAAACTAAACTAAACAAAGAAATCAATTAATCACAAAAACACTAAGCGTACTAACTCCCCGGCAACGGCGCCATTTTGTTGCTAGACTGTCGCTATCTAGAAACTATTAAATCAGTGTCCTAATCACCTAAGCAAGCTAGGGTAAGTAGGGTGTCGAACCACGAGGAGTATGTGGTCAGTGTGCAGTGAAACTGATTCCTAACATTATGAAGTAGTTCAAGTAAAGTGCTGATCACACTAGCAAACAGGTTGATTTTATAGTAAGCGAACAAGTAATCAAAGTTTCAATCAATTAACAAAGAAAAATCACACCCGGGAATCCAAGTACGTAACCTAACAGCAAACTCATGCAACCTAACAGATAAACTATCCTGTGTCAACTACAGACTGACTAACCGGTTAAACCTTTGGCATCCACGGTCGCTAACACACGGCACTGGTTATCAAACGGTCCCTGCCAGTGTGACTCAACTAAGGGCAAACGTATGCTTTCTTGCAATTAACAGGTCAAAACAATCCTACAAGCAATTATCATAGCAACTGGCACACTAATCGTTCTGATCAAATAAACCTAAACTGACGTTGTGCGCAATCATACTAGACATCAATACTCATAGATTAACATCAACGATAGTTACAATCAATTCGTTCTTAATACATGAGAAAAACTGAAAGATACAATACTCTACATCCCGGGTATGACCCGAAAGGATTAGCCACGATTCATCATCTCTCGGTCTTCAGTCTTGATGTTATAGATCATGTAAGTGAAGTAGAGATGATTGGAATTGATGGTTTTCTCCTTTTCTTCTCTCCAAATGGTCTGGTAACTGCTTCCAAAAG
The DNA here is from genome assembly GCF_021521415.1 of Bidens hawaiensis. Lineage (NCBI taxonomy): Eukaryota > Viridiplantae > Streptophyta > Magnoliopsida > Asterales > Asteraceae > Bidens > Bidens hawaiensis. Next base: position 88,869 of record NW_027491788.1, read on the forward strand.
GATGTCTCTTCTCAAACCCTAACTTTTGCTTATATAGGGTTTTTTTAGCGACTCACGTTGTTTATTTTGGTCTAGCATATGGTACTCTAGTTTTAGCAAATGGTACTCTGGTCAGTAAATGATACTCTAACTTTAGAGTATGATACACTAAATTAGCAAACCATACTTTAAAAACTCCTGATGTATGCTCCTTTTATGCTCAACATATGATACTCTGTTTTCAGCATATGATACTCTCAAAATCAACTTTTACCCAAATCCTCCGGTTTTGATCATACGCTTTCACACATCATCCCGGGTCTTCATTCTATGCTCGTACAGGTCCATATTAACTGCTTTAATCACCTATGACCTGAAATATAACAAACATGTATGAAGTACCAAAGTTCATGAAATAAACAACTAAAACAAGTAAAATAAACACCCGAAATATGTACAAATTAACCGAACATCAAACAACCATTAAGTTCAGGCCCGTGTTATTGCTATGTCTGTCTCTGTTTTTATCCAGATTTTCGTTTTAGTCATTTTCATGGCAGAAGACGGAAATGTTTCGATACAGAAGTTTGACGAACAGAAGTTTGGTCGGTGGAAGATGCATATTGAAGCGCTACTTTGTCAGAAAGATTTAGATGTAGTGCTTGAGGATGAAAAACCAGAAAAGTTGTTAGATGAAGATTGGAAGAAGTTAGACAAAAAGGCTAGGGCTTGTAGATGTGGCATTTAACATCATGAAAGAAACCACAGTGATTGGCATGATGGAGGCACTATCCAACATGTGTGAGAAGCCTTCGGCAGCGAATAAGGTTTATCTTATCCGAGAGCTAGTGACAACAAGAATGAAAGAGGGTGGGTAAGTTACAACGCATATCAATAATCTTAATTCGATTTTGTCCCGGTTAGTGTCAGTCGACATTAAGTTTGATGATGAAGTTCAAGGCCTGTTGTTATTATCCTCTTTACCCGATAGTTGGTCACAAACAGTGAATGCAGCTTGTAGTTCGTCTACAAAAATTACTTTTGGTGGGATTCAAGACCTGATTCTGGGAGAAGATTCACGACGCAGATGTTCAGGTGAATCATCAGGCAATATGTTAGTCATAGAAGGTAGAGGTAGGGGAAACCAGCGAGGCAGTGGGAGCAGGAAGAGGAGTCAGTCTAAGACTCGTAAAGATATTGAATGCTGGAGTTGTAAAGAGAAAGGACACTTCAGGAATCAGTGTCCGAATGGTAAGAAAGAGGTGAACGTTACAGAAGACGACACAGATGACGGGGTCAGTAGTGATGAGGCTTTGATTTGTAGTGTTGAGAGTAACGTTGATTCTTGGGTGATGCTTTCTAGTGGATCGTTTCATGCCACTCACTGTAGTGAAACGATGAAGAATCTAAAATTTGGGGATTTTGGAAAGTTTCGACTAGCTAACGATGATATTCTAGAGGTTATGGGTATGGGAGATGTTGGTTTGATAACTTCAGCCGGTACTTCTTGGACTTTGAAAGATGTAAAGGTTATTCCAAGTTTGAAGAAACGTTTGATTTCAGTTGGGCAGTTGGATAACCAGGGGCATGATATTAAGTTCGGGAATGGGCCGTGGAAAGTAGTCAAAGGGAATCTTGTGGTTGCTCGTGGCAAGAAAATGGGTTCATTGTATATAGTCGATATGTCATCGAAAGGAGTGGATCCTGTTTTGGTGAAAGACAAAATCCGGTTCACAAAATCTCGTGGGCAAAAGAATGTTCATTTTGCAAGTAACAAACCCAGAGCCAAAGTGAAGATTCAGGATGAACGAGCTAGGAAGGTTATATAAGTCAGAGAATATCATGACAGTAGGAGCACAGGTCGTTTTTCAGTTACAGTTCCAGGTCGACAGTAGATTAAGAAAGCCAGTATTCCAGTTGTAAAAGTCTCTCCAGTGAATTACTTGCTGAATATGGAGAGTGTTTGTTCTCAGGTTATCTTAGGATCTGGTAGTTCGTTAGTGTGAGCCGGTAGGGACAGAGAACAGGTTAGGGACAGTTTTAGCCGCAACTGATGTGTTGGAGCTTCGGGGAGCTTCAACGGGCCTTTAGGTTAATTGATAAGAAGGTGGTGGCAACTAGAAGAAGTTTAATGTTCATATTACAGAAGTACAATCAGGAGTGCAGTCTAGAGTATTTAAGGCCTCTGAGTGGGAGATTGTTGGGTTCGTAGGCCTTTTGTTTAGGCCCGGTTTATTATTTGAAGTCCAAATGGCACACGAGGGTAGGGTGGCCAGACCGAAGCCCGGCCTGGTTTGGATTTCTTGTTTAATAAGATGTAAACCCTAGTTGTTTCTCTCTCTCTCTCTCTATATATATATATATATATGTATATATATATATGACGTTATGTACTTGTAATCCTTTGTCACTCAATAAAGAATACCTAGTTGTCACCCGTGGACGTAGGTCAGTTTAGACCGAACCACGTTAAATCCTCGTGTCGTTTATTGCTTTTGCGTGTGTGTTCAGTTCGTGTGCGAGTTTAATCCTAACAAGCATTTCATATTTATATTCTAAACTATAACGTTCAAGACAAAGATTCGATTCCAGTTCCAAACTTCTCAAGCTTGATAAGGCATAGCCGAGCCCGTCCTAAATTCTTTTGGACCGGCTTAACACCCACGGGCTCGTCTCAAACATATTCCAAATCAAGTACCATTATCAGGACATCTAGAGTTCCAAAACACACATGTAAACCACCACTACACAAAGGATAAAAAAGAATACCAAAATGCACCTCATAAGCCAAACTGCATAAGCTTTAAGCGCGATTTCAATATCTATGCAATTTACTATAACATTAGACAAACACTATACTTTAAAATGTCGATAATTAAGCGCTTCGGACGCAACCAATATCTCATTATGTTAGTTGATTTTATGTTGCATATTCTTTTGAAACAGATTTTGTTATGGATGCTGATTCCTTATTGGTTACCATATCAATCTTGTGTTCATGAATGATATCATCATCTATATTTGGTTGTTTGTAATCTTTTGGGACTGGGTTACAGTTGATTGCATACCAAACCGGTCTTTCTTCTTGGAACAATCTGAAAAGACGAAAATATTAGTCATGAATCTTGGGTATATTTCTATTTGTTTAGATGCCAAAAATAATATTAAACAACACTTACGGATGTTTGCAAAGTGTCAGGCAATGCATAGTGATTGCGTATTTGCACGTTGATAACTCGGTTATAGAACTAATCATAGCTCTAGGTTCTGAACACACAAATCTTACCTGAAATTTTGTAAACAAATAGAAATAAAATAAAAAATGGAAATATTAAAATTAGGTGAAATTTTAAATTTATATAAGATTTTGAGTAAAAATGTTTCCATTACACCTCGGTTTCTTGAGGCTTGTTTGTAAGATCAAAAGCGGTACCGTTCATGTATTGATGAGCATGATACCTGCGGAAATCATTTAAAAAAGATTTTATTATTTTTTTTTCATAAGAAATCTGCTAATGTATATAAATGCATTGGAAGCAGAAATGTTAATGCGAAAACCAGTCAATCCGGTAGGGCTGAGCACGGTTCGGTTATTAAGTGAAACCGAAACCGAAACCGAAACCAAAACCGAAGTAATCGGTTATTTGAATATGCAAACCGTTCGGTTTTTCGGTTTTCGGTTTATTTCGGTTTCGGTTCGGTTAGTTTCAGTTTTTTTTTTACAATTATGTGCTGACAATGCAAAAAAGAAAATTAAAAAATGAAAATACATATTTTAAGCTTGTATAAGAACGTGTTAGAGTACCACAATCCACAAATATACTGAGTTCAAAAAACAAAAATAGGCGCGTGCTATGTTGAACTATACGAATACAAAGTTGCTAAATAGATGTTAAAAATTAAAAAACATTAAAAGTTTAGTCCTGGTCTTCATTCATCGTCTTATTTATTTATATTAAAAGTTTAGTTCATTTCTCATCATCTTGATGATCTTTATCATCATTAATCGGTTCGGTTCGGTTTTTTCAGTTTTTTAAAAATGGATAACCGAACCATAACCAAAATTTCGATTTTTCAAAAAAAAACAAAAAATTAACCGTCGGTTAAGGCTTCGGTTCGGTTTTTTCGGTGCGGTTTTTTTTGATTAATTCGGTTTCGATTCGGTTAATTCGGTTTTCTGCTCACCCCTACAATCCGGGTAGGCTTGTAAATGAACTAAACGTTCAGCGAAAGTCTGTTTATGTTTGTTTGTTTAATAAACGAACGGCCATGAACAAATGTTTATGTTCATTTAGTTAAACGAACAAACATGAACACAATAAATATTTATGGGGATTAGAGTTCTTGAGAAAACTTAATATATGGAAAGAGAGTAATACGTCGTGTAATCAATCAAACAGAATAAGCAGTCAATATTCATCTCAATCTAGGTATCTAGGTGGTTTAGCCAAAACCAAACTCAAGAACAAAACACAATAAATGGGTTCAACTGTTGATCAATTCTTCACGTTGGTAATGGAAAACATGAATAATATGATAAACTATATCTAAAACATACCTGCTACAGCAAAGAGAGTAGCCACGGCTGATGAGAATGATTCAAACGACATGATTGTCAGCTTGGTCTAGTTCCCCTTTAGGATATATATTAATGATGGGGATTAGAGTTCTTAAGAAAACTTAATATATGGAGAGAGAGAGAGAGAGAGAGAGAGAGAAGTTCAAAAATTTAAGTGTGTATTAGAGTTATGTTATGATGCTAATTAATCTTCTCCATATATTTATATACATCCAAAGGGAAACCCGTTGATTAACAAGAAATGGTAATATTGTTCATCAAAAATTACCTAGCTAATTTAATAATAAGATATAATTTAATTATTTTGATATATTATTATATAAATGATAATGATGGCCAAACATAAATATACATATCCATATATTTATTATTATATTCTCCCACTTGGCCGAATAATCATATATTATGAGCATTAGATTAGTTTGCAGATTTTAACACTCATTTTAGCTTTAAACACAAACTGGAGCAGAGAAATATAGCCGTTGAATTAACATCAGCTCAAGACCCCCATTAATCTACTACAATCATTGTTTAAAACCTAAGTAGTTATGATCAGAATTTATAAGTAAGCCCTTCAGATGCTTGATATGTAGAATAAATTATCTATACGTAATTATGCATGCAGAACATATTAAGAGACATACAAAATCAAAACTGATGAGGAAAATTAATAATTAGTCGCTAATAGTTAGTAATTCATATAACGATGTACAATATACATGGTCATTAGTAATTCCGTTTTTATTATAAGCGCTTTCATAAGACTTATGGGTGACATGCCTTTGATTATAGGATCCATAAGCATATTATGATGTCTTGGTCATGCGAATTTAGTTTCCTTAGTTCGTTCTTAAACTAATAATTTATTTCATATCGATTTTTAATGTGGCACCTCTCGAACCATTATTGTTTGAGAAAACATGGTGGCTGACTTTATCACAATAAGTCTTCAATATATAATTTATATGGAGTTAATAAACTTATGAGTACAATGATAAATTTTCAACAACATTTATTGACAATTGCGTTGTGATTTAATCAACATATTATGTCATTAAAATTTAGATTGTTGTTATCAATTCATTATGACTCTCCTATGAGATAGATTTATCTATTAACATAAGAATATATCCCGAAAATTACATTTTCTTATTTTTGAATATGATGAAGTTTATAGTAATCAGCTGGTTTGAGTTCTCACTTCTTCAATTTAAATTATAGTCTCTGGTTTCCTTTAAAGATATTTTAATACTCTTTTAGATGTTTCACATTAATCTAGACATATCTAGTGTGTTGCAATTTTGAGTAATATCTGAACAAGTATAGACTTGAACCTATATAACTCTTCTACCTAATGAAGCACAAGGAAATAATCTCAGTGATCCTATTATACTCTAAAGGAGAAAACTATAGTTTGTTACATGTATAAGGACCCTTTTAACTTAATACTTATAGAACAAACTAATGTTCATTCGGGTTTATCTTAGTATGATATGATATCTATCACGTAAAGGATATCTCTTGAGATCTATCATATCACAGTATGTATAAGCAATACTTAGACTTACGGAAAATATGCTTGTCAAAAGAATCTCATCTATATAAGGACACGTTTGTTTTTAGTTTCTCCCACTCATCTTGAGGGAGGTATATTAATCTACTTGATTCTTGATGAAAATAATTATATAATGATGTCATTACATTTTGATGTTTGAATTAAACAATACATGGATTTTTATTGGCTTGCATACTAAGTGTTCTTTAACATTCAGTTTAGAACTTTCAGGTTTTCTTATGAGCATGTAAATACATAAGTCAGTTGTTAAGGAAGTTTGTTTTTAATATTCATATATTGTAGCTCTTAGCTATTATAAGCTACTTAAACATTGATGATCCTCAAAACAAATCTTTGTAAACTACGCAAGAAGATTCTTTGATGATTTATTCCCTCTTGAATATAATTTTTAACAATCAATCGTGCTTCTTAGTGTCTTAACATTTGTATTAGGATTTAGTTAAGTTATGAACACTCTTAGGTTATTTAACCAAATCCCAAACATTATTCTAACTTATAGAGTTAATTTTGCTAATGATAGCGTTATTGATGCTAATGGTTTAATAAGAGAAGGTACGATCAGTAAACTTTCCAATATCCATTTCAACTTTAGTTAGGGAGGTAATATAATCATCAAAATTAGTAGGTCTTTAAACCCAGATGACCTCTTGAGTTAATTAGTTTATTAGAAGTTTCAGTTTTATGGATTAGCTCTTGGTTAGGTTGCTATAATTTTCAAGATTCTAAGTGCGTAAGAGTTGGTGCAGCATGATATACAAGAGGTGTAATCGGAGTTAAATTCGGAGTAAAATTTGATGACTCTCTTCCCCCCGCCTCTTGTATTTCTGACAATTTATTATAAGGACTTTTAGTGCTCCCACTGACCTTAGAAACCTTTAGGAAATTTGGCATGCTCAGGGTCAATATTTGAAGACCAACAAATTCTAATAGAGAAACAAGTTAATGATGTAAGTCGTTATGGTTTCTCTTGGTAAGGATTTGTTAGTAAGAAATCTGAGTATGTCCATATTTAAGCAACAATGATATTTCGTAAGAATAACATTGGATTCTAAGGAGATAAGTTTTGATGAAACAATGTCGTGATGGATCTAGTGTCTTGTACAAGAGGTGTAAATTGAGATGATATCAAGTTTTCACAGCCCACCTCTTTCAAGTTATGATTAAGACACTTAATGCTCCCACTAATCTTCGAATCTCTTGGAAAGCTACCTGGGAAGTTTTAATGATGTACGTGGCGTAGGAACATACCATACATACTTTAGACTTGATTTGATTTACTTAACATCCAGATTTCATAAGAAACTTAGTACATATATAGAAGAAATCATATTATATGAATTGATTTCTATAAGACCGTGGACTATACAAGTCAGATTAGATGCAAGTAGATAGTCTTTAAATGATAAGTGATTATGTTTGAATATTCCATTTTGAATAATTCCACCAATGTTAGTGAATTATAACTTTTGATATTCCCATACTTATTCGTTAAGCCAAAAAATATTTAAGGCATTTAACACATGATTTGCAATCACTGAGAATGAGATTAGATGAAGAATCGTCCTTATTAATAATGCCATGAATTCTCATGATTTTTGTTTTCAATGGATGAAAGTTTAGATCTTATTTGTCTTTTGTTAATAAAAAATGATGAGAAAAGTTGTGAAAGTATATAGTATTGTTTAGTCCTATATTATAAATGTTTCCATCCATATATTGATAACAAATAATATGAGAGTTTAAGGTAAGAGTGACTTTATTTTGGCTATGCAAACGTCACAACTGTCATAAGTAGCTTAAGTATTGATACTAAATTTTATGGGTCATGATACTGTACATTAAGATGTATTCAGTAATGCCATTTAACCTTATAGTTAGAATTTTAAGGAGTGCATGTATCTTAGGAGTTATTTTGATTATTTCACAGAAAATAGATTAGTCTTAGGAAAAACCAAACCTAAAATAACTCTGGTGACAACTTTTATTTAAATGAGTTCTTGAATATCATAAGAGACATTATGTTTAACTCATCCCATTTGTCATACTCTAGTTTTTTTTTAAATAGTATGATTATTATTAGAAATAGCAGGAGAATTGCCAAATTATGTCTTAAGGGATAATAAAAAACGAGAAGAGCTAAATATTATTGAAACTCTTTATGAGACAAATCTAATATTGTGTTTTGATAATATAGTGGAGGTTTTGGATGAGATACTAATTTTTGGAACGAAATTATAGTGAGCAACGCTATGAGATATTAAAGTAAGACATATTAAAATTTATGATCATTAATAGAATAATGAATCGATCATTAATTGTAAGGATCATTATATTTTATTGAAGATATGATAATTCTATTATTAACATCAATCTAATAGACTATATTAATTAAAGGTTCTACTTAAATGAAAAGGAAATCACCTTTGGGCATAATTAAATTTATTTAAGTATATGCGCAAAACAATTGTAACGCATCACCTTTAGACAGAAGTGAAACAACCATTTTAATTATGCACGATTTAGTTTTGCTTGATATAAATGTAACACATCACCTTTGGACAGAAGTGATACATTTAAATCATGTTAGGCTAAACTAACACAACTTGTATTTAGAGTTTAATGATATGTTAGATGTAATGCATCACCTTTAGGTAGAAGTGTACATCAACAAATTTATTCAAGTTAAGCCTTTCTATGTTTTGTAAAATTAATTAATATATATTTATATTTTAAATGTTTTACAAAACATTAATTAGTTAATAACAAACCAACTGTTAGTGTACTGTTCACGATTGTGAGAACCGAGCCCTAGTGCGGAAGAGTGAATGGTCGGTATTAACGGAGGAGCTTAGAGTTGAGCTAGGATCGAATCGCACTCGTATCACTCTTGAACGATAATAATGGACGGATGTGGAGAGTTCGATTCGATTAACAATTAATAATAGGATGAACTTTTGTAATCGAAACGCAAATAGATAGATGTAGTAGTATGATTTCATTAACCAAAAGATTGTTACAAAGAACACTCATGCATACATACGTATATACATAATCACAAATAGGGGTGCAAACGAGCCGAGACGAGCCCAAGCTCGACTAGGCTCAAGCTCGGCTCCTTTAACTTGTACAGAGCTCGAGCTCGAGCTCGGCTCATTTCGAGCTCTATTTTCAAAGCTCGAGCTCGACTTGTGAGTAGATTTTCAAGCTCGGGCTCGGCTCGTTTACTATGTATCAATTATTTTTTTTATATAATTATAATTAATTTTTATATATTTTTTCTATTATAATTTTATGTATAAAATAATATATATTATTTAGTTATTTTTAATTATTTTTTCATAACATTATATATATTAATTAATAATTATTAAATATATATTTTAAAAAATTATATAAATGGCAGGCTCGTTTAGGCTCGAGAGCCGGCTCGAGCTCGATAAGTGAAGCTCAGGCTTGTTTATTAAACGAGCTTACTTTTAGGCTCGAGCTCGGGCTCGGGCTCGGGCTCGATTAAGCTCGGCTCGTTTGCACCCCTAATCACAAATGCTCGGCCACCCGGGGAGAACTCTTCCCCGGGGGCAAACTCTCAATACATCAAATATCACACATAATGAAACACATGACCTAATCATCTACTTATAGTGGTCTTGCACCTTGGTTTTCACTCCATCCACCTCTTGGATAAGACCACACAAATAATATAAAATAATAATTCACTTGAAACGTCTTCAATTACTCATCATTTTTCTTTGTCGACTTGCATTTAATATTTATTATAAACGAGTAACGATTCGATGCGTTGGTCTAAAATATAAAACCCAACAATCTCCCCCTTAGACTGATGCTATCGAATCACTTTCATGATCACCTCATAACCCGACGTCTTTCATTGAAATTCTCCTCCTCACAATTAGCATCTCTCGTTGTCCATTTAGGCCATCTTCTCTTTTATCTCATTTGGATATAATTGTATGGGTATAAGAACGAGGCTTCAAACTCCAATAATTGGAATTATGTCAATTGGTCAACACGAAAGGAAATAAACTTGGTATGATCATCAAATAATCCAACTTTCTTCAAAAGCTAGTCACTTTCTTTGCAAACTCCCTTCAAACCTTTCCCGAATTAAGAACCGAATTCGGAATCAAACTATAATCCGTTCTTGAATTTCAATTGAATTCTTTTCTTAGGAAGAGATTCCAACTATTTACACGCACTAGGAAATCCAAGAACTCATAAACCAACAAACGTTTTTGAAGAAAATCAAATTGTGAATCGATCTTGATCATATTTTCCTTTACATGAGTCTTTCACTTGATTTGAAACTAACAATTTGCAATAAAATTTATAGAATTTTTCTCCCCTAATTCTGTTGCAATTGTCTTTAACGAACATGTCTTCAAATTTGGTGTGGGTGAAAACATGAAACTCTTCAATTCCAACAATCTTGAGCATCCCTATCAAGAATTGTTGAAATTCAAAATAAATGAAATAAAATGATACCTTTGTGGTTGATAGTTGACATTTGACTTGGTCAACTCATGAAATAATCCAGAAAAATCAACCATCTTGATCTTGTAAGCACCTTGTTGAAGTCGTTAAGTTTTGGTGAATTATGCCCAATTTTTGCTCAAAAATCTTCAAAAATGACCAAAATGCCCATTGACTCGACACAGTCAACAACTGAGTTGACCAGAAAAGTCACTTTCAAACAGTCACTCAAACTTGGGCAAACATTTTTCGTTAAGAGCACATGGTCTATCAAGTCTTTTCTCCTCTTGGCCCGTTTGACTTTAGAAAGTCACCTCAATCAAAAATCCAAAAGTTTCTTCAAAAACCTGTAATTTATTCACAAACATAAACTTTCTGTTCACGAGCACACATATTTCCTTTAAATCCCTTCTCGAGCATGCTCAATTATTAACATATGCTCGTGCCTAGAAGTTTGCTCGAGATAAAAGATATGCTAGTGATTTAATCATTCTTCTTTCTTTCGAGCATGCTTGAGAGCAAAGGTGTGCTCGAGACACGGACTTGAATTTTTCTTTTCACGAGCATGCAAGTTTAGAATATTAAATTCTAACTGTTCATTACAACACAAAGTATGCTTGGAGAAGGTTTGCTCGAATAAACAAGGTGTGCTCGGGACCAAAATAATGTGCTCGGATCATCAAAAGACTTAACATTTTCGCACCAAAATACTTGAAACAACATCAAAAAGACGAAACAACCCCTGATTAAACTGTTTTGCAGCAGCTGCAACAGTAGCATAAAATCAGCAGCTTGAGTGCAGCTCGTTAACAACACCTTTTAACAACTTCAGCATATTTTAACAGCAAATTCAGCACGTTTTTCCAGCAAATAATCTGCTCATTAACAGCATGTTTGTTCATCTAGTGATCAGCTCATTAACGACACGTTTTAATCAGCAATAATCAGCTCATCCACGGCAAATAATCAGCTCGTTACATCACTTTTTAACAACAATTTTGGCCCGCTAACAGCAAATTTCAGCAGCAATTGTTCGTTTAAATCAGATTATATCAGCAGCAAACAACCCAATATACCCCAGTATAAAACTCATTTTAATTGCTCGTTAAATAGTGCAGCAGCTGCAAAACTGTTTTGAGTAATGAAATATCAGCTGTAACCTGACGAAAATATCCCCGCAAGATTATTGATATGCTGCTGTTCGGAATCAAGAAACAATTACTCGTGTATGCTATCTGCTCTTTAAAATGATTTCATAACTACAAAGGCTTGTGAAAAATATTGTTGAACATATCAGCTGCAACAACATCTACTCGTGACTATGCATACCTGCCCTTGCTCGGGAATGAAAAATAAATCAGCAAATAAGTCTCATAGTTCATATCAGTATGTATGCAGCAAACATATTAACGGACTGCATCTGTTTTTTTATTTGTTCGAAGTTCATATCAGCAGCCAAAATTATCAAAATACCCCTGCTAATAGTGCAGCATCCTGGCCAATTACTTAAATGTCCCTGTATTTATCTGCATCAGCAACAGTTCGAGATAATAATCCGTTCAACTTTTAATAAAATGGCGCTGCAGCTGCTAATTATACCATTTTGCCATAAAATGCCCTTGTGTTAGTGGATAACTAGATCATATCAGCAGCTACAGTTCGAGCTATATCAACAGTCCCTAAGTGTTCGAGAAATAGTACAGCAACAACAAGTTAACGCTCGTGATTAAGAGAACCAAAACAACATCAATCATTATCATAACTGTTCGAGTATACACGCATCAGCAGCAACACATGAATCTTCTTCATATCAACATATGTTAGAACAATAATCATAACTGCTCGTGACAATAATCTGCCAAGTCAGAAGCTGTTCGAGAACATTAAATTCATATCAGCAGCTGTTTGAATGAAAATATAATATGTTCGTGAATTAGCTATTCAGAACCATCAACTGTTTGTGACCAAATCTCCATCTTTTCATCAATTGCTTGAACAATTAAACATACATCATTTGTTAGAGAACACTTAGCAGCAGCAGTAGACAATATCGCACACATATCAACAACTACTGCTTGTGTGAGGCTAAAACAAATTTTCCAAATTATGAAATTAATCATTCAAATTAGTTCCAAACACACCATATTCATCATATGAACCAGAATCAACCTTCAATTTGCCCTAAGTAACATTAATTATGATTTCCCCCAAAACGAACATATGAGCCCTAATTTTTCAGATCTGAGTTTAAGCACTTTATACACGAAATTGATCCCTTAAATCTCATCAAATCATCTCCAACTCATCATTTTATCATAAATCATTCAACCATTTCATCAAATACCCATAGAGGAATAATCTCATATAAACGAACTTACCAAAAACGAACCAAAAATTGAAGATCTGGACAAATCTGAACATATAAAAGTGAAATTGATGTCGAATCTCCGAACTAATCATCAACTCAAACATCAACTCACATGAATCATCTTCGAATCATCAAACGTCATCCAAATCCATGAAAAAATGTGAAAATCTCATAGAATAGTAACCAACTTTCAAAAGTGTACCAATTAGGTCACTGATGCATATTTTTCCCAAATCGGGTCACTAAATCTTCAAATCAAGTCTCACCGATTTTTTTGTACGTCAAGAAAGAAATGGATGATAAGATGTGGGTGTCGGAATTTGCAATATATGTAGTTAAATTTAAAAATTTTTCAAAAACGTTAATTAAAAATAAAAAATAAAATTCACGTCGCCACTCAACGTCAACTTCAAAAAAAAAAAGATAAAAAGATTTCCTATGTGAAACAGAGAAGAAATTGGCTAAAAAAACATGTTAAAACTTTAAATTTAATCAAACACGAAAGTTGAGTGACCTAATTGGAACACTTTTTAAAGTTAAGTGACCTAATGGGAACACTTTTGAAAGTTGGTTACTATTCTATGAAGTTGCCCCTGAAAAAACCCACAAAAACTTCAACGAACTAAATCTGTAATGTCCATGGCGGATTCAAGAGCGAATGGAATCAAATTCAGCGGTTAGTCTAAACGATTCGGTAACATCGCTCTGATACCAACTGTGAGAACCGAGCCCTGATGCGGAAGCGTGAATAGTCGGTATTAACGGAGGAGCTCAAATCTTAGCTAGGATCAAATCGCACTCGTATTCACTCTTGAACGATAATAATGGACGGATGTGGAGAGTTCAATTCGATTAATAATCAATAATATGATGAACAATTGTAATCGAAACACAAATAGATAGATATAGTAGTATGATTTCATTAACCAAAAGATTGTCACAAAGAACACTCATACATACATACATACATACATACATAATCATAAACGCTCGGCCACCCGGGGAGAGTTCTTCCCCGGGGGAAAACTCTCAATACATCAAATATCACACATAATGAAACACATGACCTAATCGTCTATTTTGTGCCTTGGTCATCACTCCCTCCGCCTCTTGGATAAGACCAAACAAATAATATAAAAATAATAATTCACCCGAAACGTCTTCAATTACTCGTCATTTTTCTTTGTCGACTTGCATTTAATATTTATTATAAAAGAGTATCGATTCGATGCGTCGGTTTAAAATATAAAGCCCAACAACGATTTTTTTCGAGTTTTCAGGTTTTTTGTGTTCTCGGTTATTTGATGTTTTCTGGAAACTAGGTATTTTCCGGAACTTATTGTTTCCGGAAACTGTTTTAACCATAAACACATACGCCCATGATTCCATGAACAATTACATGATAAGGTTATATCCAAATTCTTAGGGATTGTTTGTTTTACCCAAGATTTGTTTATTTATGAAAAGAAATTCAATTATTAATTTTCCAGAATTCAAAATATCTTGGTATAAAGTTTAACCAAAATAATACGAAAACCATTAGAACAATCCAGATCTTAAACCAGATGATACATGATTTTTCAAAATCTACGATGACCACGAAGAACATCCATTGAATTTATCAGATTTTCGAAAATTCTTAGAACTATATCAAATACGAATTTTAACAACAAAGAAAAAAAAAACGAAAATTGCTAGGGTTTATATATTCGGTTTTCAATATATAAAACGAATTAATAAAATCAAAAACTTATCTTAGGGTTTATCAGGTTTTAGTCCATGTCTTTTGGTTTAGATCACGAGTTTATAGAAAACATGAAGAACTGATTAATCTACATAGCTCTGATACCACATGTTGATCAATTCTTTACATTGGTAATGGAAAACATGAATAATATGATAAACCTATAACTAAAACATACCTGTTACAACAGAGAGAGTAGCCACGACTGATGAGAATGATCCAAACGGCATGATTATCAGCTTGGTCGAGTTTTCCTTTAGGATATATGTTATGGGGATTAGAGTTCTTGAGAAAACCGAATATATTGAGAGAAAGAGAGAGAGAGAGAGAGAGGGAGAGAGATTTGAAAATTTAAGTGTGTTAGGGTTATTTTATGATGTTAATTAATCTTCTCAATATATTTATACACATCCAAGGGGAAGCCCTTGATTAGTAAGAAACGATAATATGGTACATTAACAATTAGCTAATATAATAATAAGGTATAATCTAATTATTTTGATATATTATTATATTAATGATAATGATAGCCATATATATATATATACATATACATATATATGCTAAGTATAAAATGAAAACCCACTTGAGTTGTAAAAACTCTAGAAACCCATTCTCAACCACATGTTTTTAATTAATGTTTAAATCTTGTGGTCTACAATTAAAGTGAATAAAAAAGGTAAATATAAATATAATTTTTTCTCTCTCCTGAAAAAATATATAAAAATTAGTAAAAAAATGTTAAAAAATAGCAAAACATTTTTTTTTGATGTTTCGATGTTTTAAATGTTACAACATATATTACATGTAACAAAAAAAAAACCGATGTTACATAGGGTTTTCGTGGGTTTTCACAACTCAAATGAGTTTTCATTTTAACCTTACCATATATATATATATATTCTTACATCAACAATTAAGTTCATAACAAAAAGAATAAAAAACAAACCGAAAATTAATGTTTGAATGAGTAGGGCTTAATTCCAAACGCTTCACCATACGTGCTTGCTCCTTTCTTTATGTTTTTAATCTTGCGATGAGCTCTATTCCGACGTCAAAAAATAAGGGGGGAATTACATATCTCCCCTTATTAAGTAGCCTAATAACATATATACCCAACTCAAAACTTAAATTACATGTATCCCCTACTTTTATGAAATTAAACATTAAGACAAAAATGCTCTTATTAAACTTACAATAAAATATTTATCATCTTCATCCTCAAGGACCCCGGCCATAACCCATCTTCATCTTCATTACATTTCCGGTAATATCTCCGGTAACCACTGCTCCTCTTCGGTTACCACCATTGCATCTCCCCTCCCAATCCTGGATTATTCGTCGGCATCATCAACCTGCTGACTAAATGACAACCTTGCCACATCTGCTGGTTAACGTCGGAAAGTCTTCTACCGCCGCCGTGACCCTTCGCCGGAAAGTAGTATTTATCCGGAAAATCGTTTCGGGCTATGACTTATATTCGCGTCCACATTCATCACTCATCACTGTACGGCGGTAGAACCCTAGCCGCCGCCGCCGTCGCTTTTCTGCAACCACCATCGCAACCATCATTGCCTTCATGAACGGCCACCGTGTCACTGCTGCACATCTCCATCCTCGCAGGATTACGAGGACTCACCGAAATATATAATCAACTAAGTGGAACTAAGTGAAAAAAGAAAGAAAGAAATGGAAGACAAAAGAAAAAACTAAAATGAAAAGGAAAGGAAAGAAAGAACCATAACATTAAGGAAAACAAAAGAAAACTAACCATTAAGTAATTTTGAGTGAAGAAAAGGGTAGTATCGTCATTTTATAAATTATTTTTAATAAAATAAATCAAAAATGGATATATTTGTAATATAATAAGTTTAAAAATAGAAAATATGTAATTGATTTTTAAGGTTAGGTAAATATGTAATAAAAAAACTTAACAAGGGGATATATGTAAATGCCCTAAAAATAAATACTCTATTAGTTGCCGACACCCAATTATATATGTTCTTGTGACCTATTTTAGTTTGTTGCATAACATATGTTCTTGTGACCTATTTTAGTTTCTTGGATAGGAGGTAAGTCACTAGCAAAAAGCACAATACTTATTGTTTAATTTAATCTCCTCTTGGGCTTCTCTAGGCATTTTTTAAGATTTCCACTTTTGTCCAAATCAATTCACTACAATTAAGTCAAAGTTCAAATATCTATTAAGCATTATAAAAGAAATTTAATTTGAACAAATATTCATGTTCCTTTCTATATCATACGCACCAAATAAGTAATAAAATTCACCAACATTGTTATACGAATTGCATTATTAATTTCAATAACTGGTCCCTAATTTTATTATTATTATTATTATTATTCGTTGGTCTTAAGTTTAGTAAAAGTACTACGTTTTAACTCGTTGATGCCTGAAACTTTTAAAATCTAAATACGAGCCAATTGAGGGTACAATTTATTAAAAAACCCTAAAACAACTCAAAAGTATAGGAAATAGTTATAGTTATAATATCTACATATAATTTAGCTCATGTCAAATATTCACATACTTAAATATTTTTTTATCACTAAAAATATATTTTGTTTGCAATAGAACAGAATTGAAACTAGTTTTTAAATCACTTAGGTTTACTTTTTAACGCATAGATAAATGTAAAAACTGCGATTGCTGTTATTTTTGTCTAATTAAACCCGGACACCGACCTAGCAGGCCCCCAATTGTATTTAGCCTTTGGTTTAAGTATATCATTAAGATTATGGGTCCCACACTTATCAAACTGTAAGGCACGAGCTTATAAATGGTAAGAACTATTTGCACTTTGGTGGAAAATTTGGATTGATGAATGGTCAAGTGAGGTCTTACGAGCATATCCTAGATATCATTGTACTTTTATAGTAATACTCTTTTTTTCAAGCATTGCGTTGTGCACTCAGACATTTTAACCCTAAAAGTATAACTATTGACTAAAGCTTATATAAAAATGGACTTTACGGAACGCCAACACTCTTTATTTACTTTAATAAAACAGAGTGGTGCGCTAGTTTAAATACATTTAATTCTCATCACCTCAAAGTTGTCATGTTACTGTAATATTTCTAATACCCTACTGACTTTTAGCTTTGTTGCTTTGCTAAGATGAGAACCCACGAAACTTTATGATTTAGTTAGGTATATTAGTAATACTTTTTGAAAACCTTTCAAAGTCGGTTGGGCTTACCAACACATCACAAGTTTAGTGTGTTTTTTTTATTTTTAAATCTTATGTATTAGTAGTTTTGAAAAACTACTAAAAAAACGAATCTAAGATTTTTCTATTATTTTTCATTATTTGCAAAAATATATGTAAATTTTCGGGACATTTTTAAAATTTATATTTGTTTTTTTTTGTTTGTTTTCTTCGATTGATGTTAGTCTCCCATCCCCACACTTGTAATACACATCGTCCCCAATATGAAACCTAAGAAACTAGATAAAAACGAAATAAAATAACAAATAAGAAAGAAAATGAAACAAGTTTCCCTGGTATACAGCAGTGTCGCTAATCTCGTGTTCCTCTGGAACAACTTTTAGGAAGCTGCTATAATGCGAATTAACACAAATAATCTGTAATATTCTCACTCGCTTGCAAACAGTGACGTGCAGAAAAGATTTATTAATAACATTTTTTTTTGTATTTTCATATTTTAAAATTTTGTATTTATGTTTTTTTTGTTATTAGTATTATTATTTTTATTATGCTGGTTTATATTTTATAGGGGAAGTTTAATGTACAAATTAATTAACATACTAAACATACAAATAACATAGTGTAATTACAGTTCTCAAGTAAAGTACTTATGCTACAAAAAAAACAGTGTACTAATAATTACACTACTCATAAACGTAATTAATACTAAAACAGATAATTACTCTACATTATTACACCAAATTATACTACTTATTTCAACTAGAGTAATTATTTTGTAAGTAGAGTAATTGTAGTATATGCTTCTTCCTCCTCAAATTATACTACTTGTTTAAACTAGAGTAATTATTTTGGTAAATAGAGTAATTGTAGTATATGCTTCCTCCTCCTCAAATTATACTAGTTTCAAATAGAATAATTATTTTGTAAGTAAAGTAATTGTAGTATCTGCTTCCTCCTCCTCAAATTACACTATGTGTTTCAAATAGAGTAATTATATTGTAGGTAGAGTAATTATTGAATATGCTTCTTCATCTTCCTCAAATATCCACGACAATTTTCTTCAATTGGAAATATCAATTAGCTTCAATTGATGTATTACTTCGATTCGCAGGTTTCAATTAAGCAATCAATATTCGCAAAAGATTCAATTTGATTCACAAAATTGTAACCTAGGAATGAACGACGACAATAAGAAACGACGATCGACGAGGTCCGGTGGCCGGAATCTGACGGATGCGGACAGTGACGAAATTGATAAGCACTTGACGGTTGGGAGTTTGAGGCGGAGGCGTGGTGGCCAGAGGATCAATTGAATTAGGCGGAGGTGGTTGCGTGGTGGGGAATTGAGAAGGTGCTGCCATGGGGAATTGAGAAGGTCGGTGCTGCCGTGGGGAATTGCGAGGCAACGGAGCCTTGGTTGAAGGAAAGGTGGCAGAGGTTGGCGGTGGAGTGATTGGAGTCCGGTGATTTTGTGGTGGATGAGGAAGAAGATGGAGATGAGGTCTGGTGGTTAAATGAGGAAGAAGATGGAGATGTGGTATGGTGGTTTTGTTCAGTTTGTATGTTTAGTACAAATTTTTTATTTGTATTTGATCCATCTCATATTTTATATAACTTCCAAGTCAACCTGTTTTGTTTTTTTCACTTTTCGTTGGTTTAGAAAATTCCAAAAGTTGTAAAATTGAAACGGGCCAAGCCCACTATGATTTGTATTTACCCAGGCTAAACCTGATATGAGTTGTAGTAAAGTAGATAGTCATCTTTGTCTACTGCTAACTTTATGTAGCGTTCCATAAACCATCTCTTCACCTTAACATGTATTTGCCCTGGGTTATCTTGTGGTATCTTCCTTTTTTGTGCTCTTGATTTAAGTGGAGATCCATAACCAAGCATTTCTATGAGCAGATCAACTTTAACGTGAAGATGCGGATGATGTTTCAAAATGAGATATAGTTCTTTTGCTATTCAACTCTTCGGATATCTCTTGTGACTCTTCTTTGATATTCAGTTCTTGGCCGCCCCCAGAATAACAGTGCTTCTAGTTCCTCAACATCTCTTTCGGGGCTAAATTCTCTCTCATCTATACAGGCTAACTCCACCAAATATTCACCAAACTCATCCCTAAACTCTGTTGGGTTTCAGTGATGATCAGTTAAAATTTTGTTTATTAAAACCGGTTCAATAAACGTGGTATATAATAATTAATCTTATTAATTATAGTTATACGCAGCGGAATGGATATAATTAATCAGCACCAAAACTAAACCCGACAGGATCCGGTTACAGACAATACGAGTATGAGTCAAAACATTAAATATATAATTAGAAACTAACAATATATTTAAGTTTACCTCGATTAATAATTAAACGGTTGAGACACTGAAGGCTAACGAACCGAGCTAGGCGACACAACGGGATCAACGACCAACGGTGGTGGTGCATGACGGCAACGCAGCGGTGGTGGTGTACGGCAGCTTCTGTAGACGCAGTCGGCGGTTGCGGACAGCGGCTAGCGGCGGTAGCTGCTGATGGTGGCGCCTGTCAACGACGGTGGTAGCGGCGATATCAGCGGCGGTGGCAGCGGCAGCTGGCAGTCGGACGGCAGTAGGTGGAGGAAGAGAGAAGATGAACTTGTTAATTGGCTTAGGGTTAAGGTTATGTCAACATCATATCTTTATATAACCTTTAATTAGGTTTAACTAATCTAATTAGTTATAAACCTAATGGCCAATAAGTCCACCTCTTGCTCCAAAGCCCGTTCCATGTAATTATATCTCGTTAAAGTATCTAACCCGGTTAACTAACTTAAGCGGGTTAATGGTTCGTTACCTCACGGTGTAACTCTCACGGGTCATAACCCGGTTGGCCGTATTGACTACCCGAACCGGTCCATAATTCCAACAATCTCCCACTTGGACGGTTTCCAGTTAAGTTACTCAATACTGACAGCCAGCGGTGCTCTAGCTACACATAGCTGCCCCCAACAAGTTATAACATTTTAAATTCATTAACCAAAATAATCTTGGAATACACTATTGCAAGATAACGAATTTATGGTAATCGTTGTCATCTATCCTTTCTATATAAGACATCAATTGGGCAATGAGACATGGATCAGGTTCAATCTCATATGGCGTTCAATCATTATAGTTCTCGATCAAGAATCAAAGTGGTCCAATCAAACACACAGTTAGTTTGGGTGAGGCCTCACACTTTACCAGTTTGAATCAACGAGGGACCAAGAGGTCTAACTGTTACATATCATGTAAGAGTACAGAATCCCATCTTGAATACATACAACTCCCACTGAACTTCAGATTATTCCCAACCAATGCCTTTTTATCTGGCAGTTACGCGACAGCGGTTGACACTGATCAAAGAATAACCTTTAGTAAACGAAAGTTCTAATATGTATCTCAGGTCTGAGGATACTAAATGAGTATACCAGTATCAAAACATCTTATGACTAAGATCCATGAAGATGATTTGATACGAGTTACTTCCAACGTCATTCATAATGAGGTCTGTGAGTTTGGAAGTCAACTCCTTGATTTCAAAGTCAGAATAGTCTTAATTCAGAGTCGTTCCCACGAGTCTGACCAACTACGGATAATTTAGAATACAATATTCATGGATTAAACATATTAAAACCGAACACAGTTATATTATTCAACATTTGCATTTAACCATTAAATCAAAGAGAACTTAAAGTATAATTGTTTGAAATGTTCACACATCCAAATACTAAATCAAAACAAACTACTAGCTAATCTAAGACCGATAGCATCTCTGTGATGATCATGCTTGTCCTGAGTCATCGGTTTAGTGAACGGGTCAGCTAGGTTTTGATCTGTGTTTACTTTGCTTATTATGATGTCTCCTCGTTCCATTATATCCCGTATATAGTGGAACTTACTTAGAATGTGCTTGGTCCTATGATGAGATATGAGCTTTTTGGCTTGAGCAATGGCTCCTATGTTATCATAGATTGCGTCGATCGGTTTCCGAAAACTTGGAACCAGATCGAGGTGGGCTATGAACTTCTTCATCCAAGGAGATTGTGAGCGAGAATCATCTCGGTCATTCTGGAAGCTAGCATATGTGTAACACCTTACAGTGAGCTCTTCTTCCACTCCTCCAAACACTAAGAACATGTCATTTGTCCTTTTCAAGTATCTTAGAATGTTCTTTACAGCAGTCCAGTGGACAATGCTAGGGTTCTGCTGAAAACGACTAGTCTTGTCAGCGCATACGAGACGTCAGGTCTAGTACATAACATAGCACACATGATAGAACCAATCGCTGAAGCATATGGAATCGCATGCATGTGCTTAGTTTCAATGTCCGTTGCCGGAGATTGCGATTTGTTCAACGCAGTTCCTTTAGCCATAGGGAGAGCTCCTTTCTTGGAGTTATCCATAGAGAAGCGTGCCATTACTTTGTCTATGTATGTACTTTGACTCAGACCTAGAAGCCGCTTAGACCTATCTCAATAGATTTTAATTCCTAGAATATAAGCAGCTTCACCAAGATCTTTCATTGCGAAACAAGAGCCCAACCAGTTCTTAACTTCCTTAAGCATAAGTCATGTTGTTTCCAATGATCATTATATCATCCACATACAGGATGAGGAATGATATAGTGCTCCCACTAGCCTTTCTGTAAACACAAGGCTCATCTTCATTTTTGATAAACCCAAACTTTTTGTTTTTCTCATCAAAATGAAGATTCCAGCTACGAGATGCTTGTTTAAGTCCATAAATGGACCTATTCAGTTTGCACACCATGTTAGGATACTTAGGATCGACAAAACCTTCAGGCAGAACCATATAGACATCTTCAGAAAGATGCCCATTAAGAAAAGCAGTTTTGACATCCATTTGCCATATCTCGTAGTCACAGTACACGGCTATGGCAAGTAATATCCTTATCGACTTAGTCATAGCAACGGGCAAGAAGTTTTCATCATAGTCAATACCCTGAGTTTGAGTAAAACCTTTCACGACTAGTCGTGCTTTATAAGTTTGCACATTTCCATGCATGTAGGTTTTCTTCTTGAAAATCCACTTGCTCCCTACTGCCCGACACTAGGGGGTAGCTCAACCAAGTTCCAGACTTGATTGTCACGCATAGATTGCATCTCGGCGTTCATGGCATCTTTCCATTTCTCAGATTCCTGATCTAAGATAGCAGATTTGTAATTAGTAGGTTTGTCGCTTGACTCGGCTACTAAGAGGACCTCGGGACCATCTAGATGCCATAGGTATTTAGAGTTTGGTACGCGAGTCCTATTACTTCTGCGAACGCTTGTGTTCATTTCCGATGTATCAGCAACAACAACTTGTTGATCAGACGTTCCAACTTCCTCAGCGGTAGTTTGTAGTTCTTAAATTTCTTCAAGATCGACAATATTATCTCCAGTTCCTCGATTGAGAATTTCCTTCTCGAGAAAGTGGCCCTTCCTTTTGATAGAAATCACATTTGTATCAGGACAGAAGAAATAATATCCGCTTTAGTTATGGTATCCGATGAAAACAACTTTTACGCCGTGAGAATCGAGCTTATCGTCAGAATCACTAGTGACATAAGCATCACATCAAGGAAAGACAAATTGGGTTTTTGCCCATGCCATATCTCATATGGCGTTTTGCTTACCTTTTTAGTTGGAGCCAGATTGACAACGCGGGCGGCGGTCAAAAGGGCAAAGCTCCAAAAGGAGTGAGGCAAGTTAGTTATACACATCATCGATCGGACCATGTTTAGCAAGGTTCCATTTCTCCTCTCGATCACGCTATTGTGTTGGGGTGTGCCTGGTGGAGTGAGCAGTGAAACAATTCCACGCTCTTTCAGATGATGTATGAATTTTGAGCTGAGGTACTCTCCGCCTCGATCTGATTAAAACATTTTAATAGTTTTCCCGATTTGGTCTTCCACTTCGTTTTGAAACACTTTGAACTTTCAAAAGTTTCATGTTTGTGTTTCATAAGATACACATAAGCATATCGACTGTAATCGTCAATAAAAGAAACGAAGTATCTTTCATGATTCCTAGACATGGTTCTGAAAGGACCGCATACATCAGTATATATGATTCCCATAAGATCCTTTGCTCATTCATTCTTATGAGTGAAGGAGCCTTTGACGAGTTTACCAGCTAAACAAGATTCGCAGTCATCAAAAGAGTCCGATCCTGTGGATTCAAGAATACCTTCGTATTGGAGTCTCTTGACTCGTGCCTTGCTTATGTGGCCAAGTCGGCAATGCCATAGAAATGTATCATTGATGCCAGATCTGATACGTTTAGAAAAATTATATACATTATTGTTTATTTGAACATCAAACTCATAAATACCAATTCGAGGTTTACCCTCAAAATAAAAGATATCATTCAAGTAGGCAGAAATAGCGATACTATTAAAAACGTACTTAAATCCTTGTTCAAATAGTAAATAAACTGAAATAATATTTCTGGTCAAACCAGGTGCAAACAAACAGTTATCCAAAGTAACTACAAGGCCAGACGGACAAGCAAAATGATTTGTGCCAGTTGCAAGAACTAGGACTCTCTTCCCATCACCAACAATGAGTTCCATGCTGCCTTGTTTCAGCTTCTTCCAGTTTTTAGGTTGCTGCAAGACATTAACGATGTGGTAACCACATCCGGTATCAAATACCCATGTGTTGCTAGAGATAGTGAAAAGTTCAATAATGTAAATAGAAAAACCTTTAGAGGAACTTTCACCATTGGTCCTCTGCCTTTTCAGCTCATCAAGGTAGTCAGGACAGTTACGTTTCCAGTGTCCCATTTTGTTGCACTTATAGCACTGGCGCTCCTCAGGAGGCGGCGGTGGTACTTTTGCAACACCCTTGTTAGTAGTGTTGGTGGCAGTCCTGGGAGCAACAGTAACCTTCTTCTTGCCTTTACCGTTATGACCCCGGTTCTTGGGTTTAGGCTTGACGACACCAGCAGATCGAACCATAAGAACTTGATTGTTTTTAGCGGGAATATTCATCTCAGCCGTCTTGAGCATTCCATGAACCTCCGGCACTGTCTTCACCCAGCCATTCATATTAAAGTTCATTACGAACTGGTCGTAAGAGCCGGGAAGAGAGTTCAGGATGAAATCTGCTGCCATTTCATCTGATAGGGGATAATCAAGTTTTCGTAGTTGTTCGATGTACCCTTTCATCTTGACGACATGCGCACTAACAGGTGATCCCTGTTCCATTCGGCAGCTGATAAGCTACTTCATGGTGTCATAGCATTCTTAACGGGCTTGTTTCTGGAACATGCCCTTGAGTTGCTCAAGCATCTCATAGGCACCAAAATCTTCCAAGCCTTTAGCAAGCTCGTAAGACATGGTGGCTAGCATGATACGGGCGACTTCAGCCGAGTCATCCATATGCTTGTCAAGAACCCTCTTGGCATCAGCAATATTGTTTTCAGGCTCAGTTGTAACAGGTCCATCGAGAACATAGTGCTTCTTTTCCATCTTGAGAACAAGTCCCAAGTTGCGGTGCCACTCAAGAAAGTTGGTGCCATTCAACTTTTCTTTCTCAAGGATAGCCTTGAGGGTGAATGAGGAGTTATTATCAGTAGACATCTATTTAAATAAGCAAAAGTAAATTTTATTAGTATTTTCTATGTTTTAATCCTATTATTAATGAGCCAATAACATTAGTAAATAGGAACTTGAGAATCTAGCTTCCAGTTACTAATGGCAGCTGTAGCACACAACATTAGTAAGTGGTTAGGCAAACAGACAACGAATGCCAATTGTGAATAGAGCACAACTCTCGTTTATGAGGCCTATTAAGACAACATTTGCCTAAGTAGATACGTTTAGCCTCATCTATGCCCACCTTAGTCTCCAGAAAGTTGTAGCACGTAACAAGAGAGTAAATTAATAGTCGCCCTAGTATAGGTACTTGTTAAAGAGCCGGATGTGTCATCGAAACCCTTTCACCTTGAAGGGATAGGCTAGAAATCAAATACGGTGCTGTAGCTCCAAACACTTGAAGTTTCGCAGTATGCCTCAAGTGTGACTTATAGTAGGATGGCATAGACTATTTATTTAAATTGGGATTAATTTTAAATATTACCGAATAGAGTAAAAGTCCAGTTTTACTTTATTGATCGAGACAACTTGGTGAACCCTTTCATCTCTCAACACTTAGTTTTAAATAACCTATTAAAACTAAGTTTGTCGCGATAATACCAACCAAATTTAAGTTAATAGTTTTACCTATTAAGTTATTAGTTATGGAAAATTAAATTTAGTTTAATTTTGCAAAACATGATTGGTTAATTTCTTTTAATGTATTTGGTATTAGGTTGGTGGTATTATAACCTATTATAATTAAGCAAGCAACACAATAGCAAATAAGAACATGTAAATCTTAAATGGCCAAGATTAGTGATTGATCTTGCTAGAGCCTATTAGCAAGATCAATCGGGTTAAGGGGTCACAACACAAAACAACCACAAGGATGGACTCTTGGTGCATCCTGTCATCTTCGGTAACTCCCACTGACTTCAAGAACTCCATGAGCTCGTCCTCGTCCTTGGTTTCCTTTGGGTCTTCTTCATTACAAAATTACACTAATACAAGTAATGAAAAACTAAACCCTATCTATTACAATTTTAAACCATCAAGGTGGCCAAAAACCATAAAATAAAACCGAAAACTAAATACAACTTTTGAACCATCCATATGGCCAAAATAAAAATCATTCAACCAAACAAACAAGGTCAGGCCAGATTTACATATTCAACGAAAGTCGGGCAATATTTTGGTCAAATAAAATAAATAAAATTTTGACCAAACTAAAATTGCCCTAATATTTTATCTAGATAAAAAACGTCAACTACCTTGAAGTTTATGATGTAGAACTGGTGAAAATACCAGATTCGACTCGTATGTTGTAATCAAGGCTCTGATACCACTGTTCAGTGGTGATCAGTTAAAATTTTGTTTATTAAAACTGGTTCAATAAACGTGGTAAATAATAATTAATTTTATTAATTATAGTTATACGTAGCGTAATGGATACAATTATTAATTAATCAGCACCGAAACTAAACCCGACAGGATCCGGTTAAAGTCAATACGAGTACGAGTCAAAACATTAAATAATTATAATTATAAACTAACAATATATTTAAGTTTACCTCGGTTAATAATTAACCGGTTGAGACATCGAAGGCTAACGAACCGAGCTAGACGACACAACGAGATCAACAACCAACGGTGGCGGTGCACGACGGCAACGCAGTGGTGGTGGTGTACGGCAGCGGCTGTAGACGCAGTCGGCGATTGCGGACAGCGGCTAATCACAGCAGCGGCTAGCGGCGGCAGCTGCTGATAGGGGTGACTGTCAATGGCGTTGGCAACGGCGATATCAGCGGCGGTGGCAGCGGCAGCTGGCAGTCGGACGGCTGTAGGTGAAGGAAGAGAGAAGATGAACTTGTTAATTGGCATAGGGTTAAGGTTATGTCAACATCATATCTTTATATAACCTTTAATTAGGTTTAACTAATCTAATTAGTTATAAACCTAATGGCCAATAAGTGCACCTCTTACTCCAAAGCCCGTTCCATGTAATTATATCTTGTTAAAGTATCTAACCCGGTTAACTAACTTAAGCGGGTTAATGGTTCGTTACCTCACCGTGTAACTCTCACGAGTCATAACCCGGTTGGCCGTATTGACTACCCGAACCAGTCCATAATTCCAACAAACTCATCCTCCCAAGAGGGAAAGCACTCCTCCTTTATCTGTTCATCCATTCTAGTATCCTCAATCTCACATACGGGTTCAATAAGTGTTGAATCATAGGTGGGACATATACTGTATCATTCACTATAGAAAGAAACATATCGTCCATTATTGTCTCCAATTCTCGGGTGGGCTCTAGTATATTTCCCAACAAGTCTCTGTACCCTAAGAAATTCCCCATTTTGTCATACGCAAAGCTGTATGGAGGTTCTACACAAAGTGATTCCCTAAGAGCCATCTGTGCCTCGATTCATATCTTTCTTCGCTCATAGGCATCATGTATCCAGTGGTTTACGCCACAAACTTTGTAAAAAGGTTCTCCAACGAACATCTTTGCTGTAAAACACTCAAATGAAAAGGATCACGGGCACTAGATAAAAAAAAATAATTAAGAATAAAAAAGATAAAAATAAACTTAAACTAGACTAATTAAAATAACTAATATATTCCAAATATAAACATGAAAATACAATAGGCAAGTCCCCAATCGTCTCAAACTGTGTTCCCAGCAACAGTGCCCAAAACTTGATGTGCGAATATATATATATATATATATATATATATATATATATATATATATATATATACAGTTCGCAACTAAGATTTAAAATCGAACAACCTAAACTAGCTTCACACAAACAAGAAATGTACCGGTCACATGTAACACAGAAAAAGGAAGCCTGGATATTGAAGTCAAGGACATGTGAGGTGGCTTGGATAATTAACCCTAAATGACTTTTACCTTGTAACTTAATTTTATTTTAATTAATTTAACTAATTTTACTAACTAAATCACTTAATTTAACAAAACTAACGGAAAACTTAACAAGACCTACCTGGACTGTTACAGCTATGCTTAAGGGGAACCACCTAGGTAAGGAAAATTTAAGAAGAAGGCTCGGGTGCTAACAAACATGCTAACTAAGGAAAACTAGATCTCCGGGTAGGTCTTACTAATAACCCCTAACCAATTCTAGAGAGTGTGTAACAATAACCGATGAAAACCTAGCGTACCCTAATGTTATATCTCCAGGTAGGTCTCAGTAACACAGTTTCCTCTAAGACTCGTACTCTTAACATGTTTATAGAAAAAAAGGGGTAATCAACTTGAACCGCTATATAACTCAACTTACAGGTCAACCTAACCTAATAAAGATAAACCGATCAATGCCTCATGGTAGAAGGCTTGGGTTCTCCAGTGGAGACCCAAGTTCGAATCCAACTTGTGTCATTTTTGGGTGGATATTGGCAATGAAGGATTTGAGCTAGACCTTGTGCAAAGGTTGTCAGTTTGAACCGAGAGCCCACCCGGGTTTTTATCCCATCGTGTGTTACGCCAGAGAGTTATGCTCTTGTGGTGGCACAACGACTGTCAAGTGGCAGTCGGCGGTATGTTTTCCTCGGGAATGCCCAAGCCAAACTCTGAAGCCAGCGTGGGCCCGGTTAAGACAATATAGTCTGGCCAGAGTGAGACGTCGGGGCTCTTCAAATTCGAAGAGTGCGGTAGCCTAAATATAAGAAAGTCGTTCTAAAAAAATTGAACTTGAAAATTCTTGATTGCTGCTCCAATTTAATTTATTGCTTTTTTTTTTCTTGAAAACAAACACCTTCTGTTCGAAAAAAAAATAAAAATAAAAACCTCCAACTATTATTCCCCTCGTATCTGAACAGTAGCTCCAAAGAAATAGTAATAATAATGGTGTTCCCGTTGCCACTCTTTTCCTCGCCAAAAACCCTATATGCGATTTCTTTTCTTATTAAGAGTATGGGCCACCTGTTCGATAAAACGTCCACAAAAACTTTTAGGGTATGTTTGGTACGGGGTAATGAAATAGATGAGGAAATGGAATGGACGTGGTAATGAAATGGTGAAAGGAATGAAATGGATCATTACCATTCCATTGTCATGTTTGGTTACCATGTAAGAATGGAATGATTAATCACTTTATCATTATTAATATTTTTATTAGTAATAATAATAAAAAATAAATAAATAATATTAGTAATAAATGAATATTCATAATAAGTATTTTTAGGACCTCGTGCTGCAACGAGATCGTTAAACTGTATATGCGTTGTGAAATGTTAACTCATCTAATTTAAAAATAAAATATATTGATAATGTAGTAATAGTTCTAATACAATAATAGTTATATTATAATATACAAAACGATAATAATAATAATAATAATAATAATAATAATAATAATAATAATATAATTATAATTTTATAATAGTAATAATAATGTTGACTTTTTGACTTTTTCATTCCTTGAAGGAATGAAAAAAAAAAAACACCCATACCCAAAGGAATGAAAATCCTAAAAATGGAAGGAGTTTCATTCCATTTGGAATGATTGATTGCATTCATGCATGATAACCAAACATGTTTTTTTTTCATTCCTTTGAAATGGCTTATTACATTCCACCTTCCATTCCTCTGTAACAAACACTACCTTAGAAATATCCCAATTGCTCCGAAATGGTAAAACTTTGAACGCGAAGAAGATGGAGTGACTGACTATAATTTCTTTATGGGCAGAAAGAGATTTGAGTAACTGATAAGAGAGTAGAGGCACAGAGAAAGAAAGAAAGGATAGATGGTCGCTGGTGAGGCCGGTGACGAGGCGTGGTGGTGATGGTGATATACAAGGGCGGAACTTAATAGGGGTGGGGAGGGGTGCTGGCTCCTCCAGTTTTTCTGGTTAGAAGCATCGGTAGTCATTCGGTGTATACTTTTTTTCCGACGGCCAGCCTGCAATCTATGAAGAAGGAGAAGGGTTGAACAAGAAGAAGGGTTGAAAAAGTAAACTTTATATGTACATATCTAAATATGTTATATTTTATTGTAATTTTGTGCATTCTGTAAAGTTTCGCACCCCCCACCCCGACTTGAATGTTCAAGTTCTGCCACTGGTGATATAGGTTATCGGAGTATAGGAGATTTCTTTTTTGTATGTTTATAATTTTTCTTTTGATCTATGTATTAAATGGTTAATAAGTTGTGGTAGGTCCACTAAACATATAACCGGCTATAGTAGGTCATCTCATATTTTTGTTTAAAAACATCAAGTTGAGGGACTTTAACATGCAAAAAAAGAGTAGGGGGACTTTTGTGAGTGAAAATAAAAATATGTTGACTTTTTAGGGTATTTCCCCTAAACTTTAAAAGCTCGTGTATGAGGTAAATAGGAGTAATATTGAATAAAAACCCATTCAAAATAACTTAAAAAGGGTAGGAAACATTTACATAAATTATAGACATTTTAGACATCGTAAATTGTGTTGCTGTACACTGTTGAGAATTTCCTAAGATAGTCTCAACCATCATAGATGTGGCTTTGACATCTCTTCTCATCAATGCTCTTTCTCCTGAAGTGAACGGTGTATTTTCAGGGATACCATCATCTCTTCTGAACGGTCCTTCGGTGATTGATATCCATGCATCAAAGTCATTATAGCACACAACTGCTTCAAACATTATCTTCCATTGTATATAGTTTGAATGGTCAGCCAACGTAGGAATCTTGTTAATAGACGCCTCTAGTTTAGAATCTATATTTTGTGACTTTTGAGATTCTTTTTAATTTTAACAAAGAAATTAACTAGATTAATCCTAAATATTTAACACAGTGTAGGTCCTGAAACTGGATCCGACAACGAACGGATTTTGTTCTTGATAAACGTACGAGACGGGTGCGGTAAATCAAATGATCAAACAAAATAATATACAATAATATAAATAGTGAACGATTCCGTTTTCGGTTTCGAAAGATGAAATATATAATAAACGAACCAACCCCTCCCAAGGTGAGCTCCACTTGGGTGGGTAATTTACACCTTACAAAACACATACATACAAAGATAACATATGGCATGTTTATAGCAAAAAACAATAATATTCTAGAAGCATTTTTCCCGTTGAAGCTAAACGCATGCACTGAGACTCTCGTCTGGTATCCGGATTTCTCGCCCACATTAATTATTTTGACCACAATATAATTAACAGGTTTCGTCCTTTTGATATCGCAAGTCACATTCATTGGCCTTACAATCATCCCTTGAATTGTGATATCAAAATTGTCAAACCGTGTCTCGCATCTTCACAAATCACCCGATAAACTGAAGACTCTTTGTTTCAATTCACCCCACCTAAATCATTCATGAAGTTCCCGCTTCTTTATCCATCTCGGATCTTAATCAATATAGGTTGAGAAGAGATCGAATATTCACAAATCGATTTCGAATTACCAGATTCAATGATCAAATGATAAAACCCATTAGTTCTTCTTTAAATCCAAATTCATATCCAATTTGTTCAAAGTTCACCGATCACCAACTTCTTGAACGCCTTGAAAATAATATAAAAATAAAACGCTTTGAACACGGTTAACCGACGACAAAAACCCGATCACTTTTGACCATCTTCAGTTTGGTTAATCAGAACATGTAATTATTTCTTGGCCCAAAGCCGTTCCACATAATCAGATCATAAAGAATTAAAATTTCTTAAATAAACCAGCCCAAATGAAAAGAAAAATGTCTAGCCCAACAACCCATCATATATAAAACAAGCCCCGATAGAATATAGCAGCCCATCTTTAATTGCAAGCCCAAAATAATAATAAAAATTTGACTTGGTCTATGGCCCATTCAGATACACAGCCCAACAAGGAAAAATGAAGAATGTGACCTAGACAGTAGCCGCCATTCACATCTAAGGTCAGCCGTAGTAAAACTGAATTCCGAAATCTTCACCGCCGCCGACCATATATACCGGAGTATCCATCCTCCATACCCATCATCACCATATGCACCGTCTCCACCACAACCACTGCAGGAAAACCGTTCACCGTTGACAGGCTCTCTTCTCCGGAAAAACGAGCTCTGGCCAACCACCCTTTCCCGTCTCTCCTATCTCACTCTACCTACGACCGCAACAGACCATAACTAACATACGCCATTATCCCATAGCCTACCACCGGAACATCGATAGCCAGAGAACCGACCTCCTACAATACTCAGAGATAACCGACACTCATGTCGGAGTTTGACTTTTACGTCTCTAATCTCTAGAATCATAGCCGGAGAAGAACCGTAAGCATGCCGAAATTTCAGCGCATGGCGGAACGGTCCCGAAACACTGGATCTACAAAGAACTTCTAGCACGATTATTTCCAACTTTATTTCCAAGATCTTCAAACTATATTTTCAAAACTTCAACGGGTCTTCAAGAAATTAACGACTCGGTTCGGGTAATCACGGAAATGAAACCAGAATATTAAGAACAAAGTTGAATTAGTTGATTTGAACCCGCTTTGATACCAAGTGTAGGTCTCCAAACCAGATCCGACAACAAACGGATTTTGTTCTTGATAAACGTGCGAGACGGGTGCGGTTCTTTCTCTAAGAGTCTACAGCCCCTTGTACCTGTCAAGGTTGTGTAAATCAAACGATCGAACAAAATAATATAACAATAATATAAATAGGGAACGACTTCATTGTCAGTTTTGAATGATGAAATATATAACAAAACGAACCGACCCCACCCAAGACGAGCTCCCCTTGGGTTGGTGATTTACATCTTACAAAACACATATATACAAAAATAACATATGATATATTTATAGCAAAAAGCAATAATATTCTAGAATCATTTTCATGTTGAAGCTAAACGCGTGCACTGAAGCTCTCGTTTGGTATCCGGATTTCTCGCCCACATTAATTATTTTCTTGAGCATAATATAATTAACGGGTTTCATCCTTTTGATATCGTAAGTCACATTTTTGACCTTACATATAGCTTTCAAAAACTTAGAGACAATAAGCAGACCTAGAAAAACAGAGTCAGATATGAACAAATCCACCCAAATCTAAAACAATCATGGTTGAAATATGTATTCAGCTAAGATATACGAGGTAAAGTATAAAATTAAAGTAGATCTAGGAATTTAACACTTTTAATCCTCACTAATCAGCAAAACAGAGTGAAATTGGCAAGTTCTGCAACTTCTAACGTCATATTCTTCAATAGAATAGTGCTTAGCTGACGTTTCTTTTGGATTTTCTTCAACTTCACTCAAAACTTCAGATCTAAGAATGAATCAGTTAAAATAGTAGCTCAACTTATTTTCAACCTCAATTTATTAGCTAACCAACTTCAATTGAGCTCCATAGTTTTGATACCACTTGTCGAAGTACTTAGTTTCTTGATATGCATGTAGGTGCTTATATAACATACTTAGCTTGTACGAGGGAGGCTGATAATATTTCTAATCATTCTCTTGACACAATATTGACTTCTTTATTTCACACGCATTTTGCAATACCTCACTTTCATATTTGATCACAAAACTGCTTTGCTATTTTTTTACCAAAACAAAAATGTTTTTATATACGAGAGACAATTCTAATTTGAAAACCAAGAAACAAAAATCTTATGTATACACATGTAGTAATTAATAATAAATTTTAACTTTTGACATAAATTTGGCCATCTATGCAAGCCATTTATTATGTCGTATTTTTATGATTTCTTAAAAATATAAAGCGGAACGAAATAGGTAAAACAAAAGGTTGTAAACAAAAGGAGCAAAATAATAATATTAGTGACAATGCATATAATGTTACAATATTGGTCACGACAATGAAATAATAACTATAACATGTGAATGAAATCATAATAACATGTGCCTTAAATAATGAAGTGTAATATATATTTTAGAGAGAGAATTAAAACTAATAAAAATATTTTAATTTTTAAAAACTATATTTTTAAAATTTTTTTCTTTAATCCTTTTTATATGTTGTTATTCTTCATTAAAAAAATAAAAATAAAATTTTTATAAGAAATAAAAAAAAGTTGATGTAATGTATATATACAAAAGTGTTGCATTACATATGTGTAATAGTGTGTACTGCATATGTGCAATAGTGTTCTATTGCATATATACAATAATGTGTATTGTATATATGCGATAATGTTGTATTATATGCAAAAATAAAAAAATAAAAATAAAAAAACTCGATATAGTGCATATATAATTTGCAATAGCGTGTATTGCATATGTTCAATAAGGTAGCTTTTGCATATACACAATAATGTGTATTGCATATATGCAACAACAATATTGCATATGCAATACACTACAACATATATGCACTACATTAACTGTTTTTATTTTTATTTTTTTATATTTTCGACAATATTAACATATAGGAAAGATGAAAGAAAAAAAATTGTAAAATATTTAAAAAAAATAAAAAATTTCTTTACCAGTTATCTAGTTTTCTTTTTGAAAGAAATTCTCTTTTTAAGAGGAATGCTTTTTTCATTGCTTTAGTTCAAGTTAAATTTTTTAAACACATTATCAACTAGAAAAGCCTCGTATCTTCAGAGTTAAATGGATGGCTGAAGTTTTGTGCTATTCATTTTAAGCCTCATTTGACTTTTTTCTACCATTGGCTTCGTTATATTTATTTTAGAGTCTAGTTGGGTTCAACAATTGCAATTATCCTTCTAGCTTAATGACATTGGGTTGATAATTATGTCTTCAAATCTTTAGTTCTTAGGTTCGAAGCCTGACTCAAGTGGGAGGGGGGGGGGTGTCGCAGTGGTGGGTTTCCTCCTTAATGATATTCTTGGGTGAGTGAGGTTTGAAGCATAAAAATCAGTGTGGAGGATTAACATCCAATCTCAAGATGGCTCACTCGGTATTAGTCGTTGGTGAATCTCGATGATAGTACGTTAAGAGTTTATTGTTTGTTATCGAATCTGTAATAAGTACATTATTTTTTGTGTCGTTTGTGATTACAGAACATTATTTTTTGTGTCGTTTGTGGTTGGTTTATGTGTGTGTGTGTTTATGTTGAAAATAGGCTGGAGTGAACTTAGTTATGTGCAAACTTACTAAGTGGTAAACTTAGTAAGTTTATTGGTATGTATGTGATGAACTTATCGTGGTTATAAGATAAGTTCGACATTTGGGTTATTGTTGTTCTCCTCTATTAGTACATTTATTGTGACTTGATGATCTGCAGTGGAAGCGTTCGACAACAGCAGAAAAGGGGGAGCATGTTATTGTAGTATTTGTTGTCTGTAGCTGTTTGAATAGGCTATAAGGGTAGTTTAGGTATTATATGTAATAGGATATGACCATGCGCTTAAATGTGCATTTGTGTGGGCCATATGCTGAATTGTAATAGTTGTAGGCATATGGACATCCTTTCTCCTAGTTAATGCCCCATACGTTGGTGTATCAGCGTATAGGAATGCCATTCGCTTAGTATGTTGTGAATGGCAGGACATTCGCCTAGGGAATGACCCAAACTCTTATGATGCTAGCATGTAGGTGTGTATGCCAATAAATAGGCTTGTCCAATGAATGAATCTGTAGATATCCGATCCATTTCATTCAACAACTACTGTCATGCTACCGAATCTCTTGAGATGATAGGCCACATCGAGGTGGATCAAGCTTAACCGTATGCATGTACGCATGCGTGAATCAATGTAATCAATCGTTTAAACGTTAATGAGAATAAATGTTTGGCTCGAATCATCTCGTTATTGTCTCTTAGATCTATGATGTATTTAATTACGATTAGCTCCTAGTGAATAATATTTTTACATCCTCAAGCAGTTTTGCAAACGATAGATTCTGATATTGATTTTAGTAGAGTTCTACAATCAATAAGAGAATCATTTGAAGTGTTTGTTATTTTTACCTACTCTTTTATATTCTTGTATTATTCTCATAGTGATAATCTCGTTATGATCTGGCTAGGCATCGACAATTGGTATAAGAACATTTTCTCTTGATTGTGTGGTTGTGGATTATTTTACGAGTGTCTTAACGAGTTGTCACGTCCAAAAACTCTAACTAAACTCATCCTCCTTCAAATATTAACCTACAAGTTCATATCCATCACCGCCGCCCTTCAAAAAAATCAGAAAACACCGTCTTTGCAAAAATCCTCAGCCGTTAGTGAAGTTATCGTTGTGATTTCTCAATCCCGGAAAACTTACCCTTGGCTAACTTAAGTTTGGCGAACTTACTAAGTGAAGTTACGAGTTAGGCAAACCCATACCTAAAAAGGAACACAAGAAGGTGAACCTATACTTAAATGAACTTAGGCAGGCAAACTAAAACCCAACAAAAGTTTTTAGTTAGTCAATAATGAGAAACAAGGAACTTAGCTTTTGATTAAAATTTATTCAACTCCTTCATCAGCAACTCGCAACTCTGGACCATAGTTTGTCCAAATCAAGAGACAATTCTTTTGTTTCTTTAGGAAAGCTTGTAAGATATGCACGTGGTTCAATATTTTCAAGATAGATCTTGAATGACTTGATGAGCTTCTCAAGATCAAATAACCAGCTTGGGCCATCAACTTTGTTAAACTTATTTTCATTGAATACTATATCAGATGATTCAATCACACTCAGATGGTCCTTCACATAGACTCTATAAGCTTTTGAGTGTGAAGAATATCCAACAAAGAAGCATTCAAGTGACTTAGCCTGAAATTTGTTTAAATAGTCCATAGTGTTCAGTATGGAGCATTTACAACCAAAAGGATTCATAACCTTATATATGGTTTTCTATTAAACAAAATCTCATAGGGAGTTTTGTTATGATGCTTGTTTATAAACACCCTGTTTTGAACAAAGCAAGTTGTATTAATGGTCTCAGCCCAGAAAGAGATAGGAAAGTTGGCATCTGCAAGTATGGTCCTTGCTTCTTCTATTAAAGTGATGTTTCTTCTTTAAATAACACCATTTTGCTCAAGAGTTCTAGGAGCACTTAACTGTTGCAAAATTTGTTGCCATTGTAAAATTCAAACATCACTCCATTCTTGAAATATGTGCCATTATCACTTCTTATTACCTTAACTCTCTTGTCTAGTTGGTTTTCAATCATTGTAATACATCCTTTGATCAGCTCAGAAGTTTCATCCTTTGTTGCAAGAAAAATACCCATGTAAACCTTGAAAAATCATCTCAATGATAACAAGACAGAGAAGCTTCTTTCCAATACTTTGAACACTTACAGGACCAAAAATATCTAGATGAAGCATCTCAAGCACTTGATCATCTTAGTCTTGGGAGATGATTTGTGTTGTTTTCCTTTTAAACATGGGAACATTTGTCATCAATCTTGAACTCTTTTGTAGGTAAACCAATTACATGCTGAGCCTTAACATGCTTGCTCATGTTATTGAAGTTGCCATGAAACAATTTCCTATGCCACAAATTTTAATTCATTTTTAGAAGCTTTGGATACAAAGCAAGTACCTCCTCTTGATATAACATCCTTCATTATGAGCTCATATAAGTTCCCATTGCTAGGATCCATTATCATGATCATATATGGAGGAATGACAAATTCTGGTTTCAATATAAAGTAGTGTGTGCCATCAAATCCTACTTTGTAACCCTTATCACAAACTTGTAAGATACTCAGCAAGTTGTATTGAATGTACCAAATGTCTTCTATTTCTATGGACTGTTCCTGCACAAATAGAAAAAGAAAAATTAGTTTTGAAGACAAACACAAGCCAACGAGGCTTGTTACCTGTCAAAAGAAAGGATTAAAGAATCCTTAGGATCAACTTCTTCATAAACAATTTCACATGAATCATCATTTGATTCATCAGTCTCCAATCTTTGAGCAAACTCTAAAGCATATTCTAGAGGACTATCATGAATAATAGCATCCATTCTCTCTTCAAGAGTCATGCCTTCTTTTCTCTTCAAAATTCTTGGAGTTTGAGTCTAACACCCATGAAAAGCCTCTAGGTTCCTTTCCATTTCTCAATAGAAACTTTTCAATCCCATTCAGTTTTGACCCAAACTTCTTCATCACATATTTTGATTTCTTCTTCAGAGTAGGAGATTTTGGCTTTTTATTTGGTTTAAAACTTGTTATTTTTGATGTAACAACACTCTTCTTCATAACTTTAACTCTATCTGTCTTGATCACATCACTTAATTTCTTCAGTTCAACATTGACAACCTTTTCAACTACTTTCTTGCCCTTTTCAAGATAGGCATTATATCTTTTCTTGTAGTAATAAAAGTCTTGCCCATATTTCATTGAATCAGATATGTCAATGGGTTGTGGCTTGTTTTTATACCAACATGAGCCAGTATGATGCCCATAGACATCACAAACTTTGCACCATATCTTACCAAAAGACGTTCTTGAATCTTTCACTTGGTCTTGGCAAATCTACTCCAATTGTTTTCTGATTAGTAAAACACTTATCAAAGCTCACTTGAATTGTTGCAAAGATATCAATCTTCTCTTCATGTTGAGAGTTGCTTCCTTTCACAAACTTCACTTCTTGAGACTATTTGTATTTGCCACTACTTTTGGCATACCATATGGAATTTGGTCTATCTCTTTTAGGAATTGTGGATCACCACAAATATCAAACACCTCATGATTTGAGTA
Organism: Bidens hawaiensis; assembly: GCF_021521415.1. Classification (NCBI taxonomy): domain Eukaryota; kingdom Viridiplantae; phylum Streptophyta; class Magnoliopsida; order Asterales; family Asteraceae; genus Bidens; species Bidens hawaiensis. The sequence continues at coordinate 128,032 of NW_027491788.1, forward strand.
AATAGGATAGATAGGTGGAATATCCTGGCTCTTCTTTGATGATTCTTGTGTTTTCTTGCTCTTTAATTTAGCAATAGGTGACTTCCCTTTAATTTTACTTGAGCCTTTCTTCTTTAAACTCTCCTTACTCTTCAAAGAACATTTTCAACTGCAGCTGCTAGAACAATTGTTGCTTTCATTACTTGAAGTGCTCTTAGCAAAGTCAGTTATTTCATATTCATTACATGTTTCTTTCGCAAATTGATCATTAGAAAAATCAGATTTAGTTTCACTGAAATCTGTTTTAGAAACAACAAATTCTCCTTCAATGTTTACTATGACATTGTCATAATTCTTCACGAATTCCCTTTTTTCTTCAAAGATTGAGTTGAAGTGACTTAAGTATGCCTCCCTATTCTCTTTGTCAACTTTTAGAGAATAATTTTCAATTGAATGGTGGTGGAGCTGTGTTGTATCTTTCCTCTAGCTTAATCTTTTTCCAAATCTACTTCAACTTTAAGTTCAGTACACTTGAGCTTTTCTTCAGTGTACATCTTTTTCAGTCCTTTAAATTCAACTACTAATCTTGATTGAGTTCTAATCTTCTTCAAGACTTTTAGTCTATTGCTCATATATTTTATACCTTTCTTCATAAACAGAAATAATCTTGTTTTTCTTCAGTATACATCTTTTTCAGTCTTTTAAATTCAACTACTAATCTTGAACGTCTAGTATGGATGAGCCAAAATTCATGAGAGCCAAAAACTTTTGTTTTCCCCTACTCCTATGTTTTGGGCCGGCAATCCGGTTTGGGTTGAGTCAAATAATAAAAGCGTACTATATTCAATCAATCAACTCAAATACCAATTCAATAATTTAAATTCAATCATTCAAATTATCGTTCTTACACAAATAATATGGATGGGCCGGACTCAAATCTCAAGGACGAATTGATATAACTCACCAAAACGTAAACACACAATAATTTATATTGAAAAGCTCTTAATAGTATATATAAAAAATATAACTCAAAAACCTCTATTACACATAACTCGTGTTTCTCTAGATGAACCCTAACTCGGTTGCATCTTGTGTGTGTTTCTAATGTCTAACCAATACTTGGTTTATATATATATACTGACCTAACTTGCTAGGCAAGACATTAGTAAATATAACAGTACCCTAATTGCAACCTGATAAACCCATTATATATTAATGAATCTGTCCGACCCTGTCATCTACACATGGCAGGCCTATTAAGATGGAAATTACATCCAACAAAATATGGGTTTATTTTTTGTACCGGGATTTATTTTTTAACCTTTCATGGCTGGCTCAGACTCAAATAATATGGATAGGCCATACTCAAATAATATGAATGAGCCGGACTCAAATAACATAGTTGGGCTGGACTAAATAAAAATAATTTTTTTGGACATTTTCCGGTAAAAGTACACTACTAAACGAAAAAGATGGTGGGGCCGTGGCCCGATTTGGCCCAAAGAAAGGACCGCCACTGTTTCTACCATCCTTAGCTTCAACTTATCGTAACTTTCTATTCAATTCATCAATAGTACTTAATAATCCAAAGACAGTAGGTTCAGAAATTACCTTTGATGATGAAGATTTTGAAGGTTCATTCTATGTTTTCACATTTGCTATTAAAGCAACCTTTACTCTTGTAATTGCTTCAGCATGGTTACTCCAATTAAACTCTCCATCCTGAGCATCATGAGTTACAACAACATTTTCTTAATTTCTTTAGGGCTGGGTATTGAGATTGGGTTGAAATTGGTTTTGTCTTGGCTGAAGTTGATTTTGGGGAGCTTGGTTGTTGTTATTTTGGTTTCTTTGTGGTTGTTGTTATTGAATTGCTTGTTGGTTTTGGGGTTGTTGTAAGTTGTTTTGATTTTGTCTTTGTTGAGGGCAAGGATTTTGGTTTTGGTATCGGTTCTTAGGTTAATTGAATTGTGCTTGTTTTTGATTCTGGTTTTGGTAGAATTGATTTTGGTCAACTTGATTTTGATTATGATACTGCCTGGCAAGATTGCATTCTCTGGCAAAATGATGAGGTTGTAAAAACAGCTGTAACAAATAGCTTTGGATTTATCAAATCCAATTATGTCATTTGGACCAGAAAAAGTAGATCTTCCGGTTATGATATACAATCTCTTGCTTCCAATTGCTAAATTGTAGCCTACCACTTTAAATCCATGTCTTCCAAATCATTCACATCAACTTGGTCCAAGTCTTCTTGCACAACACTAGTATGAATAAGATTCTTGGCCACAAAGGCATTATAAGAATCAGTAATCATGGAAAAGAGTGCTTAGTATTCGTTGCTCTGAGGTGTGGTTGTTGTGTTTGAATTGTATGAAGCTTGTCCACATGCCACATAAGAAGCATTGTCTGCTTGAATAAGGTGTAGAAGCAACTGGAAACTTCTTGGAGATTCAGCAAATTCACTTGGTTATTCAATTATTGGAATTTGTTGTTGTGGTCTTGTGCTTAGATTGCTCATTGGTCCAATAAGAGCATTAGCCCACTGGGAAGCTTGGTTTGTCTTCTTTGATCAGATGATTCTCAATTATCTCATGCTCAGCAGCTTGCAGGCAAGTTATAACATCATCTAACTTTAAAGTTGGGATGTTAGGTTTCTCCTTGATGAATTTAGCAGTAGTGTACCATTCTTTAGATTAAATTGACAACAATTTCTTGTTAAGATCATTAACAGTGATTTGCAAATCTGCTGTCCATATCTCATTCACAATAGTCACACACCTCTGGAAAACAGACTTCAACCTTTCTCCTTCTTTGAACTTGAATATGTCTATTTGTTGCTTTAGTTTGTCTTTTGTTATCTCTTTCAACTCAGTATTGCCTTTAAACATGCTAATCACATCATCATACATGTCTTTTGCAAATATGTGATGTTGAACACTTGATAGGATTTCCCATGACAATCCCAATTTCAACATGTTGATGCATTTTAGTGTGTCAGTATTGCATAGGCTTATTGTTAGTTGTGTCCGTAATATACGATATGTTTTGTTATTATGTTTATGTGTTTAATGATTTAGATATTAGTGAAGTTATAGTTTAAGCGAAGTTGTGCTAACTTCGTCTGTCTTGTAAATGGTAAAGATGTGTAGTATATTAACACGTCTTCAGCATAGGGTTTGTACGTTATTATTCCAGCCGTAATAACTTATGAAAACGTTTACCGTGTATTTATTGATACTGAGTTATTATTCAATACAAGTAAACGTTTGTTTATTTATTGTTCTATTGTTCATCTCATCACTAATACTCTTAATCAAACACTTAGGAGATTGCGCACCCTTTGAGTTTGTGATATCTCCTGTGTCGATCCATTCAAGGGACCTACACAACATAGACAGGCCTTATCATCCCTTCTCTTCATTTGTCGTTCCGTTGATTGATTTGAGGTTGTACCAGCTGAAGAAACATATGGACCTTCCTTGATTAACAGCGACATGTCAGGGTCATTGTAGTTTAGAGCAGCTTCAAACATTACCTTCTATTTAATGTAGTTTTTCTATCCAACCAACCTTGGGATCTTGTTAGTAGGCACTTCCTGATCCAAATCCATTTGTTTTCTTTATATTTTTGTAAATTTTGATGAAAACATAGAAAAATATATTTGACTTTAAAAATTTTAAAATCAAAATAATACTTAATCATGAAAATAATTCTGAGATTTACTTAGAACTTGTATATGTAGTCTTAGATAAGTCAGATCTGAGATAACAGACAAATTTCAAATAGATTTTAATCAAGATCTAGACCAAAAATAATCATAATAGATGTAAACCTAAGTTTAGAATACTTTTAAACCTCAAAACTCTGTAAGATCTGAAGTAAAAATGAAGAAATCAGAACAGGTGGCATCACACTTCAATGTAACAGTGTGTGGCTGACGTCATCGTCTACAATACTTCAAATATTCGGCTCAAATTGCATAGATCATCAACCGATACACTAAACCAGCAACTCGATGGTCTTCAAAAGAGCTCGCAGGCTTTGATACCACTTTTCAAGATCGTGATTTCATGATAACAATAACAATATCGGACAAGAACACACGAGATACAAATTATGATGACCCCTAGAATGTGGCCGATGGAATCAACCACAAACAATGAGTTTAACTCAAAATATTTCCATTAATAAAAATAATCGATAAAATACATTGGAAATATTAGGGTTTGAAGGAATGTCAGCTTTGAATACAATCTCAGGTGGAAAGTGTACTAGGTCAGAGGTGTCTCATCAATGAGACGTATCATTCTATTTATAAGCCCAGACATTTCTTCTCGAAACCCTAATCATTACAAAGACATTATAAAAATAACACAAGTGTAAATACAGGTCTTTGAGAAGACATTTTCCTTGTCAAGTAAGGCTATTAAGACCTTGTAATCCTTGAGTGTGCTCAGAACATTATTTCGAGCAAACTTTACTTAGAATATTTTTCAGTAAAAATATTCCTCTCAAGCAAGATTTAATCTTCATGATCAAACCAAACTTTTCTTGGAAAGATCCCAGGAGCAAATAAGTTTTGCCTCGAATCTATTCAGCATATACTTAGTTTTATTTGAATATTCTAACAAAACTCAGGTACTGTAGACATGCTCAAGGCCAAATCATGCTAGGAGTAATCTTAGATAAATTTTCATAAACTCCCTACCAGCATACTAGAGATTCATCTTTATTCCATCCACACTCAACCCACTAAGTTACTCGGTAACTTAGTTTAAGCAAAGATACATCAAGGGTTTTCTCGTTAGAAACTATGCTTGATGTAATAACTAACCTTGCTCGAAACTGACACTTAGAAGATTTCTTGAAGATAATCCTGCTCGGATAGGATTTCTTGCCCGAGGAAGTAAAAACCTTGCTCGGAGTGCTTGAGCCTGCTGGAGTTCCGTACTTTGGCAATTCAGGGGAGGTTGAAAAATTCCAATCATTCCTTTAGACCCAGCATAGAGTTTTCTTATAGTAACCTAGGTTCGATATTCATTCTTACTTGCTAGCTACATTGCGACCGGGTCATTTTCCTATTGTGTGTGGTTGTTTATGTGAATTCAGTAAAACTTGGGATTTAATATTATATGCAGACATTTCACTCATCGATTTTTTGGCACCATTGCCGGGGATACTGGCAAATTCTTTTTATTAAACCAAGTTGATTATCTGATCTATTTCTCTGTTTATTCGTGTTTTCTAGTGGTTATTTTGCCTTTAGGTTCTTTTACTTGCTATTCGTCTCTTTAGGTTTAGTTTCCCTTAAATAAAAAAAATAATTAATTAATTTTTAATAGATATGGGCGACGTCGAACAACCAGTATGACAAACCGTTCATGCTAAAGCCAATGATGGCGTCGTGGGAGTCCGATCCGCAATTGTCTAACCTCCTACGACTAATAACCAAAACTGGCAAATTCCTTCTTACGTCATGAATTCTATTCAGTTCTATGGCTTGGATGACGAATATGCTCTCGGACACCTTTCCCGATTCGTGCGGATCTATGAAACATTTAATATTAATAATATCTTGTCCTACGTAATTCATCTTAAGTTATTACCATTCTCATTTTCCGGTCGTGCCGCTTCATGGTTTGAATCTCTTCCAAGCGCTTCAATTGCCACATGGGCCAACATGCAATCAAAGTTCATGAAAAAATATTTCCCGCCATTGAAGGCTAGACATCTACGCGAGAAAATCCATCCGTTTCACATTGACCCTAATGAGTCATATTATTCCTTGTGGGAGCGTTTCCAAACTCTTCTTTTATCATTATCCTCAGCATTGCCTATCCGATTGGGCTGTGGTTGAAATTTCTATAATGGTGTTACCCCCAAAACTCAACAGCGGTTTAATACCGCCACCGGAGGAGACATGCTCGATAAACTCACCAAAGAGGAGGATGAAGAAATGTTCAAGAGCATAGCGTTAGCGGATCAGCATACAGCGAGTAGAAGGTACGTCTAGGCTACCAAGGATGCGGCCATCTCAGCATCACGTGGAGTGCATCATGTTGATCATTCTGACATTCGTCAATTTCGGGTCTTGTTTGTATTCGATTTTGTATTTGTTTATTATGTAAACCGACCCGATTTGTGAACCGAAGCTTATGTTATAATCAAAATGATGGATTTATGTTACAATATTGTTTCACACTTGTTGGGTCTTGAAAATATCCTATTTTTATTTTTATTTATTTATTTATTTATTTTTTGTTGTTTTGTGTTTTTGTCTTGATCCATTTTGCATGAAAACTCTTGTATCTCACACCCATATTTGAGCACCAACATTACCCTATATATACACCACATTTCCTCTTCATTTTCCCTTTGCTACAACTCCAAAAAAAAAAAAATAAATAACAATCTCAAACATCAAAGATTCAAGGTTATCTTCTTAAGTGTTCTTGAAGGTTTTTAGTCTTTCATCTTAATTAGTTTATGTAGCCTTATTAATACTTGTTTATGGTTGTGCAACATATATATAATATACACCCCTTGTTTACCTTTGGTAGTTACTTCTCCGATTCCGGTCGTTGAGGTTTCGGACCTCATAAGGCAAGGCTTCATGGAGGACTTCGTGTCCTTGATATATATACATCTATATAACCTGTTCATACATATTAATCTTGCTTATTTTAGTTTGTTGGTCATGTTTACAAGTTCCATGGTTATGGGTTTTTAAGAGTCTATGCTTCGGTTTAACCGTAAATAGCTCTAAACCGTAAACCGAACTTTGTTACTAGTTTTGTTAAATAATTGTTTAAACATACTTATTGTTAGATCTAAGTTTCTAAAATCATTTTTACAAATTCTATGGTTATGGGTTTGTAGAATCTTACCTCGGTCTTAACCCGAAACACGATCTGAACCGAAAACCGAACTTTTGTTTAAAGACTTTATTGTTAACTTTTGATTGTAAAACTTAAAGTATTTTTATTTGTATATTATTATACAAGTTCTTTAGTGTTTGGACATGTGGAAACCATCTATGAACTTGTTGTGAGATGGAAACCTAACCAAACCGATTCTTACCCGCTTAAGACACACTATTGTGTTTTTTTTAGCCATCAAGACTTGTATATTTCTTTAAAAATAATTACAAATTGATTTTTTAAATATTTTCTTAAGTACTTGGAAATGTTGGATCCAACTTGATCTCATAACAAAGTTTGGACCGACAAAACCGAACACTCGCTTAACGTGCGTTGTTAGTTCTAAAACAATGGAACTACATACTTGGTTAAGTCTTATTAATGTTATTGAGTTATCTCATAACATTCAATATTTTGGAAAGTTGACTTTGGGTTTGACCATTTATCAAGACCCGAACCCACAACCCGAACACTCGATAAAAAAAAACTCGTTTTAGTATCTTTATTCCAAAGGGATTTGCATTCTTGCATTTTACCCACCTTATTACTTAACATAGGTTGAGTAAATATTAAGGTTAGATACTTTAACCCGGTTTTGAGCAAACTTACATTTTTAAAGGGTTATTGTTATAAATTCTTAAATAGTTACATTTTAAACCTTGAACTTTAATTATTTACATTTCTCAACATTTATTTTGTTTAAAGACCTTCAAGACAACCTTTCTAAATTCAAGACTTCTTTTCTTTTTAGGCATTGTGCGTTAAACTCGTCGTTTCGACAAATCTCCAAATTATCATCTTTCAAGTTTACTACTTGAAGGTGAGTACTTCATACCCCATTTTCCATCTTTTATTTTGGGGGTGACATTTCATACTTATTCAACAAAATGCTTTATATTTGAATCTTAAACCACAAACGTAGTTGTATACTTTACCTAAATAATTGCTCGATTTGGTGTTCTATGCTTATATGCCTATGTGTTTATCGCTTTTGGTTGGTGGAACTATAAAATCCTAGACTATTTAGCATCCCCTTATAGCAAGGTGTCGTTAACGTAATGCAATTAACGATAACTATAAGATCCTAGACTATTTGGCATCCCCTTATAGCTAGGTGTCGCTAATGTGTTTAGCGATATCTATTTATCCAAATTACCACTTTTATTTATCGTTTATGCAAGTTTTGTGGCTATCTTTATTATATACTAATATGATTAAACTTATGAATTGCTCACCAACCTTTGTGTTGACAAACTTTATTTTATGAAATGTTGCAGGTTTGCATCTTGGTTGATTTATGATTGTGAAGAAAACGACATCAAAGACCTTAGGATATTAGTAAAAATGAACAATATCAAATTTGCCATATTTTGTGATATCTTGTCTATGGTTATTTTATGGATAATTGTTATGTGACATTTTCGATGTTGTGAAATGAAATGAGTTTATTAAATACTGTCACTTTAATTAGTGTCATGTGCTTATGGACAATCGTTACACCTCGGCATGTTCCGCCGCCTTTGGTCGGGGTGTGACAGATTGGTATCAGAGCCCTGACAATAGGATAGGTGGTTAGGCGTAACGACATAGTATTGTTATGCTTAGGGTCCTATACGTGTGCTCATACGTGTTTACTCTATTTTGATTGTTTATATCGCATATTATTTATAAACTTGTTTAAAATTCACCAATATCCCAAATGTTCACATACACACACTTTCATAGTATTTCCAAGATCCTTACCTTAAAAAGGAAAATTAGATTTTTCATTGTGTTTTATGGATTACAAGATTAACTTGGATCCCGTTGTTTATAATCCCTTAAAGGTTGCATTCATATCGGGTTCATAGCCCTCATAGGAAGCGAGACATTATAAAACGACCATTTGACAAAAAGATTTCAAGAATCGAAGGTGATTTACTTACCTGGAATGGTGGGATTATAGTGCTCATTTTCTAGGCTACAAACCGTGTTATACATGTCAATACTTTAAGTAGTCGAATGCGAGCGTTCCGGTCGCCATCCTAATATTTCGGTGTAAAAACAATAGAACTACGGTGATTCGTGGACTAGTGCTTTGACATGACGTTGTATCCCGATTTATGGTGTTATTATCGTTATTTGAGTCGAAAACATGAAAAAGTTGTGGTGATTCGTGCACATGTTTAGACTCTAACGTTGTGTTTTATAAATTTTTTTTTTTTGAGTTGGAATATCAAATCATAGTGATTCATGTACGATTTTCCGACTCTATAAACCTCAAAATCTCAAATTTTTAAGCTTTAACCCCTCAAAATCTCAAAATCATTTACAATTGTTTTCGGTTTGTTGTTTATATACAAAGATTTATATTTTATCTAACACTAACATCTACTCCTCACTAACTCTAGGATTCACAATCAAAAAGAAAATTTAACTTCACCTTTTTCGTATTTTATACACTCTCATATCCATTTCTTTTTACCTAAAACTTTTTCCATTTCTTTATAATCTTTTATCATGCCTCCACTAAGACCGCGCAAGAACACCAACCGACGTATGGCTGCTTTTATCGTCAAGCAAATGGCCGCTATGATTCCCGAACATGTAACTCAAATCCAAGCAACCCAACCTCCTCCACCCGTTGTTGCACCCGTTGAACCCAAACCCGTATCCTACCCATATAAGCAATTTACTAGTGCCAACCCAACCGAATTCTGGGGTATGAACTGTGCGACTACCTTGTTGCAATGGTTCGAGTCTATGGATAATGTGTTTAGATATAGCGAGTGCCCCGAAGCGAAAAAGACAAATTTCACTTCAAGCATGTTTAGAAAAACTGCTCTAACATGGTGGGGGTAGTGTCATGCATCTCCAAGGGTCGGAAACGGCTATGGCTCTTCCATGGTCCGACCTCAAGGCACTCATGATGAAGAAGTTTTGTCCCAAACACAAACTTCAAAAGCTTGAGGAGGAATTTTGGAACCTCAAGCAAGATAGTGGTGATAACGCCACTTACTCACTCCGTTTCCACGAGTTGAGCATTCTCGTCCCTTATTTGGTTACCCCGGCTGAGCGTGAGCTTGACAAATACATTGGGGGTTTACCTATGCAAATCCGGGACTCAGTCATGAGTAGCAAACCCATGAATCTTGAGGATGCCATTACTCTAGCCGGTGCCCTATCGGAGAATCATGTGAAAGCGGTACCCTAAACCTCAAGAAACCAAACGAAAAAGCCAAACCCTAGCCCGCACCACAAGCCAAGGTTGAACCCGCACCACAAGCCATTAACTACTCCAACTCTTCTCGTCACAACAATAACAACAACAACAAGAAACCCAAAACCAACTACCGAAACTATGCTGTTACCCAACCCCAACCTCAACAACAAACCCAAATTCCACCCCAAACCCGAAAACCCTATACCGGTACCCGCCCCACTATGCAACATTTGCCAACTCCATCACCCACCAAACATGCCCCGTTGCCATTGTACCATTTGTAACCGACTTAGTCATCTCAACACCACATGCCGATCCGCACAACGAACCCAACCTAACCAACCAAACCAACGAAGAACTTTTCCCCAAAATACTCAACACTGATATGCACCCGACCCACCAAACCAACCTCAACAACCCCGAGCTTGCTACAATTGCGGTGACCCTAACCATTTCCGCAACAATTGTCCTCGTCTCATCCTTACTAACCAAATCATGACCTCACCTTACTACCAAACTCAAGCTTACCAAGTTCAAACCTACCAACCTCAACTATCCTAACTCAATGCACCACTTATCCAACCCATCCAAGCCATACAAGCACCACCTCCTCCACTACCGCAAGCACCTCAAGTCAACCAAGGTAATCAAGGACGAGCTTTCATGATGAATGTTAGTCAAGCTCAAGCGGCAAACGATGTTGTGAACGGTATGTTTTTAGTGAACCAATATTTGGCTTCATTTTTATTTGATACGGGTGCCGATAGAAGTTTCATTTCTTTGAAATTTGAGTCGAAATTGCCGTGTCTCGAACCAAGATTTCCCGATGGTTTTCTGTTGAAGTCGCCAATGGGAACTCCATGACCATAAATTCCGGCGTCCACGATTGTACTCTCGTTCTTGCTAACCATAAATTCTCCATCGATCTCATCCCGATGCAAATGGGAAGTTTCGATGTCATAGTAGGCATGGATTGGTTATCTTTGCACCGTGCCGAAGTTGTTTGCTTCGATAAATTCATTCGCATTCCGCTTGTCAACGGTAAAATCCTTAAGGTCTTCGAAAAAGCTACTTCGAGAAGGCTTAATCTCATGTGGTGCACTCAATTGCAAAAATACTTACGCCAAAAGTATGCTCCGCTCCTAGCTCTCTTGGCGACAAAAGACAAAAAGGAAAGGAAAATCCAAGATATTTCTATTGTTCATGATTTCCTCGATGTCTTTCCCGACGATGTCACCGGTCTTCCACTCGTTCGTCTGATTGAATTTCGAATCGATCTTGTGCCCGGCGCGATGCCCGTGGCCAAGGCTCCTTACCGTTTGGCCCCGTCAGAAATGCAAGAATTATCGAACCAACTCGAAGAACTTTCCAATAAAGGTTTCATTCGTCCTAGCTCTTCTCCTTGGGGCGCTCCTGTTCTCTTCATGAAAAAGAAGGATGGTTCGTTTCGTATGTGCATCGATTATAGGGAACTTAACAAACTCACCATTAAAAATCATTATCCCTTGCCACGAATCGACGACCTATTCGACCAACTTCAAGGCGCAACTTGCTTCTCCAAAATCGATCTTCGATCAGGTTATCTTCAATTGCGTGTTCGCGAAGAAGACATTCCAAAAACCGCTTTCCGTACTCGATATTGACATTTCAAATTTTTGGTTATGCCTTTCGGGTTAACAAATGCACCCACGGTGTTTATGGACCTCATGAACCGCGTTTGCAAACCATTTCTCGATAAATTCGTTATTGTCTTTATTGATGACATTCTCATCTTTTCCAAATCCAAAGCCGAACATGAGCATCATTTGCGTTCCGTTCTTGAACTTCTTAGAAACGAACGACTTTATGCCAAGTTCTCCAAATGCGAATTTTGGCTCGAGCAAGTTCAATTTTTGGGACATATCGTAAACAACAACGGTATTCATGTTGATCATGCTAAAATTGAGGCCGTTAAGGATTGGAAAACTCCAACGACTCCCACGGAAATTCGATCCTTCCTCGGTTTAGCCGGGGCATTCGAAACTTTTCCAAGATCTCTTTGCCTCTTACCTCCCTCACTCATAAAGGAAAACCATTTGATTGGGTTTCGAAGCAAGCAAAAGCCTTTTGTACTCTCAAGGACATGCTTTGCAATGCTCCCATTTTAACCCTTCCCTATGGAAACGATGATTTCGTGGTATTTTGCGATGCCTCTCATCAAGGTCTTGGTTGTGTCCTCATGCAATGAGGTCAAGTCATCGCTTACGCATCAAGGCATCTTAAGGTCAACGAGAAGAACTACACGACTCATGATCTCGAACTTGGTGCCATTGTTTTCGCTCTCAAAATTTGGAGACATTACCTTTATGGTACGAAATGTGTGGTTTTTACCGGTCATAAAAGCCTTCAACACATTTTTGACCAAAAAGATCTCAATATGAGACAACGATGATGGGCCGAATTACTTAGTGATTACGATTGCGAAATTCGTTACCATCCAGGTAAAGCGAATGTTGTCGCCGACGCCCTAAGTCGAAAGGTTAATGTTAAATCCGTTCTGCTTCTAAGCATTTTCGTTCAAACCGATCTTCAAATTCGAATCTTCCAAGCTCAACGAACCTTCGTTGAAGAAGGTAACATGTACGATGAAATGTCATGTGGAGCCGAACTTCAACTCGAAACCAAACCCGTTGGTCTTTTGTACTTTCTCAATCGTTTGTGGGTTCTAAATCGCGATGACCTTCGTACTTGTATACTCGACGAAGCTCACAATTCGCGGTATTCCGTTCATCCCAGCGCGGATAAGATGTTTTTCGATCTTCGTGCTACCTTTTGGTGGCCGGGTATGAAAAAGGACATAGCGTTATTCATATCTAAATGTCTGACTTGCTCAAAAGTTAAAGCCGAACATCAAAGACCTTTTGGTCCACTCGAGCAACCACCGATTCCCATTTGGAAATGGGAAGACATTGCTATGGACTTTATCACTAAATTACCCAACTCCCAAAAGGGCAACGATAGCATTTGGGTGATCATCGATCGTTTGACCAAATCTGCTCATTTCATTCCAATCCGCGAGAAGTATTCTGTCGAGCAGCTTGCTCAAATCTATGTTCGAGAAATCGTGTGCCGACACGGTTTACCATTGACTATTATCTCTGACCGTGATGCTCGTTATACCTCTCATTTTTGGCGTCCACTTCAAGAAGCTTTGGGAACACGTCTCGATCTTAGCACCGCTTATCATCCTCAAACGGACGGTCAATCCAAACGTACAATACAAACTCTCGAGGATATGCTACGAGCATGTGTTCTTGATTTCGGTGGGAATTGGGATTCTCACATTTCGTTCATTGAGTTTTCTTATAACAATAGCTACCATTCGAGCATTGAGATTGCTCCTTTCGAAGCTCTTTACGGTCGTAAATGTCATTTTCCGATTAGTTGGAACGAAGTCGGTGAAGCTCAAATCACGGGACCCGAAATGGTTCAAGAAACCACCGACGTTATTGATCGAATCCGTAAGAACCTCCTAGCCGCTAGAAGTCGGCAAAAGAGTTACGCCGACAAACGGCGAAAACCGATCGAATTTAATGTTGGCGATCTTGTCCTTCTAAAAGTATCTCCTTGGAAGGGGGTAGCCCGTTTCGGAAAGAAGGGTAAACTAGCTCCTCGTTTAGTTGGTCCTGTTAAAATCCTTGAGCGTGTTGGAAAAGTAGCTTATCGACTCGAACTACCGGAAGAACTTACCGGTGTTCATCCGACATTTCATGTTTCAAATCTAAAAAACTGCTTAGCCGAGGGTAATCTCCATATACCTCCCGACGAAGTACATGTCGATGAGTCGATGGTCTTGGTTGAACGACCCGTTGAGATCATGGATCACAACGAGAAGAGAACCAAGAGTATCCATATTCGGTTAGTCAAAGTTCGATGGGAATCACGGCGTGGCACGGAATTCACTTGGGAACGAGAAGACAAAATGAAAGAGAAGTATCCACATTTGTTCGCAGCATCGTTTTCGTCTTAATTTCGGGACGAAATTTCATAAAGTAGGGGATACTGTGACATTTGTCAATTTCGGGTCTTATTTGTATTCGTTTTGGTATTTGTTTATTATGTAAACCGACCCGATTTGTGAACCGAAGCTTATGTTATAATCAAAATAATGGATTTATGTTACAATATTGTTTCACACTTGTTGGGTCTTGAAAATATCCTATTTTTATTTTTATTTATTTATTTATTTATTTTTTGTTGTTTTGTGTTTTTGTCTTGATCCATTTTGCATGAAAACTCTTGTGTCTCACACCCATATTTGAGCACCAACATTACCCTACATATACACCACCTTTCCTCTTCATTTTCCCTTTGCTACAACTCCAAAAAAAAAAAAAACTCTCTCAAACATCAAAGATTCAAGGTTATCTTCTTAAGTATTCTTGAAGGTTTTTAGTCTTTCATCTTAATTAGTTTATGTAGCCTTATTAATTCTTGTTTATGGTTGTGCAACATATATATAATATACACCCCTTGTTTACCTTTGGTAGTTACTTCTTCGATTCCGGTCGTTGAGGTTTCGGACCTCATAAGGCAAGGCTTCATGGAGGACTTCGTGTCCTTGATATATATACATCTATATAACCTGTTCATACATATTAATCTTGCTTATTTTAGTTTGTTTGTCATGTTTACAAGTTCCATGGTTATGGGTTTTTAAGAGTCTATGCTTCGGTTTAACCGTAAATAGCTCTAAACCGTAAACCGAACTTTGTTACTAGTTTTGTTAAATAATTGTTTAAACATACTTATTGTTAGATCTAAGTTTCTAAAATCATTTTTACAAATTCTATGGTTATGGGTTTGTAGAATCTTACCTCGGTCTTAACCCGAAACACGATCTGAACCGAAAACCGAACTTTTGTTTAAAGACTTTATTGTTAACTTTTGATTGTAAAACTTAAAGTATTTTTATTTGTATATTATTATACAAGTTCTTTAGTGTTTGGACATGTGGAAACCATCTATGAACTTGTTGTGAGATGGAAACCTAACCAAACCGATTCTTACCCGCTTAAGACACACTATTGTGTTTTTTTTAGCCATCAAGACTTGTATATTTCTTTAAAAATAATTACAAATTGATTTTTTAAATATTTTCTTAAGTACTTGGAAATGTTGGATCCAACTTGATCTCATAACAAAGTTTGGACCGACAAAACCGAACACTCGCTTAACGTGCGTTGTTAGTTCTAAAACAATGGAACTACATACTTGGTTAAGTCTTATTAATGTTATTGAGTTATCTCATAACATTCAATATTTTGGAAAGTTGACTTTGGGTTTGACCAATTATCAAGACCCGAACCCACAACCCGAACACTCGATAAAAAAAAACCCGTTTTATTATCTTTATTTCAAAGGGATTTGCATTCTTGCATTTTACCCACCTTATTACTTAACATAGGTTGAGTAAATATTAAGGTTAGATACTTTAACCCGGTTTCGAGCAAACTTACATTTTTAAAGGGTTATTATTATAAATTCTTAAATAGTTACATTTTGAACCTTGAACTTTAATTATTTACATTTCTCAACATTTATTTTGTTTAAAGACCTTCAAGACAACCTTTCTAAATTCAAGACTTCTTTTCTTTTTAGGCATTGTGCGTTAAACTCGTCGTTCCGACAAATCTCCAAATTATCATCTTTCAAGTTTACTACTTGAAGGTGAGTACTTCATACCCCATTTTCCATCTTTTATTTTGGGGATGACATTTCATACTTATTCAACAAAATGCTTTATATTTGAATCTTAAACCACAAACGTAGTTCTATACTTTACCTAAATAATTGCTCGATTTGGTGTTCTATGCTTATATGCCTATGTGTTTATCGCTTTTGGTTGGTGGAACTATAAAATCCTAGACTATTTAGCATCCCCTTATAGCAAGGTGTCGTTAACGTAATGCAATTAACGATAGCTATAAGATCCTAGACTATTTGGCATCCCCTTATAGCTAGGTGTCGCTAATGTGTTTAGCGATATCTATTTATCCAAATTACCACTTTTATTTATCGTTTATGCAAGTTTTGTGGCTATCTTTATTATATACTAATATGATTAAACTTATGAATTGCTCACCAACCTTTGTGTTGACAAACTTTATTTTATGAAATGTTGCAGGTTTGCATCTTGGTTGATTTATGATTGTGAAGAAAACGACATCAAAGACCTTAGGATATTAGTAAAAATGAACAATATCAAATTTGCCATATTTTGTGATATCTTGTCTATGGTTATTTTATGGATAATCGTTATGTGACATTTTCGATGTTGTGAATTGAAATGAGTTTATTAAATACTGTCACTTTAATTAGTGTCATGTGCTTATGGACAATCGTTACACCTCGGCATGTTCCGCCGCCTTTGGTCGGGGTGTGACAATCATTGCACGATTGTGTCAGCAAAGTTGGAGGCACTAAATAAGTATTCCAGAGAGTTTAAGCTATGAGGTCATAAGTGTGAGACTTGTAGCGGAAATCATGAGACAACCATTATCCCGTTATTCTCAGGAGGAGGTATATTTTCTTGCCAATCCAAATCGTTCATTAAATTCTGGTGGCGAAACAATAACTCTAACTGACAAGCAAGTAACTTCGGTTATCAGCAACGCCAAAATCTGTTTGAAGAACTCGCTCCCGAACATGCTCATAGAAAATGATGCCAACACCAAATTTACTCTTCCGTAGCATGAGACGTTTACGAAGAGACAACAGGTCGTATTTGATAATCTTGAGGCCGAATTTGGTGAGTTATCCGCAAAGATTGATCAACGACCCTCAGGGATGTCTTCCAAATAACATCATCCATAATCACGGTCATTCCTATTCTCAACCATTTCCACATGCTCATGCCAAGTCAGTGACCACCGGAAGTGGGAGAGGTGTCGTTATCAGTACACCAAGAGAGGAGAAGGATGTCAATGAGGAGATGGAGTTAGTGACACCGCCTAACAAGGTGAATTAGAGGCGAGACCCGACAAGTACCTCAAAGTCAAGTGGTGCATTAGTTGAGAAGTAGAGGCAGGTTGAGAAGGATTCAATGCATGCCTATAAGCCAAAACCACCATACCTCGGTCGTCTGGTGAACAAGAACGATTCAGAGCAGTACTCAAGGTTTCTCGGCATGCTTAATAAGCTTCATGTTAACATTCTGTTTATTGAAGCTCCTATAAACATGCCAAAACGAACCAAGTTTCTTAAAGATTTGCTCATTAATAAATTGAAACTTAAGAAGTTTCAACCGTTACTCTTAGTGAGGAGCGTTCTCCGTACGGAACAAACTTCATGTTGGTGCATAATGTCAGTAGTTCATAGTCTAGTGTCTGTAATCGAGTCTGTAATGTTAATTATGTTTTATATATGTCTTAAGCGAAGTTGTTAACAAGTTCGCCTAGGAGAACTTGTTAGTCAAGCGAAGTTATGGACAACTTCGCCTGAACATGCCAGGCGAAGTTGTCGTGTATGAATAGTCCTAGGTTACGGCTGTTTGTGGTTAGTTGTTTTAGTGTTCGTTGTTCATCGAGTTCATTGTAACGTGAGGACGAGAGTCTGTAACAGTGATATTACATCACGTGTTTGAGTTATAATACATAACGTGTGTTCGTTTATTCGTGTGTTTGTTTGATTCGTTTTCTACGCTCGTAACGATCTACGCAGGGATTCCGCACCTGAGTAGATCGAGATATCTCGTGCGATCCATCCAGGGAACCTACAATTGGTATCAGAGCATTTGCTCGATTGTGTGGTTCGGGATATTCACGCTGGTGTAGAAATCGTCCCGTTTCGACTATACGCGGGACGTGTTTTCTGTGTTTTTTAGTCAATCTTACCTCCTACCATCGTATTCAAGCCTTTGCACCGTCAAAAACCTCGTAAAATCCAGATTTCAGATCTGCAAAAACGTCCGTGTTCATCAGGCGAAGTTGCCGTCAACGTCCGTGTTCATCAGGCGAAGTTGCCGTCAGGATACGTAGGGTTTCGGTGAAGATATAAGGTTAAGCGAAGTTATCCACAACTTCGCCTACCTTCTCAAGTTCGCCTAACTCAGCGAATTTCTCTACAACTCCGCCTACCTCCTAAGTTCGCTTACCTTAAGCGAAGTTAATCATCTGCGAAGTTCTTCAGCGAAGTTAATCAGCGGCGAAGTTAAGGCTTAAGCGAAGTTATCCGTAACTTCGCCTACAGTACTTTTCAGAAAATTTTTTGATTTTTTTTCGGGTTTCTTTGTTTTTGAGAAAGATGTCGTCAATTAACATCTCTGAGTTAGTAAAGATGGAAGTAGAAGCAGGGTCAGCTACTAAGGCCCCAAGGTTGCTGAAGGGAACCGATTTCGTTGCATGGAAGGATCGGTTCATACAATATGTCAAGTATCAGGATGCGAAGATGTGGGTGTGCATCCAGGATGGTTATATTCCACCAGTTATGGAGTATGAAGGTCGTGATCAAATCAAAAAGTATAGCAAAATGGAAGAAGAAGAGAAAAAGATGTATGAGGCCGAGAGCAAGGCTCATGCTGCTATTACTATGGCTCTTCCACAAGAGATCCTTCATACGTTTAGAATGTATACGTCAGCAAGAGAGCTTTGGGAAGCTCTTGAGAACAGATTTGAAGGGAATGTAGGAATCCGTGCTTCAAAGATAAAATTGCTCAAAACCCAGTTCTTAGTCTTCAAGTATTTGAAGAATGAATCTTTAGATGATATTATCACTCGATATTACCATCTGATGACTGAATTGAGCAACTATTCAATTTCCTACCGAGAAGAAGAAATAGTTGACAAGCTTCTAGATGCTCTCCCACCAAAATGGGAGATGTACACTGTGCTAATGAGGGAAGACAAAGACTTTCCCACATATGATCTAGAAACGGCAGTCAACAAGCTCAGAACCTTTGAGCTTAACATGGTCAGAAAAGAGACACCTATGGATCAGGTTCAAGATCCAGGTATGTATGGAGCTAAAGTCAACACTAGCTCAGGATCGAAGACTGAATCTGCTGCCTACTACTCGAAGGGAGAGTCGGGCGCAAATTCATCACATGAGGGGCATGTGTCAGTCAACACAAATGGTGATGTTTGCTATGTAGCAGGTGGATCGAGTGGTTCTCAACCCCAGGTAAGCAAGAGTAGTTGCTCTCCAAGTATTCCCAGCAACAACTACTCCAAGATGCCTATGAGTGTCAAGTCTGCTGAAAAGCAGTTTGGTCTCTATGCTTCTTTTATTGCTTCCTATGAGAACTACATTCAGTGGAAGATTGTTGATCCAGCTATGTTGGATGAAGATTATGACCAGATTGATGCTGATGATCTGGAAGAAATGGATCTACAATGGCAGATGGCCATGATCGTGAGAAGAGTGAAGCGGTTTATGAGAAAGACCGGAAGGAAGTTTGTCGGTGGAAGGCCAGGGTTTGACAAGACGAAGGTAAGATGCTACAATTATCAGCAAAACGGTCACTTTGCAAAGGAATGTAGGAATGAGCGTGTGGAACGAAGTCAGGGCAGGTCTACACAGCAAAGTGGGGGTTCTAAAGATTATAGTGCAATGATTTCTAGAGGAGATGGTGAATACAACTGGAACTTGCATTCTGAAGAAACTTTCGAACAGGCCAATTTGGCAAAGGTTGAAACTGAAGGAAATGAGAAGGTTACCGGAGAAGAAAAAGCTTTCATGGCAGATGTTAAAGACCAGCTCTCCGAAGTATGTTCTAAACCTACTTGTTCTAAATGTGAAAACTTGTCTGAGCAATTAGCAACCATAACTGATCAGTATGTCAGTTTGGATGCTGAGTTTAAAACTTTAAAAGAAGATCATCATTTTACAAAAGCAAGAGAAAATAGCTATAAAGTTAAAATTAAAGCTTGTGAAAAAGATATTAAAAGTCTAAAAACAAAACTTGCTGAAAAAATTGAAGTGATTGATCTAAGCTATGAAGTTTTGGAAGAAAAAACAAAACTAATAGCTGATAGAGAAAAACAAATTGCTGATCACCAGGTAAAAGTGGTGGAACTGAATAGAAAACTTGAGCAGTTCAGAAATTCCTCTGCTATTCTTGATCACCTTGTTAGTGATCAAGGTTCCTCTGCTAAGAGAGGAGGAATCGGTTATCATGAGGTTCCACCACCTTATAATCACAATTACACTTTTAACCCTAGTGTTCAGAAATCTGTTGACTTTGAGGTTGCTCAGACAGTACCAGTTAAAGTAACTTGTAAAGAACCAAATGTTAGTAGAGGCGAAACAAGTTCGCCTGTTTCAAGTGTTCAAATTTCTGATCCAAGTCCAGTCTCATCGGATTCGGATAAGTCATCCGAGTCTGGTAAGGCAAAAGAGGAGGTGGTATTACCCAATGGTGGAGAGAAAGATAAGACGAATAAAAAGAGTACTCCACTAAACCCGTACGTCCCACCATATGTGAGACGAACGGGCGGTAATAAAGCCTCGACATCTAAAACACCGGTTGATAAAAAAGTTGAGCATAGGTGTTGTTTTAGGTGTAATCAATTAGGACATCTTGTTGCAGATTGCCCTCTGAAGCAGCGATTCAGAGGTGTGAGGCCTACTAAAACTGAGAATAAGCCTAATAGTAATTATCATACTGCTAAAAATGAAAACCATTCAAAATTCAAAAATGTGACTAATTCAGGTTTTCATAGAAACAAATCTCAGTTTTACACTGCTAATAACCAAACCACAAGCTATAATTCTTTCAATTCACAAAGGTTTGGAAGGCCTCACAATCAATCTACAAGGAGGTATCCTAATAGGACTTACAGGAATTATCCAGATACTAACTTTGGAAAGCCAAAGTTTGGGATGTATAGATCCAAGACCAATTGGTCTTGTGTCCCTAGATTCTAATCTTTTGATTTATCGTGCAGGAACAGTTGAACAGGGCTGCCAATAATCTTTGGGTTGTGGATAGCGGCTGTTCCCGGCACATGACGGGTAACAAATACTTGTTACACGATTTGAAACCTGTTCAAGGAGGGAGAGTGAGTTTTGCTGGTGAGAGTGGAGGAAAAATTACAGGAATGGGAACGGTGTCTAACGGGAAGATGACATTAGAAAAAGTAAACTTTGTCGAAGAATTGAAGCACAATCTGCTGAGTGTGTCACAGATTTGTGATAAGGAGTACACCGTACGCTTCACAAAGAATGAAGCAATTGTGTTACATCCTGGTTTTCAGATACCAGAGGAGTGGATTGTGATGAAGGCTCCACGTGAGAGGAATACGTACATTATGGATATGAGGTCGACTGAAATGGCCACGGAAGAATCATGCCTTATGACAAAAGCGAGCGAATCGGAGTCCGAATTGTGGCATAGGAGAATGGGGCACATTCATCTTCGGAAGATGAACCACATTGTCAAGAATGGACTTGTGCTGGGCGTTCCCTTGAAAAGTTTCAATTTTGAAGACAAATGTCTACCGTGCAAGAAGGGAAAGCAGCACAAGAAATCCCATCACACCAAGAAGGTCAATTCAATTGCCTGTACCCTAGAATTGCTTCACATGGATCTCTTCGGTCCCGTGAATGCAAAAAGTCTAGGAGGTACTTCATACTGCTTGGTGATCACTGATGACTACTCACGATATTCGTGGGTATATTTCCTGAAATCAAAAGATGAAACGGCTCAGATGGTGAAGAATTTGATTACCAAAGTTGAGAACGTTATGGATAAAAGGGTTAAGTTCATCAGGAGTGACAATGGAACAGAGTTCAAGAATTTTGAGATGGAGATCTTCTGCCTTCAGAAAGGGATCGAACACCAATACAGCGCTCCGTATACACCGCAACAGAATGGAGTGGCTGAAAGGAGGAATAGAACATTAATTGAAGGAGCCAGAACTATGCTGGCTGATTCAAAGCTTCCTGTGGTGTTCTGGGCTGAAGCTGTTGCTACAGCCTGCTATATCCTCAATAGAGTCTTGACGGTTAAACGACTTAATAAAACGTGTTATGAGCTTATGCATGGGAGGAAGCCCAACTTGAGTGGTCTTGAACCATTCGGGTCCCTTTGTTCGATTTTAAAGACAAATTCTAAATTTGGTGAAGTAGCCGATGAAGGAATCTTAGTCGGTTATGTTGTTGGGACACCCAACAGACGTGTCTTTAATACATCGACCAGCAAGGTTGAGGTGGTGTGTAACACCGATATCACAAGTTACCAACCGCCAAAACCAAGCAACGGACCTGCTGAGTTTTTCGACTATGTTAAACTTTTTAAGTCTTTTAACATACCGTATTTGGATATTGCTGAAGAAGAAGAGAGAGTTGCCACGAAGATGATCCTTGATGAGGAAGAAAATCTATTGCAAAGACAGCTGATCGATAAATGTCAACCTTCCTCATCAAATGCTATCGATACCCCTGCTGCCTCGATTGAAGAAGAATTTTTCAATCCATTTCACTCTCAGCATGAAACAACCATTGACGAGCTCTCTTCTAACTTGGAAGACAATTTGCATGTCGGTTCTGTTCCGACCACGAGAATTCATAAAGATCACCCTTTGGAGAATGTGATTGGTGATGTGTCCTCCGGTGTACAAACAAGACGTAGCTTGAATGAGCACACCTGTGTTTACACAAGCATTAAGGAGACAGGCATCATCAACGAATGCTTGTACACTTGCTTTATCAGCCAGATTGAACCGAAGAATTATCAAATGGCTCTCAAGGACAGCTCGTGGCTCGAAGTTATGCAAGAAGAGTTGGCTCAATTCAAGAAAATGGAAGTTTGGACTTTGGTTGAAAAACCAAAGAATGTGCATGCGATAGGCACAAAATGGCTTTTTAAGTGCAAGAGAGATGAGAAAGGGATTATTATAAGAAACAAGGCGAGGCTAGTCGTTAAAGGTTTTAATCAACAAGAGGGGATTGATTATAATGAAGTGTTCGCTCCTGTGGCAAGATTGGAAGCCATTAGATTGTTTTTGGCATTTGCTGCTTATAAGAAGATGAAGGTTTTTCAGTTGGACGTGAAGAGTGCGTTCCTAAATGGGAAAGTTGATGAGGTAGTGTATGTTGAGCAACCTCCGGGTTTTCCTGACCCAGACTTTCCTGACCACGTGTACAAGTTAAGCAAGGCGTTGTATGGACTACATCAGGCACCTCGTGCCTGGTACTCAACTTTATCAGATTACTTGCTTGAAAATGGGTTTGAAAGAGGAAAGATTGATAGCACACTGTTCTTCAAGAGAGAAGGAAGCGACTTCCTGCTGGTGCAAGTCTACGTGGATGACATTATTTTTGCTGCATCAAAAGTCTCCATGTGTCAAGATTTTGAGGCCGTCATGAAAAAGAGGTTTGAAATGAGTGCTATGGGTGAACTAACTTTCTTTTTAGGTTTGCAGGTTGATCAGAAGAAGGATGGGATGTTCATTCATCAGACCAAGTATGTCCATGATGTGCTCAAACGCTTCAAGATGGAGGACAGCACTCCATTTGATACTCCAATCTGCGTCAACCATAAATTGGGTGCTGATTCTGACAATGACGCAGATATGGACCCAACTCAGTATCGGGCTATTATAGGTTCTTTAATGTACTTAACTGTTCTAGGCCTGATATTATGTTTGCAGTTTGTCTTTGTGCTCGTTTTCAGGCAAACCCAAAGGAATCTCACATGAAGGGTGTGAAGAGGATCTTGCGGTATCTCAAAGGCAAACCTAAGCTGGGGTTGTGGTATGCAAAAGGAGGAGACATGGAGTTGGTCGCTTACACAGATTCTGATTATGGAGGGTGCAATCAGAGTCGGAAGTCAACAACTGGAGGATGTCAGTTTCTTGGTGGCAGATTGGTGTTGTGGCAATGCAAGAAGCAGACTTCAGTCGCAATTTCAACCTGTGAAGCAGAATACATGGCAGCATCCAACTGCTGCTCCCAGGTTCTTTGGATTCAACAACAGTTGCGCGACTATGGTCTGAATTTCTTACTTACTCCTATTTGCATTGATAACACAGCTGCTATCTCAGTAACTAACAATCCCGTGAAGCACAGTAAAACTAAACATATTGACATACGTCATCATTTTATACGGGATTGTGCTGAGAAGAAACTGATTGTGCTTGAAAAGGTGGATACGCTTGATAATTTCGCTGATTTATATACTAAAGCATTTGACAAATCAAGATTTCAAAACCTTATTGAGTTGAATGGGATGATCAATCCCGAGTAACCATGCTTTTTATGTTAAAAAAAAAAAAAAAAACGTCACTATCGCTTAGAATTATGTCGGTTGCCTCAGTTTGAAGGACATGTCTTAGGACATGTTTGGTCCTCATTTCTACTTGTAGAATATGAGGATAGCCATTAACCAGATGACTGAAAGTGACCGGGGCGGTTTATGATGAGTTTTCATTCTTTCGCTTAAAAATAGTCGATCATACTTAGTTAGAAGGACACATACTACTATGTGGTCGGTCCAGCTGATCCATTGAATCTTCGGGATAGCCGTTTACCTGAAGACTTTGTTTTGGTCGGGGCGATTGATGTTAAAATTTTTTTATGGGAAATGAAATTATTTTTCAAGTCTACTACTTCGTAAGAAGTTCTATTTGCTATGTTTTAAAAGAAAATTGATCCAACCTTGGAAAATGATACATATACTGATTCTGTGTGCTTAACTAGTGAAGTTATTAGGCTTAAAAGGCTTTAGAACAGTCATTGCATGTCATGGTAACTTTTTATGGTGCGTAAAAGTAGATGTGATACAAACTAAATCTACTCGATTTTACGTGGAAACTCCTTAAGAGTTTTGCTTGTCTTCATATATATCTTTCCGAATGATAGGCAGAAAAGCGATTACCCAGTCATACACGAGCCCGTGAGTGTTCCGATTCCCGTGAAGATAGCGTTTCAAGAAACTGCAGTGATCCAGATTCGGGACTTGCAGTTGTTTACTACTCTGAAGTCTATGTAAATGTTTATCGTTAAAAAAATAAATAAATAAATAAATAAATAAAATAAAAATAAAAATAAAAAATACCTTATGAGTTATTGAAACATTTTAGAGCTAACAATGTCAAGACTTCTCAATCATGAAGTACGAAAGAGAGCGGGAAGCAGATGAAGAGTACTTACAAACTTAATCAGACACTATGGGTCGAGGTCAATTCGGGGTGACTTGGGGAAAGCCAAATACGCTTTGAGAATAGATAGGAGGCATCATAATCTCTGAGTTGTTGCCCACTTAAATTTTGAGGCATAATTGAACCTAACTCGTATCACAGAAACGATGAAAACCATCTTAAGTTATTTACCTGCTTACAACCTGTTTCTTTATGTCATAATACAGCTAAACACGGATCTATGTGACAGTCACGTAATTAGTATGATTCATGTTTGGATCTTTTCTAAAACGTAGTAGTCCCTATCGAGACTGAAATTTGATCCCTTGTACTTTAATTTTTAAAAGTTTTTTGTACTTAGGTAGTTTTATGATTTTGTATCTGGTTACTTGGACTTGATCGTGTCATTTAATTCTTAAAGGGAAGTTTTAAAACTTAAATGCAAAATGTTCGAATTATAAGGTTTGATTTTGTAAATATAGGCGAAGTTGTTAAACAGGCGAACTTGTGAATAACTTCGCCTAGGCGAAGTTAACCGTAACTTCGCCTGCATAACATCGTCCCTATATAAGGATTTTCAAAGGTCAAACTGTTCATATTTTTCAAAATCAGCGAACTTGTCTCCTAAAACCCTAAGCGAACTTCTAGATTACTTTCGCGAAGTTATCTGTCGATTCATCTTTGTTATCTTTCTTCGATTTCAATCAGTATTCAAGGTGTGTTTGGGTTCTTATATCTGATAATCGATGTTCATGTTGTTAATCCTTGGTTGTTTCGACAACCGGTTAATGACCTCGGACGATCGATCCTTAAACCCGATTTCAAAACTTGTCTTCACGTGGTCATGTACAACCTGGTCGTCTAGTTATCCTTAAAATCTTGTGTTTAAGAGTCCTAAATCTTCACATTAACCAGAAACATCAAGTTTTCGGAAGTTTGAAACGACCTTACTGTCGCCGATTCAGATTCAGGCGAACTTAGGGTTTGGGCGAAGTTATTCGTAACTTCGCCTGAGGCTTAACTTCGCCTGAGGCGATGTTGTGGTGAGGCGAAGTTATCATTAACTTCGCCTGGACCTTTTTAACTTATCAGTTATTAGACGAACTTAAAGCTGAAGCGAAGTTGTTCCCAACTTCGCCCCACCTTTAACTTCGCCTATACAGATTTTTTCACAACTTCGCTCATGGTAACAAGCGAACTTGTGTTATGCCTTAACGTTTATCTAACTTGGTTCGTTTGTTGCAGATATGGCTGCAGTAGCAGGTGCTGGAGGTGCTGGAGGAGATGACGGAGATAACCAGAGGCAATTCTTCCCGGGTCACAACATGTATATCACCTTAGACCCGGAAGCAAGCGGTGTTGAGGATTACCGCGAGATAATCACATTCCTCCTTCGCTCGAGGATATTCCACGCAATCATTACGACTCTGCCGATTTCCTTACCCAATATTGAGGATTTTTGGCAGACAGTGGAATACGATTGCCGCGTTGAGCCCCCGGTTATGCGAGCAACCGTCAACAATCAAGAAGTTCAGTTCTCTTCTGAACAAATACGGGTGGCTTTACGTTTCGGTAATGAGACTCGGGATGACCCGACGGACTTTGTGGCTCCTTTCCGAGATGGAGCATTTCTACGAATGGGCTATTCTGGTCCATTGGGCGATACACAAAGGAGGAAGGGGTTCCTGCTCGATCAGTGGCGCTTCATCATGCACGTAATGATTGTCTGCATGTCAGGAAGGAAGGCTGGCACTGACGGAATGGGCGCGACCATGCAGTCAGCAATGACTGCTCTGACTTATAACAAACGTTATAGCTTTAGTCAGATGGTCTTTTATGAGATCGATAGACAGAGGAGAGCGATGGCTCGTGAAAGGTTCATCATGTATCCAAGATTCATTCAGATGATCTTGAATCATGTTGCTCCCACGTTGCCTCAACGACGTCCAATAAGATACGTGGAGAGTGTGAGCAAACGTATCTTCGCTCAATGCCGAACATCCAGCGCGAGGAGCAAGCCTGAACTGCGTCCATGGCATACTCCACTCTTTGGGTACTTAATAAACCCGGAGTATGTTCCTGCCAATGGGGACGAGTTCAGAGACCCTCGACCACAACAGGCAGGAGCACCTCAACATATACCTGCTGCGCCTGTTGTGTCACGAGAGGAGAACATAGACCTTGATGAAGTGTTTGGAGGTCAAGGCTACTTCGATATGGACCGAGTTGATCCTCAAGAAGATGTACAGGTCTCGGTAGCACAAGTTTCGAGGATGGATGTTACTAGAGCAGCTACGACGGTGGCTGACTCAGATCTTGATGATGTTATTGATGAGGCGAGAAGGATGTTGGTGACTCAAGAGAGGACGTTTGGGAAGAGAAAGAGGACAGATGATGATAGTGAGTCAGAAGAAGAAGAGGATATTCACAAGTTGATTAGACGTTCAAGACGGGAAAGGACAGGTGCAGGTATGGGAGCTGGAGAGACTTCAAGAGTTGTACGTTTCACTCCGCCCGCACTGTCAGGTATGTCAATTGTTCCTACATCACTACAGGTCACAAGTTTAAGCGCCACCGATGTACCCGTGGTGGCTACAACATCATCTGTTGGCCTCCCGTCTATCACACTCCAGCTGACGACTCCAGATATCGTATCGTTGCCGCCTCCAACGCTTACTCCGTCGGAGGTTGTTGCACAATTTGTTGAGTCGACAGTCGTTGCAACTGCAGGGTTGTCGGTCACGATACCACCTGCGGTTACGTCCACAGCTGCTTCTGATGTCCCGGTTTCATTCGAAATCCCTGCTGAGTATACTCAAGACACATCTCACATGAGGTTTGATTTCGATGCAACCCTCTCAGACTCGGAGAGAATAGCTGCACTAGAGCGGGTCGTGGCAGAGCAAACAAAGATAAATCTTGTCCAGACCCAGGCTATTCAGCGCCTTGTAGCAGAGAATCAACTACAGTCGTCCCTCCTGGTTGAACATGGGAGAATTATAGATGCTATGAAGGAGTTCTTGGCATCTCAGGGGGATACAAGCTGTAAAGGCGACGAGTTAAGGACAAAGAAGAGAAATGATAGAGACGATGATCCCAATGCATCGAAAGGTGTAGGTGGTGAGTTGCCAAGAACTACTCAAGCTCTTGGGACTTCCACAGCTCAGGGGGAGTCTGCAGGTGTGGCTGGCAGTTCTGGTGGTGATGAGGTGGTGATGGTTGATGATGAAGAAATGGGAGATGATGTGATTGATGCTTTGAAAGAATTAGATGATGATATGTTTAGAGATGATGTGTTGTTTGATGATGATGTGCTGCCAATTGAGGAGATTGAGAAGATTGGCGCACAGATTGTGATTGAAGAAGATGTTGAAGAAGGTGAAATAGTATAAGAGAACGTGGAGCATGACATTCCAGGTGTGGAGAAAGCAGATATGGGTAATGAGACAGTAATCGATGAGACTGAATGGGAAGAGCAGCCTAGGTGGAAGGAAGGCTATGCTCAGTGGTTCGTCAAAACGAAGAAACCGGCGGTCCCTACAATGTTTAAGAAGAGTTACAATATTAAAGGCTATGCTGAAGCGAAGAAAGGGATTATTTGCTGGATCTATGATGAGCAGTTGAAGCTCTTTGTGATTAAACGGTATGACGGCGTTCAGTATTTTAAAAGAATGTTAAGGTCGTTGAATACACTGCCGGAATGTGAAGTGAAAGACTTAGCCAGATTGGGGTTAATCAATCGAAATGACGATAATATGGCTAGAGTCATTGGGAAGATTGTATGGAAAGAGAGTATAAAAGAGAAGAAGTTTGAGCTGTTGAAACCGCAGAAGGGAAAACTTGTTGAAGATAAAGAAAGGGGAATGAGAGCAGATGGCAAGCCATGGATGGTGATGAAATACAAACCGATCCGATGCATTAAGGAGGTTCCAATGAAAATTATACCTCAAGATGTGTTGAAGAATCTTAAATGGTGGTATGTTGATTGCCAGACTGCTGAAGCCGTGATGGAAGACGAAGACGAACAAGAAGTGCAAAGAGTGTATGATCCGATGCATCTTGTTAATTTATCGAAAGCTGATCTGCAGGTGTTAAATGAAAAGAAGATATTTTATATTCCTGCTTGGAAAGACGAAGCGAGGAAATATCAGCGAGTAGTCACGGTATGTGTGAGAGAAGGAGTACATGCATGAAGACAAATAGATTGAAGGTTACAAGACACGTGCTTGAAGATCAAGACATGAAGCTACTGCCAAGGGGGAGTCTGTTGGTGCATAATGTCAGTAGTTCATAGTCTAGTGTCTGTAATCGAGTCTGTAATGTTAATTATGTTTTATATATGTCTTAAGCGAAGTTGTTAACAAGTTCGCCTAGGCGAACTTGTTAGTCAAGCGAAGTTATGGACAACTTCGCCTGAACATGCCAGGCGAAGTTGTCGTGTATAAATAGTCCTAGGTTACGGCTGTTTGTGGTTAGTTGTTTTAGTGTTCGTTGTTCATCGAGTTCATTGTAACGTGAGGACGAGAGTCTGTAACAATGATATTACATCACGTGTTTGAGTTATAATACATAACGTGTGTTCGTTTATTCGTGTGTTTGTTTGATTCGTTTTCTACGCTTGTAACGATCAACGCAGGGATTCCGCACCTGAGTAGATCGAGATATCTCGTGCGATCCATCCAGGGAACCTACACTTCCTAACAAGATAACAGATCCAAATGCTTTACCATTCCTTTCTTGATTGATAATCTTCACTTTCGCAATGCTTTGGCCGACCTCGGTGTAAGCGTTAACATCATGTCCTACTCTGTGTTAGCCAAACTTAACGTGGGAGTGCTGCTTCCCACCCAAATGAGTATCCAATTAGTAGATCGATCTGTGAAGTTTCCAAAGGGCATTGTGGAGAACATGTTGGTGTAGGGGTACAAATTCATCTATTCGGCCGACTTTTTCATTCTAGATATGAACGAGGACTTGAGCATGCCGCTCATCCTCGGCCACCCTTTCTTAGCCACCGCATGCGCTCTCATTGTTGGTGCCGATGACAAACTGACTCTTTGAGTTCATGATGACACGGTTAGATCGACATGCAAAAATCCACAAGGCATACTCAACAGCAGGATGGCACTCTCTACTTTCTCGACACTTTCATGGCGCATGTAAGCTATTATCTTACGGAGGTCTGCAAGAGAGAGACGTCCGGCACTCAGATCATCGTTATGGAAAATCCGTTATTTGAGTCGACGGTCTTTTATTTTGAGATGGAGCAGCAGGAGGAGAAACTGTTACTTGAGGCAGGAGGACACAAACCGATGATGAGTTCCCAAATATTTTCTAATGCCCTTGTAGTTGAAGAGCAAGACTTTCAAATTGAAAAACCATCTGTTGAGAATCCCCCAAAGTTAGAGTTGAAAGATTTACCATTTCACCTTGAGTATGCATTCCTGGGGGAGGGATCTTAACTTCCCGTCATCATCTCTTCGATTTTGGAGACGGAGAAGATGGAGAGATTAGTGGTTGTTCTGAAATCTCATAAGAATGCCATCGCATAGAAGCTGATGGATATAAAATGTTTAAACCCGCCATTTTGCATGCATAAAATCTTTATGCAGGACGAGTTTAATTATGTGGTTCACTCGCAGAAGAGGCTTAACCTGAACATACAAGAGGTCGTCAGGAAGGAGGTCATTAAGTTGCGTCGCATTGGTCTAATTTTTTCGATCTCCAAGTCTGCATGGGTTAGTCTAATTCAGGTGGTCCCTAAAAAGGGCGGTATGACAGTTATAATGAATGTAAAGAATGAGCCCATAGTGGCATTGAATTTAATAGGGTGGCGAGTTTGCACCGACTACGGCAGACTTAACAAGGCCACACGAATAGGCTATTTCCCAGTTCCATTCATCAATCAGATTCTTGAGTGTTTGTCATTTAAGCAATTCTACTGTTTTCTTAACAGTTTTTTCAGTTATTTCCAGATTTCCATCTTCCTGGGTGATTAGGAGAAGACCATATTTACATGTACTTTTGGCACATTCGCTTATCGACGCATGCCATTAGGATTATGTAACACTCCTGCTACATTTCAGTGGTATATGGTGGCCATCTTCCATGAGTTATTCAAGGATTCCATGGAAAATTTTATGGATGATTTTTCCGTATTTGGGAATTCCTTTGTTGACTATCTACGTAATTTAGATCGAGTGCTCGCTAGATGTGAAGAGACGAACCTTATGCTTTTCTGGGAGTAATGTCATTTTAGGTTATAAAATTTCTAGTGCGGGGATTAAGGTAGATAGAGCTAGGGTGGACACCATTTTGAAACTTCCACCGCCCACTTTGGTGAAATCTGTTTGTAGTTTCATAGGTTATACAGGATTTCATCATCGATTTATTAAATATTTCTCGAAAATTTCCCATCCGATGACCCATATTCATGGGAAATATAGGCCATTTGATTTTAGTTAGGAGTGCCCGAGGGCCTTCGAGTTGATTAGGAGAGGTTAATGAGTGCTCTATTTGTTGTTACTCCTTATTGGACTCTTTCGTTTGAGATCATGTGCGATACGAGCGACTTTGCTGTTGGATCCGTGTTAGGAGGATCCACACTTATTTCGTGTCGGCACAAATAAGGTGATTCGCTGATCTATTTTTGGTAATGAAGCATATAGTATTTTTCGACATTGTTATGAGGACCTGACCGGTGACCATTTTGGTGTGACTTATACTGCCAAACACGTGTTTGATGTGGGATTCTATTGGCCTACTATTTTTAAGATGCGCATGAGTTTGTTCATTCGTGTGATGCATGTCAGAGAGTTGGTAACATCTCATCCTGAAAAGAAATGCCCCAAAACCCCATCCAGGTGGTTGAGATCTTCGATATGTGGGGCATCGATTTTATGGATCCGTTTCCTTTATCTAGATGAAACAGACATATCCTCGTCGTGGCCGATTAGGTATCTTAATGGGTGGAGGCTCATGCCTTACCTAAAAATGACCCGCGAGTTGTAGTGGGATTCCTTCGAAAACTTTTTGCTCGATTCAATAATCCTGAGGCCCTGATCAGTGATTGGGGTACCCACTTTTGTATGCTCAAATGGATAAGATTTTGAAATGTTATGGGTCATCC
The DNA here is from genome assembly GCF_021521415.1 of Bidens hawaiensis. Classification (NCBI taxonomy): domain Eukaryota; kingdom Viridiplantae; phylum Streptophyta; class Magnoliopsida; order Asterales; family Asteraceae; genus Bidens; species Bidens hawaiensis. The sequence continues at coordinate 160,384 of NW_027491788.1, forward strand.
ATCATATTTCTACGACCTACCATCCTCCGACTAGCGGTCAAGTGGAAAACACCAAACTTCATGGCATTAAGAGGATATTAGAGAAAACGGTTAAAAATAGTCGCGCGGCCTAGGCCGAAAAGTTAGGGGATGCACTCTGGGCCTTCCGCACCGCATTCAAAATGCCTATCGGGACCACTCCCTTTCGGCTAGTTTATGGAAAGGAATGCCATCTTCCTGCTGAATTAGAACATCATGCGTATCGGGCGTTAAGAGCCGTAAATCTTGATTTATCAGCAACGTGAAAAAGTCATTTTCTTCAAATTCATGAGCTTGAGGAGCCACGGAACGAGGCATATGAAAGAAGTTGGGGATACAAGGAGCGGGCAAAGGAACTACATGACAAGCATATCAAGGGGCCCAAAGACTTTAAGTGTGGTGATAAGATGCTTCTGTATAATTCTCGATTGAAGTTATTTTCGGGTAAATTTAAATCCCGATAGGCTGGTCCATTCTTTGTGAAGGAGGCATTTCCTTAAGGAGCGGTTGAGATAGAGGCTAATTATGGACGTTCTTGTGAAGTGAATTGGCATAGACTGAAGCATTATATTGGATGGCTGCTTGGTCATCGTGATGGGGAGGCAATCTACCTTAATCTGCTTGGAGAGTAGAGGGGGACAAGCACTCAAGACCTTGCTTGAGTTGTAGAGTTTGTATAAAACTTTGTTTCATTATTTTCTTTTATTTTTTTTCTTCTTTTTTTTTCTTTGAGTCTATTTTAGTCCTTAGAGTCTGTTTGATGTCTGCTTTGGGCTGATTTGAATTTTATTTTAAAGGATTGGATTTTCTCATTCGTACTCAATCTTCATTTCGGACGGTGATTTTTCTGAGTCTAACATAGACACCCAGAAGTTTCGACCGCGAATGAAATGTTACATGGTTGCCTAGGAACAAGACTTATGAAGAAAGCTACATTATTATCAAGGGAGTCTGCTCCACTTTATTTTTTTATTTGCTTTAATTTTATATTATGCTTTATTTTCTATCGTTTTATATTCCTACATTGGGGATAATGTAGATTTCAAGTGTGGGGATGTGAAATGACGTTTTCTTTAATTAACAAAAAAGTTATGAGTTTCGCCAACACTCTTGAAAATTTTTTAAGAAATTTTAAAAGAAAAGGAGTTTTTAAATCAACACATATAATTCAGGATGCGTCAGTAGGCTCAGCCTTTAAGAATGAAAGGACAGTATACTTGTAGACATAGGTGAACTTAAATTGCTTGATTTTTATTTGGATACATGTAAGACTATAGAAAATGGGATGAACGGTGTGGTCATACTCAAGCCTTATAGAGATCTGAATAGACTCATCATACAATGCTTGATAGGTTTAACATTAGGGTACGCCTAAGTAGCCTGTGATATGAACATAAGTATCAAACTTCTAAGTTAATACTTCATAGGCTCACGACTTTATAACCTTAATCTTGTATTGATGGGATGCTTCAGGTTTGGAAACCATTGGTGTTTATGCAATATATCATCTAGGGATTCATATCTCCTACATGGATTGGTGGATATTAATGAGCTCTGCAGTTTTTCTACCAAACATAAGTCATTAAACTTGATCATCTCGTACTTCAAAGTACAAAGATTCTAAGAATATATCACCCATGATACTCCTCTTGCTCGCGTCTTGTTACCATTAAGAAAGGGACCGCAAGGGGCACGTCATATGTAAGTGCTACAGATGAATTCGTGCATATTCATCTATAGAGATGGACTTGGTGTGCTGCTTGATATCAAGGGTATGGCATGTAATGGGGAACACTTACTTGTCAGTTAATTAATACATACCTTAATCATATCTAATAGCTGTTTGGTAGACCTTAATGCTTAAGCTTAGGTGGATAAACAACATCCTTGGTCGTTTTTAGCTGCTCTTATAAATGGTATAACAAGTTTTGATCAACTAGATATGTTTAAGTCAAGTTGGGGTGGCCCGGGTCCGGTAAAACCAAAAGAAAATGGTTCTTAATTGTGGGTCCCACTAGATCATATAAACTAATAAACTTGTCGCATCTTACTAGTCTCGATAAGTATTAAAGGGCATGGGTTTAGGTGGATAACAATACTGACAATCAACCTGATATATCTTATTAGGCAAATTCCGATAAGTGGAGAACTATGTAGTTGTCGGGATTTAAAGTGGATAAGCATATCGACAATCGTGATTGATACGCTTGATAATTTTCAATATTGAAATTAAAAGAAAATTCAAGAGTTGTGGTTTTATATTGTATATCTTGGTTATGATCCTGTGCATATAACTTTTTCAGGGACGAAAAAGGCTTAACTGTAGGGATATTTTGATATGGTCTAACGTACACTAATATTATATAAATAGTCTCTAGACTTTTAAGTCGTCTGGAGTTAGTTTTGATTGAGTATTTTATCCAATTGGTTTATATTTAGAGTTTTTAAGAGACAACAAGCTAAAACAGGGTACTCTTACTATACTTGAGACCTACTAAGGAAATTTTTTTTACCAGTTTGATTACTTATGATTTTCAATTTCCTATAAATTAATTTTGTTTTACTTATTAAAAATTAACTATTTAATTAATATGTGTGTAACTAAACAGCCATGTGAATTATTATTATTTTTTTTACACACCAACGTTGAATTGTATGATTATTATTTATAGTTATTTTAATTACACTAAAGTCACATGTATGAAGTTGGTCGGTTGTAGCGGGACATCTCATAAGAGAAAGAAATGAATTAGTTTTGGGATGAAATAATTTTTATATGGATTTTTATTAGATGGGCCCTTATCAGCTATTGATGTGTGGGTGAAAGAACGTGCTTTAAGTGTTTAATATCGTGTGTTTTAGTTTCTTATATTCATGGAGCACGAATCGTTTGAGTGGTATTATGATTACAGGTGCTCGGAGATTAACGGAGTTAATTTGGAGTATTTAGGATGGCAAGGATTCAACTTACGATTAAGGGAATGCAAACAAGGGTACAGTAAGGCGAACGAGTGTCAACAAAACAAAAGGATGATGTTCCAGACCGTAGCCTATGGTTCTGGCTGATGATATGCGACCGTATGGCAAAATATGAGGGTCGTAGCCTATGGCGTCGGTGCAAGCTGTGGTTTCTAGCCCTGGGCTACAGTCGGGTCTTACGGGAAACTTGATTTTCATGATTTTTCTCCTGTATTTAGGCCTAGAAAACCCAAAAGTCGATCATCCTTCATATTTTGTCATATTGGGGCAATTTTGGGAGCATATTCCACCATCATAACAATTTCCAATCATCATAACCAACCATGTTTTCATCCTTCCACACCATACTGAAGCTATTCAAGATGAAGATACATGGCTAAAAAATTCGTGACCATCTTCGGGAGTAGGGTTGTGTTTGAAAGCAAGACCTTTTGTATTTCGAATATTTACATTGGAAGTAGTATTGATTAGTCATTCAGTTGATTAATCTTTTGCGTTCTTTTGCGCATTCAATAGTTTTTTCGTAATTGAAGGTTTGTTGATTTTATTAATTAATTGATTTATGGTCATCAACTTTTAGCATTAGGTTCTTAGAGTCGTTAACCCGTTTATGTTTAGCCATTAAATCACTTTCATTTATTGATCCCTAAAACTGGTACTCAATTAGGTTATTATTCAAATAAGCCAATTATTTGGATTAAGTTCTACCTATCAGCAAGGTCAAATATCTAGTCTTCTTATTATAGGTGAAATCAAACGAGATTTCCAAAAAGGTATAATCAATTGGTCAAGTTTGCATCACAACCTAAAACCTGGAGTTGGTTACTATTCTCTGATCGTTTTTACAACCAAATCAATATTTAATCTTCTTGACATCGTCTGTCCACCTAGCATAATTAGTTATTAAGTATTAAACTTGATTCCCACTTTCCAATAATTCCTTCGGATTCGAAGCCTTACTTGCGCTTGCTAGTAAAGGTATTTTACAAGTGTTTTTGATTGACCCTTCGATATCGATCAAAATGGTGCCGTTTCCGGGGAATCATAGTGGAAAGTGCTAGTATTGTTTACTTTGAGTTTTAATTTTATTTTTGTCAGTTTTACGCTCGGTATTTGTGTTATCATTGTTTACTACGACCTCATATCTGTGACACCCCACATTTTCACATTAACTCCGTTAACCCAAACTCCATTATCTTGCACGTCATGCATAACATTTACACGAGTTGGTTACGAGTCACATACAAAAGTCGATCCGTATGCGTTGTTGATAAATTTCAATCACATAAACGAATACGTGTGTGTGTGTGTGTGAGTATAAATAACCTGAAGTGCCCCGAGCTGCGTAAAGGATTTGGCTAGATCTCTCGCGCCGCGCCTGGGATTGTCAGATTGTGAATTTCTATTTTAACACGTTATGAAACCCTAAAAACGTCTCATAACACCCCAACCGTCTCTAAACAATTTCACTCACTTACATGGGAGATTTTGGTGTTCCTTGGTAGATTAGAGGTTCTAGGGTTCATAGCTTTCACCCATAAACCAATATACAAAAGAAATTCTCGTTTGATTTTAGTTTCTTGCTTATCTTGTGTTTTGATTGTTGATAGAAACCCTAGAGGTTCAATTCTTTTGAAATATGGTTAATAAATCATGAGCATGATGATATGTGTTTGATATATGATTGATTAGAACCTTAGGTATGTCGTTAACATGATTCTTGATTGAGTTTTATTGAAATCAGATGTCTGCTAGATTCATACATGCTTATTGTTTTGACTGTAACTTGATGATAAATGATGTTTTTTAATATATTCTTGATTCTAGGATATAGTTCGTCGAGTCTAGTTTCCAGAAAGTTATGATTTGTAATTTTTGGATATACAGAAGATAGGTTTTATGATTTACAAAATTGCGTGTCGAATCTGATTCGGGATGATGTTTTCTGGTCTAACTTCCCGGTATCTTAACTTGAGATTGACAAAGCCAAATTGGTTGGTTTCACTTTAGGAAGTTCATACATTGAGTTATGAAACAAACCCGATTGGCCTTGTGCAATTTAGTTTGATTTATAGGTCTAGAAAAGTTTATACTTTTTGTTGCGCAAACTGATGAATAATCTGTACCTATCTGTGATGATTGAATTATTGTAAGTTTTGTATATATGGGAAAAGTATTATAAAAGTTGTTTGAGAAACTAATTCATATACTTTACTATGATAAATTTTGTCAAATTTATCTTTGAGATTTGCCTAGTAAACAAAATCTATTTGTACATGCTAGAATCTGTGTCATGAACTGAATGATCATAAGTTAGGTTGTAGATGAATATTTGGTCGGTTTGCCATGAAATGATGTGTGGATATATGTTAGGACTTTTTGGTACAGTTGACATTACTTAATATCACCAACGAGTCATTGAGTCAAGTTTGTGTTTGTGTGTGAGTCCATACGTGAGTTTTAGAGTCATGTGTTATTGAACACACTTTCATAGCTTAAACACTTGTACTAGGTAACCGTTAACGAATCAAGTGCATACGTTTGGTTTGAGAAAAGTCCATTGCACGCGTCATCAGGTGAGTCCATGCTCTTTCCAACTTTTTTTCTGGATTGAAAACACAAAACTATTTTCGTATACTTGTTTTCTAGATTGAAAACCCAAAACACTTTCCTTGTTTTTGGAATTGATAACACAACTATTTTCGTATACTTGTTTTCTGGATTGAAAACAACAAAACTATTTTCGTATACTTGTTTTCTGGATTGAAAACAACAAAACATTTTCCTTACTTGTTTTCTGGATTGAAAACACAAAACATTTGCCCATACTTGTTTTCTGGATTGAAAACACGGATATACTTACATACTGGTTTTCTGTAGAAAAATGTAGCGACTTATTTTGGATATATGTATTTCTTATATCACAAGTGTATACTAGATGCCCTCATATCACTTAAAGTCCTTACTTACATTGAACCGTTAGGATGGGATGGCGTGGAAATTTTGGTAGTACTACTGGGTTTGATAAACCCCACCTACTATAACTCGACTGTAGGTCGGACGTGTGTAAATTGTCCTAACATACATCGCCAGTGTTTTGTGATAGACCTGGTAAGAAGGCATATAGACAGTCAGCTTAGGTTAAAACGTCTAGTAACTTGTAAATGGGTTAGCTAACCAGGTATATTTGAAAAGTGCTTAATCCGCATACATTGCTTATACTACGTATACTATCTATACGATATTTACTACTTTTTACTACAACTTACGAACTCACCAACCTCGTGTTGACCCTTGAGTATTTATACTTGCCCAGGTTGCTAGATGTGCTAAAGAGTGGATTGCGTTGCATGTGCCCGGAATCATACTTGTCGCATGAACTTTTTTTTTCACATTATTTACATTTGATGGGTTGTGCATGTTTGAACACATGGTTCATTATTTTTAAACCATTTACTTTTATTCTTCTGCAATAATTTAAATTGTTTGGATTGGATTTTGTGTACTCATGTTTGAATGAGATGTAAATAAATGTTTTAAATATTTTAATTTGGTTGTTTGGTATAATGAATGAGCTATATCCTGGTATGTCACACGCCTCGCAGAGAGTTTAAGCTGCGAGGTCATAAGTGCGATACTTGTAGCGGAAATCATGAGACAGCCATTATCCCGTTGATTTTCTTGCCAATCCAAATCGTTCCTTAAATTCTGGGTGGCGAAACAATAACTCTAATTGGCAAGCAGGTAACTCCGGTTATCAGCAACACCAAAATCTGTTTGAAGAACTCACTCCCGAACATACTCATAGAAAATGATGCCAACACCAAATTTATTCTTCCGTAGCATGAGATGTTTATGAAGGGACGGCAGGTCGCATTTGATAATATTGAGGCCAAACTTAGTGAGTTGTCCACAAAGATTGATCAACGATCCTCAGGGAGTCCTCCAAATAACATCGTCCCTAATCACGATCATTCCTATTCTCAACCATTTCCAAATGCTCATGCCAAGGAAGTGACCACCCAAAATGGGAGAGGTGTCGTTATCAGTACACCAAGAGAGGAGATGGAAGCCAATGAGGAGATGGAGTTAAAGACATGATATAATGCTTAATATACATGAATCCCGTGTACCTTTTATATAATATTTTAATAATTTATGTTTGGTTTTTATTAGGATTTGTATACTACTAACATAATTGAATAATATAGGTCCCGGGACTTGTTCGTGGTTAAAGAGGGCGAAAAACAAGCTAAAAGAAGCAAAATGGGAGAAGGCCCGTCGCACGGCACTTTGGGCTCAGTTCTCTAGAATCTTCTACAGTAGAAACTCTATAAAATAATACACTTGGGACCATCAAAACTTATTAATTAAAAGAGTTATTAATTAATCGATAAATTAATAATTATTAATTAATATATTAATTAATATTTTATTAATTTATAGTAGAATACTTAGTTTACAAACACCTTTCAAGCTTCCACTTAATTATTGTATACAATGCATGTATATCAAATGAACGGCCCAATTTGAAAGAACCTTCAATCTCCCAAGTTGAATTGAAAAATGATCCAAGAAATTATTGAAAGCTTTATTGGAATTAATAAAGATGATATCGATGAAGAAGATGATGAAAGTTCTACAATGGAGCCCCCTTCGCGAAACGAAGCTATTAAAGCGGCAATCACATTGAACAATTTCTTGTTGAGCTATGAGAAAACAACACCAGAAGTTCCTACCATGCTAAGGAAAATTAGAGACGAGGTTCAAGGAGAAATTGATTTTAACGAAAAACAAAAGACAATTGAGTCATTTTTCAAGAAACCTTCATAAATCATTCATGTAATATGCTATATTTAAGGAATTATTAATTTATATTTTATATGGGGTCTAAAGAAATTATCAAAAATGTATTATCTTATAATTTTAGCGAATTATTAATTTAGCACCCTATCCCCGAGTCGGGACCGGCAAAAAATATTATCTTAGAGAGTTTATTTAATAATCGAGTATTAATTTATCGAGTTTCTACTGTACAAATATTAAGTTTATGGGCTTAGATTTCTAAAATCTTCTCTAATTTTAAGATTATGGGCCTTGAAAGTATATATAAACACCCATAAACTTAATCCTAATCATAACCTTAATACCTTGAAAGCCACATCCGATTTTGGGGAGTTCCAAGGCCTAGGAGTGCATCTTTTGGAGGTTTTGGAGGCTTGGAATCATATGGTGGCGAGCATATTGATCAAGAACGAATACCCCGGGTTTTATGGCCTTTAATTTTTCGTATCTTTTATTTTCCACCATGATTTCGTTTATCATTGTTTTGTTTGATTCTAAGATGCTAGGCTAAACTTTATAAACTGCCTAGGCTTATGATGAACCTTTTTTGATGTTTTATTTTGACTGGGGATTTTTTTTAGTTATGGTTTTATGAATTAGTAAAGGTTTAGGGTGTGTTTGGGATTGCTTATTTAAGAGAAAAAGGACTTTTAACAATAAGGACTAATTAACTTATGAATATTTTAAAAGAAGTTTTGAAAAAAATGTTTGGATTAGCTTATGTGTTGGGAAAGCCAAAATGACTAAAAAGGACACTCTTTTTTAAAAGGAGTGTAATGGATTTGAGGGCTAGAAGGATGTAATAGGTAAATCAAACCCATTAAGTTAATAAGTTATAAATTCCTAACTTTTCAAAACCCCTTTATTTTGCCTTCTCCATAAGTTAAAATCCATAAGGCCTTATGGTTTTCCAAACACCTTTTACACTTTTCAAAAAGTTTATAAGTTATAAGTTGATGAAAATAAGGAATCCCAAACACCTCCTTAATATTATTAAATTGATGCATATGTGAGCTTAGGATTGTTTGTTGAGTTTTATTATTCCATAGTTGCCTTGATTATTGTTTGTCATTATGATTGGTTGCTATTAGGTCATCTACTTTGTGTTTTTAACTATTTTATGATTGATTTCGAATAAGATCATAGGAATAATATTATTTAATTAAATAAACCTAAGTGTGCTGCTAACCTAAATAGCTGTAAGGTGCTAGGTTATTAATAGATCTTTGTTGATTAGGATTGCTAGATTTAGTTCTTCGTAAGGAGTCCGTCTGGGTTTTGAATGGTTAACTTTGTCTATTGAATCAATTGAATATATTAGATTGCCTTTGATTTCTGCGCTGTAAGGTAGGATTTCGTATAAAGGAACTAGTTTGTAATCAATTAGGTGACCGTAAGGAAACTTGATTTTTATTACCGGTGTGCGTTAAAAGTTCTTAGAAATCCATAGGTGTCTCTTGAAAAGGGTTAGGGGTCATGTTCGGGTTTTCTCTTAAGTGTCTATTTCACGATCCCAGTTCCATAACTAAATATTCTTGTTAGGATATAATGTCTATTGCTAAGGTCTTAGATGTATTAGATATTATTGTATAGCGCTAGAATTGTCAAATGTATGTTTTGTAGTTGGATTTAACGCATAAGTCCACAAGACCGCATATGTTATGCGGCACATAACATATGCGCCGTATAACTTATACGGGCTTGGGGTCTTTCATGTTGTTTCCTATAAATAGGGGACTTATTTTTTATTATATAGACTTTTGGTGAATGTTAGAGTGAGAGAGTAGAGAGGGAAAGTTGCTACAAATTCATATCTTGTAATCTTTGAAGTTATCAATGAAGAATACGCTTAATGTTTACTTGTTTTGTTCAATCTCAATGGATTCCGCACTTTGAGATACAAGCTATAACGTCTAGAGATCCTAATTGTTGTATACATCAGCATGGCATCCTATTTCAAGTGGTATCAGAGCTTTATGGCTCGTTACTAGCTTGAACATCACAAGTTTTCAAGGTGTTTGTCTCTATCTACTAATTCAACCGTCAAAAGTCCGTCAATTTTTCACAAGATATTCCTTACCTATTCGCGACAAATCCTTCAAGTTTACACTCAAGTCCTACATCATTTGAACCTCCAAATTTCCAAAATTCCAAAAAGACGTCTTTTAGCGGATATGTCATATCAACGCATATGTTATTCACGTATACCATATCCGGCATATAACATATACATCGTATATGTTATAAGGTGAAAAACATATACGTGTGTATACATATACATTGACAACATCTTATACGTTGACCTATACTTATCTGTTAACAAACATATACGTTGACCTTCATACATATCTGTTGATCAAGAGCAGAATTTTTACGTTGACTTTCTTTGACCAAAATGGAAAACTTTAGTGTGTTTGTGTCACAGCCTTCTGCATTGCTTCAGAACATTAATCTCGAGAACAAAAGGGGAACATCAAACAATCCACCTAAGCTTCTCCGTATGGAAGATTATCTGTCTTGGGCTGACAAGTTTGAAACGTACGTACAAGCTTTGAACTACGAGACGTGGACGACTGTTGAGGAAGAATACATTATTCACAAGAATGAGAATGGGAGCAATTACAGGTTGTCACAAATTGCTGAAGGTGACAAAAATCAGTTCTTAAGAGAAAAGAAAATGCTGAATTTGTTTCAACAAGCATTAAAGCTGAAAATTTTCAATTACTACAACACAATGGCTCGTGCTACTCAATTTGGCAAGCTCTACTAAACCAGGATAGAGGAAACCCTGATATGAGGAAAAGCAAGATGGCACTGCTGAAGAAAGAGTTTGATATCTTTACTCAAGTTAAGGGGAAAATTTTGCGTAGCTGGTTGAGAGATATTGCCACTTGGTGAATGAAATGAAAATATTAGGCATTGACAAGCCTGATTATGAGTACATTGATAAGTTAGCTGATGCACTTCCTGAAGAATGGGGCATTTTCATAATGATCCAACAGTCAAATCCTGTTGCATATGCCCGATTAAAACTTGCTAGATTTATTGAAAAGCTTGAGGCACACGAATTAGAGCTTAGAAAAAAACAGAAGATGAAATCAACAACAGTTTCACAAGATGTTGGGTTGTATTTCAAAGGTTCACAATCTGCCACTTCTTCAAATCCTAAAATTCCCACATCTTTTTGTGCTGAGCCAACTTGACTAGCTTGTGTTTCCAATGTTACTACTACTCCACATTATAGTATTATTTATTCTGGAATGATTCCAGGAACGATTTTAGTATCTCAAGCATCTATCACACAAGATCCTGATATTGTACAGTGCAACATTGTTGTAAACCTGAAGAATACAGGAAACTTGACCACTGACACTGTAAAGGAACATATGGCATTCCTTGGATCAGTTTTAGAATAATACAAGTGTCTAGTTGCAGGTCGTATTGGAAATTATAATATGACAAAAGAAGACTACGACCAGATTGATCCAGAAGAAATGAAAATGATTGATATATGGTGGTGCATGGCAAGTGTGATTAGAAGGGCTCAAAGGTTCATGGAGATAACTGGAAGAAATGTGCTAGATGGATTAACTGGATCAACATCAAAGTTGGGTTTTGATAAATCTAAAGTGAGATGCTTTAGATGCAAAGAAAAAGGACACTTCAAGAGGGAGTGTACAAGCAGAAATGTGGATGATAATACTGCAAATCCATTTGGTAGGGATTACTACAAACAGGCAATTTATCATCGAATGGAGGCAGAATCATCAAAAGGCAAGAAACCGACAGAGGCATCAACCTCACAACAAAAAGCAGCTACAACTCAGATGGACGAGGGTTTCGATTGGAACTTGGTGTTTCAAGCAAATGTAGCAGAAATGGTGGATGAGAAGGTTATTGATAATGTTGAGACTGTGATTAAAGTGGTTGAGGACAAAGTGAATGATTGTGTTGAAAAGGAAAAGAGTATGGATAAGAATGAGGAATGTGAAAAGGTTGATCAAGTGGATGATAAGAAGACTTCAGATGACGAAATTCCACGAACATATGATAAAATTCATGAGGTTCCTTCTGACTATTTGATTTCATTTTTTCCACCTGATATCATAGAAAGTTTTGTAGGTTGGTTTAACGGTGAAGAAGTACCTCATGGAAAGATTGACTTTGGAGATGAAGAAGATGAGGTGATTTCAGAAGTCAAAAGATCAGAAGATAAGGAGGAATCAGTTGGTTAAAAGAGGAGTTTGTTGAAGGTTTGGTTACAGAGGAAGATTCTAAAACTTCAAGTGAAGAATGTTCTCCAACAGAACAGGCACTCATGGCACATCAGGTAACTCTAAACTCAATTGTATGTGAAAAGTGCGAATTACCATGTAATGAGTGTGACTTCAAAACTCTTGAAATTAAAGAGTTGTAAAAACATTATGATCAAGCTTTGTTAGATATTAATAGGGTTAATGAGGCTTATATGAAGTAGCAAAAATGTGAAAAGAATTTGTGGGCAAGTATTCAACAAAATCAAAAGACAATTTCAATGTTAAAACATACTGTGGAAGATAAACAAATTGCCATTAACAGACACATTGATAAGAATGCAGCTCTCAAACTTGAGTTACAAACACTCAAGATTGAAACACAAAGAGTAAACTTGAAATTAGTGAGTTATGCTGCTTCATCTTTTGTTCTTGATCACATTATGCCTGGAACTAAAGTCAAGGATGATGTGAATGAGAACATAACATCATGTGGTGATTATCATGTTGTGCCTCCACCAATGTGGAATGCTTATATTCCAAACAAACCTAAGGGTTTGAAAAAGGCACGGAATGTCGAAATTAAAACTCCATTGCATGATAACAATGAGTCTGATAATGATGAGTTTTTTGAAACTGAAAAGATGGATAATCTTAGTTCTGATTGTGATATGTCAACCGGAATCAAAGTTGCAGAATTAGTGTTAACTGAAGAAAAAGTTGTTGAAAAGAAAAATCATGTTGATTCGAAGACACTTGCTAAAACCAGTTTTTATTCAAAGCAATCTCATCGGGTCAAACCAATTAATAAAATTGTGTTTGTGCGTGGTAAGACCTCAGAATCTGAAAAAGAAGCAATTTTTAGAAATCAATCTAACCGGGTGTTTTATCAACAAAAGGAAGAGCGTGAACAATCTTAAATGACATCTCAAGTTAACAAGTTTGTTGACCGGAGACGTTGTTTTTGCTGTAATGAAATTGGGCATGTTTTCTATGCTTGTCCCAATCGATTTAATAATGATCATGCTCCATCTCAGAAGTCTATCACCAAGAAACCTGGTCTAGGTTATGTGAGTAAAAAGAAACCTGTGGTTGTTCCAAAAAATGTAAAAATCTTGAAACGTGATGAGTTTGTTAAAACTAATGATGAAAAGGGTGTTAAAATTGATGTTACAAAGTCAAAGGTTTCAAAAATAACTCAAACATCTTTTTACAACAAGAAGCAGGCCATAGGTCAAAATTGGGTGGCTAAAACTGTTGTTAAACCGCCAAAGTTTGTTGAGAAAGTAAAAACTGAATCTGATTCACAGGTAACTAGTGAGGATTTGTAGTCTTGTGATTCAGATATTGATGATATAGGTTGTTGTACAAAAACTTCAAACAACCCAATACCAAGAAGGCTTGGGTTTCCTTGTTTTACTAAAACTGTTTAATGTATGTGTAGGGGCTTCCAAGATATCATGATTCACGTTGGATAATGGATAGTGGAGCCTCTAGGCACATGACGGGTACTCTTCATCTTCTCAAAGATGTCAAATCTATTCATGGAGGGTATGTCGGTTTTGTAGGAAACCAAGGAGGTCAAATTGTTGGGGAAGGTACATTAACGAATGGAAAAGTTATTTTTGAGAATGTCAACTACATTTCAGAGCTGGAGAATAATTTGCTGAGTATATCACAAATTTGTGATAAAACTTTCTCTACACATTTCAATGATCAAGAGTGTTTAATTTTGAAACCGGGTTTCAAAATACCTGAAGAATGGATTCTTATGCGTGCTCCTCGTGTGAATGATCTTTATGTCATGAATATGAGTATCGCATCAACATCATCGGGATCTGCTCAATGTTTTATTTCTTGGGCATCAGAACGAGAGTCAGTTTTATGGCATCGAAGAATGGGACATATCAGTGTGAGGAAGATGAATCATCTGATTCATAAGAACTTAGTTGAAGGAGTGAATGTGAGAAATTTTCAGTTGAATGAAGAGTGTTTGGATTGTAAGAAGGGAAAACAGACCAAGAAATCACATACGAAGAAACTCATTAACTTCATCAACTTACCTTTCGAACGTCTACATATGGATCTCTTTGGTCCGGTGAATGTCAAAGGTATCACAGGAGAACTTGATTGTCTTGTGGTTACTAATGATTATTCGAGATCTCGTGGGTAATGTTTTTGGAATCAAAGGATGAGACGTATGATTCCCTCATGATTTTATTCAAGAAAATGGAGACGTTGATTTCGTGGGTAATCTACCGATCCGTCGAATAAGAAGTGACAATGGGACAGAGTTCAAGAACAACAAAATGCTTGAGCACCGTAATGACCGGGGGACTCTTCATGAATTCAGTGCACTGTACATTCCAGAACAAAATGGGCTCGCTGAATGAAATAATCGGACATTGATTGAAACAACTCGAACTATGCTTTCAGATTCAAAATTACCAGTTAATTTTTGGTCAGAAGCAGTAGCCGCAGCTTGTTATACACTTAACCGGGTGCTTACAGTCAAGAAATTTGGCAAGACGTGTTTTGAGCTACATAATCGTTGAAAACCTAATTTGAAGTGGCTTGAACCGTTTGGATCAACATGCACTGTTCTTGAACCAAGTGGGAAGTTTGGTCCCAAAGCTGTTGAAGGATTCTTTGTAGGGTATGCTGGTCCACTGAGACGTGTATACATTCCTAGCCTGCACAAAATTGTTCAAGTCCAAAATGTTTATTGTCAAAGATATACGCCTACTATTCAAAGACCAAGGAATTCTAGGCTGTTTGATTACGAAAGCCTGTGGGAGAGTTTCGAACTCCCTGAGGAAATTCTTTCTGATGAAACTTTGGTGATGTTATATAATCAAAAGTTATCAGAAGATTGTGTACCAACACCTGAAGTTCCTATGTCTGTTCCTCGAGATGTACCAGAGACTACTCCTATTTTTGATGATAATAGTGAATATAATGAGGAGATTATCGAAGCTATTTCTCCATCTATTTCTACTGAAGAGAATGTGAATAATCTTCAATATGAAGTGGCAGTTTGTACAGAAGTGGTGCCAAGAACTTTATCCTATCATCCTGAGGATAACATCATAGGAGATTTGAATACTGGAGTTCAAACGAGACGTCAAATCGATCAAAATCTCCGGTGTTTCTACTCAAAGATATCTCCTTTACAAAATCAATTCTCATTCAAGTGTTTTATTTCGCAGATCGAACCTAAAACGTACAAGGAAGCCCTGACCGAGGAAAGATGGGTCAATGCTATACAAGAGGGACTATTGCAATTTGAGAAGCTCGGGGTCTGGAAGTTGGTTGATTTGCCTGAGGATAAGAAGCAGATTAACACCATATGGGTGTTTAAGTGTAAACGAGATAAGAATGGAATCATTGTTAGAAACAAAGCAAGACTTGTTGTATTGGGTTTTAACCAGAGGGAAGGTATCGACTACAACGAAGTGTATGCACCAGTCGCAAGGCTAGAGGCAATTCGGATCTTTCTAGCCTTTTCTTCTTGGAAAGGTTTCAAAGTTTACCAGTTGGATGTCAAGTCTGCATTTCTTAACGGAAAAATCAGTGAAGAAGTCTATGTGGGACAACCACTGGGGTTTGTCTATCCAATCCACAAATACAAAGTGTATCTACTTGATAAAGCTCTTTACGGTCTCCATCAGGCCCCGAGAGCCTGGTATGAGACACTGTCCCAACATCTTTTGGACAACGGGTTTATCAGAGGAACCGTCGACTGTACACTCTTCACCAAATTTGTTGATGGACATCTACTGATCGTGCAGATATATGTCGATGATATCATCTTTGGGTCGACAAACGATGTTCTGTGCAAGCAGTTTGAAGAAGTAATGAAGAAGAAGTTCGAAATGAGTGCAATGGGGGAGATGAAATTTTTTTCTTGGACTTCAAGTAGAACAGTTGTCAGATGGTATCTTCATCCATCAGACCAAGTATATCAATGACGTATTGGCGAAGTTCAACATGACTGATGCATCGGCTATCAGTGCTCCTCTACCATTGAATCAAGGTATCGGCCCTGATCCCAACAGGGAGAAGGTTGACCAAACTTTATACCGATCCATGATAGGCACTTTAATGCATCTTACTGCTTCTCGGCTAGACATCATGTATGCTACGTGTTTGTGCGCCGGATATCAATCGAATCCAAGGGTCTCACATCTCATGATCGTCAAAAGAATTCTACGTTATCTCAAGGGATGTCCGGGGGTCGATCTCTGGTATCCTAAAGACGATGAGTTTGTGTTGTAAACATATTCCGATTCAGACTATGGAAGCTGTAAGTTGAATGCCAAATCTACAACGGCAGGGTGTCAGTTCTTCGGCAAGAGTCTTGTTACTTGGCAATGCAAGAAACAAACCACGGTTTCGTTGTCTACTTGTGAAGCTGAATATGTAGCTGCTTCCAGTTGCTGCTCTCAGGTTCTTTGGACACAACAACAGATTCGGGACTACGGTTTGAATTTTCTTACTACCCCTCTCTTCATAGACAATAATGCAGCTATTTCCATTACTAAGAATCCGGTAAATCACTCTAAAACTAAGCATATTGAGATACGGTATCACTTCATTCGTGATTGTTACGAAAGAAGTTGATTACTGTAGAAAAAATTCACACCGATGAACAAAAAGCAGATCTTTTCACCAAAGCTTTTGATAAGTCAAGATTTCAATACTTATTAAAACTTAATGGTTTAAAAGTTTTGGGCGGTGTTGAAGAGGGGGTTACTGAGATTACAGGTGTGTTGGATACCTTGTGATCCTGAACATCAAAGTCAAAATTTTTTTTGTACATAGTTTCTCATACATTTTTTGTTTTTAGGGGGGGAAATTTTTAGAAAAATCAAAAACATTGAAAAATTACAAAAAGCCAAAAACAGTAAAAATTCAAAAATGACAAAAAACATTAAAAAAATGTTGCTCCTCAGTAAATGAGTTTATGAAGCAAAAAGGGAATATGATAGTACATTGCTCATCTGGTTCCAAATCCAGTAAAAAGTAGGCATAAAAGGCTGTCTGCTTAATTGTATTGGTGCATTGGTAGGCCTTTAAAACAAACAAGTAAGGAAAAATAAGTGATATAAATCTAAATTGCCAAATTGATGGGGTGTTAGTTTCTAGCAAAAGTTTTGATAATGATGGCAGAAATCTAAATAGCTAGTCTTACTTAAGCCTTTTAATCAGAATGATTGGTTAAATTTTGTTAAAACATAGCTATCAGTAAGTGGTTAACGCTTCAACGATGTATGGTCTTCTGGCCTTAAATCTTGTATTGATGGGATGCTTTAAGGTTCCTGGATCTATAAGGTCTTTATGCGGTTTATCATCTGGGTATTCATTTTGATGAATATTTAAACAAAGCTTTAAAAAGCAAACCCGCAGATTATGCTGCTTTATAAGTCATTAAACTTGATCACACAAGTACTCATGTACTAAACTCATTACTGACTTGATCAAAATCCACTGTTAGACACAAGTTGTCCCCTTGCTCGCGTCTTATTACCATTAAGAAACGGACCACAAGGGACACAACGTTTGCAAGTCGACAGATGAAATCGTGCATACTCATCCATGGGAAAGGACCTTATGGTATTGCTTGATAACGGGGGTATGTCTTGTAGTGGGGATTATTTACTGATATGCTTAAAATAAAAGTATTTTTATCTTCTAATTCAAAGGTTTAAGTCAAGTTGGGGTGACTGTGCAAAAAATCAAATTATGCCTAAATCAAGATTAGAACTGATAAATCCTGAAATCTTGTGCTTAATTGAACCAAATTAATAGTATCATAGAAATTTCTGAATCATTTGTTTTGAAAGGTTTAGGTGGACAACAATACTGTTGACCAACTTAACACCGGTCATAATAAACGCTAAAAATAAAAAACTGTGATGGAAGGACAATTTGGTCAATATGATTCCCTGCTCAAACTCACAAAAATATGTGATCTTTGTATTGATTTCAAGTTTGTAAATATTTGTTGAATTACATTTACTATTTGTTTCTTTTGAAAAACCCAAAAGATTTTCTTTTCTAATTTAGTTTTCAACTCTTGATGGGCGGGTGAACTATATCTCTGGGTGTTTTCATGAATCAACAAATCTTGTTAAGTTTCTTCAATTCAAAATCAATAAGATCAAAATGGTTAATGTTTTAGAAAAGTCATTGAATTGGACTTGTGTAAAATAGAAAATTTTCAAAAGTTGAGCCTTATTTAAGTTATTCCTCTAATGTACAAGGACATTAAGTTGTACTTATGACATTACATTAGTGTGAATTCTAAGTTTGATCTTGCATACTTATGCAACGTATAAGTACGAGACTTATACGCCGCATAAGTTATGCGCCGTATAAGTCTTACACTTATACGCCGCATATGTTTGGGCATATATAAGAGAGTTACACCGCGTATAAGTCACATATGCGCTTGAGTTTGCCTGAGTTCTCTCTAATAGTTGTTTCACTTTGTAATCAAAATCTGGTTGATACATTGATCTGATATATCTGTACTGGTGATTTACACACCATTTTAGATCTTGAAGGTGAGACTTTGTTTTTCAGATCTGTTTGATGAACAGTATTGTGGTAGCGTGTAAGTCAACTAGATCTTATTAGCTCATGATTCGTTACTGATTTATGTTTAATTCTTCTTGAATTGACATCATGAATGTGGTATTAACATTTAATTGGATTAATATGGACTAGAATTATTAAGATCTGTATTGTGAAACTTATCCGTTCATCGTCAAATGACATTTAATCATTTAAACATGATAACATCTTAAAATTGTGCTCGAAAATGTTGTAAATAAACCTAGACGATGCTTGTGTGTTGGTTGTTATGTCCAAAATTATTGCAGATTGGAAGTTTGGAGTTTGGTTAATATTCAAACTTATACGCCGTATAAGATGAGACTTATACGGAGTATATGTTCTGGGTTGACCAAAGTCAAATTCTTATGACATATGCGTTGTGATTATCATATACGTGAACCTATACTTATACGTAATATAGGACATTTACGTGGGCTATAACATATGCGCTATGAACAACGTATAAGTACTTGGACATATACGCTAAATAAACATATATGATGTATGAATCCAATATTAACATGTGTATATGTTGTGTGTTTGCAGATGGGTAAGAAAGCTAAAATTACTGATCCTAAACACAACATCTGTGCTTACTTGAACGAAGAGGATCCTAAAGCCACAAAGTTCAAGGTGATCATGCCATTTCTAAAAAGATAAAGAATTTACAAGGCTATTACACACTTGGCTGATCCGTACGAGAGCATTGTAACTGAGTTCTGGAGTATGGCTAAAGTGTTTGGTACAGATATTCAGGCTAGTGTTTAAGGAAAGAAGATTGTGGTTAATGAAGATTTGATCAGAAAAGTATTGAAGTTCGAGGACGAATCGTCTGATCCTGTTGATCTAAATGAGAAAATGGTGAAAGGTTGTTTGCTCAGGATGGGGTATAGAGATTCATTGAACAAGTTAGCATTCAAGAGGACCACATTGTCTCAACCATACAAGTAATTAGTTCATGTGGTTGTTCATTGCTTGGGACATCGGAAGGGTGGTTATGATGATATCCTTGATTACCAAATGAGTACCATGGCAGCTCTGTGTCTGAATCTGAAGTACAACTTTTCTCGGATGATCCTAGACAACATGAAGATGAATTTTGGTGATGATAAATGGTTTAAATATCCAAGATTTGTGCAGATGTTTGTTGAAGATGTATTTCCTGATGTAAAGAAGGAAGGGCCTAAGATTTTTCTTGATCACGTCACTGGTAACAATCTGGCCAAGCTAGCCTCTTATAAGAATGTCAAAGAATCTGATATTCCGAAGTTTAGAGGTTTATTTGGACATTTGAAGAATCCTGATTATGTAGCTCCTACTGATAACAAATGGAGACATGATAGTAGTGATTCTGATCGAGCTGACGAAGAAAGATTGATGTTGGAATTTAAACCAGTTGGTAAGAGATTCACAAAGATTGAGTCTGATTTAGAGGGTGAATTTGTTACACCAAAGAAAAAGAAACAAAAGGTTATGAAGAAAGAAGTTGTCACTCCAGTCACACAAGAAGAAGTGTATTCAGCGACATTTGAGAAGGACCCCTGAGGAAACAGAGTCAGATTCTGAATATAGGAGAATGAGATTAGCCAATCCACGTGCAAAGTTTGAGAAAAGGACTGAGAGTTCTAGGTAACGAAAGTCTATAGATGATCAAGACGAGACTTACATGCCTAAAGAAGTTGTGGAGAAACTGGTTAAGCCAAAGAAAGTTCGTATAAAGAAGAAGTCAAATAGGGCTACATCTCCCAAGTTAAAACTGATAGATGAGCCAGAGGTTATAGTAACTCCTATCAATCCAGCCTTTGTGGTTGAGGAACCAGTTGTCGACTTGGGCAAAGATGACAATGTATTGAAAACACTAGTGGTGGAACCATCTCCACAAGCTCAAGAACCACATGACTCATCAAAATTAGATGAAAAAGTTTCTGATTTTAACTTACCGTCTATGGATGCAAGTTGTTTTGGTGATTTTTCTACTTTTCGTGATCATTATTCATTAAAGGCTACTGTTACTGAGCAAGGAATAAGGATTGACAGTTTGGTAATGGAGAATGAAAGGTTGAGGAATGAAAATGCTTAACAGTAGAAAATTATTAAAGATGGTGAGTTGAGGAGAAAACAGCAGGCAGATTTATTTAATCTTCATATGAGATATTTCATGATATTGGAAGAAAAGTTAGGGATTAATCTAGTTGAAGAACTTGGAAAGTCAAAGGATAAAGTGTTCACCAGAGTATATGGTGGTGAAGGTTTGTCTGACGAAAGTAATTTCAAAGTACAATATGATCAAGACTGGATTGAAGCTAAGGGTGAAGGGAAAGTTGATGAACCAACAGTTCATTTTGAAATTCCAGAGGTTGATGGATCATCATTAGGGTTTGTACATGAACCAGAGCTAGTGATAGAACAAATTATTGCTAAACCAGTGATAGAACAGGTTGTGATTGAACCAGTAGTTGTAGAACCTGTTAGACCTAATGAGCCAGAAGAGGAAGAGGAAAAAGAAGATGAAGAGTTAATAGATTATGGTGATTCTCCATCTCTTGATGATCATGATGACAATGATCAGGATGATCCAAGTTCTGGTGGTGGTTTAGGTGTGTTAATGGTGCTGGAGCAAGTGCAAGTACTGAGGATATGATTGAGCCTGTAACTGAAAGCGAACCTGCTCATGAAACTACTCATTCTGTTGGTAATGTTGATGAGCTGGTGATACTCAATGTCGATCCAATTGCTTATAAGCCTCCTGTGAGATTTTCATCTACTGGAGAAGAATTAGAAGAAGGTGAGATCGAAGTTACACGTGCAGATTTGGCTCGTATGCTAAATATTACTGAAGAAGAGTTCGAGTTTGATTTTGAGAAGGATATGGGATTAGTTGAAGAGAATGTGTTGGTAAATGAACACATTGTTAAGGAAGAATTGGACAAGGAGCCGGTAACATATGTGAATGTTACTAATCAAGTGTTTCCAGAGTTCGATGAAGAAATTGAAATGATTAGTCAAGAATTTGATGATTAGGGTAATCCTATACCTGCTAAAGACAATCCAATTGAAGAAGTTGAGGTAAACAGTCAAGAGCAGGAGGAATGGTTTGAAAGGAAGAAAATTGAACCGAAGCGTATATATTTGAATCCAGTCAAGTATTATAAGAAGAAAGACAAAGAGGTGAAATTGGGTAAAGTTATGAGTATAGCCTATCTTAAAAAGATTCGAAAGATTGCTGTTCGTAGGACATATGGCGTACAATATTTTGAGAGCCTATGTGAATTAAAATCGTTACCGTGGATGGACGTGGTAGACATAGGTGAGAAAGAACTATTATACTGTCCTAAATGGGGAATGGTGAAAGATATCTGGGAGTTTATCAAAGGTCAAGCGAAATGCAGATTTCGAAGTTGGATTTCTCATACTCCATATCTTTAGGTGTCTAATGTCAAGAAAAATCCTGAAACAGATGATTTTGTGAAGACCAGGAGGTACAAGAAACCAGAAACTCAAATATGATTATTTTCATGATTATTTTCGGTGGTGGTACTATGATGAAAACTGTGGTGAAGCTCAAATAGTGTTAAACAGAGATGGAGTGTGGGATGTGATAGATGTGATGGATCCGTTGTGGTTAGTGAACTGTTCTGAGAAGGATATAGAGACGCTGCATAAGTGCAAGATTCAAGTATCACGTGATAAACATCATGCGTCTGCTATGCAATACCAGAAGGTGATTAAGATTTGTTATAAGTATAAGATTCACTCTGGAGAAGTCTGGAATAGCAAATGGTTTGAGTTTGGTGAAAAGGAAGTAAAGAAGGATAAGGAAAGAGAGGAGGAGATAAAGGAGAAGATAAGGATTGCAGCACTGAAAAGATTTCAATACAAAGGCGTTGGAGTATCAATTCCAACTAAACAGAACCCCTCATCTAAACGTTCATGGGAAGATATGAGGAGGGAGTATAGAGAAACGACGTCTAAGAAGAAAGACTGAAGATAGAAGATTGAAGACCTAGCAACATCCAAGGGGGAGTTTGTTAGGACATAATGTCTATTTCTAGGGTCTTAGATGTATTAGATATGATTTTATAGGGCTAGAATTGTCAAATGTATGTTTTGTAGTTGGATTTAACGCGTAAGTCCACAAGACCGCATATGTTATGCGGCGCATAACATATGCGCCGTACAACTTATACGGGCTTGGGGTCTTTCATGTTGTTTCCTATAAATAGGGAACTTATGCGTTATTATGTAGACTTTTGGTGAATGTTAGAGTGAGAGAGTAGAGAGAGAAAGTTGCTACAAAGTCATATCTTGTAATCTTTGAAGTTATCAATGAAGAATATACTTAATGTTACTTGTTTTGTTCACTCTTAATGGATTCCGCACTTTGAGATACAAGCTGTAACATCTAGAGATCCTAATTGTTGTATACATCAGCATGGCATCCTATTTCAATTCTCCTGGTTAATTGACAACTGTTATTTAGGGGATTCTAGCCTAAGTAGTTATCTCATCATCATCTGAATTAATTCCAAGTTCTAAGTTTAGTCGTCTTTAGTTTTCTTAATTAGTTTAAAATTAGTTTATTAGTAAAACCCCCCTTAAACAAATAATAAATAAATAGTCGTGTTTGTAGTTGAGTCTAATTTAGCTAGTTTACGTAATTAAAAGAGTCTCATGGGTTCGATATCCGGACTTACTTAGCTGTACTAGATTCGACCGGTTCACTTGTCGGTTAGTAGTTTAGTTAAGTTTAAGATTCTAGAATTTATTACTTAGTGTCTAGATTAGCGTGTTTTTATATAACTACTTTTAGCACATCAAGACGCCACCTGACAAGGTGAACCAGAGGCGAGACCCGACAAGTACCTCAGAGTCACATGGACGCCCAGCCCAACTCGGTCGGTCGGTTGGCCCACCTAAGATATTCAAAAATGATCGATCAATTTGATCAAATTTGAAAAAGTCTTTCTCACTATTCAGAACAGTGGAGCTTTCGATCAAGATGTTCTCGCCTCCCCCGTTTGGGCTCTCGCTCGAATCGGAGTCAGGCAGTGTGTCAGTTGAGAAGGAGACGTAGGTTGAACAGAACCAGTGCGCGCCTATAAGCCAAAACCACCATACCCCGGTCGTTTGGTGAACAGGAATGATTCAGAGCAGTACTCAAGGTTTCTCGGCATGCTTAATAAGCTTCATGTTAACATTCTGTTTATTGAAGCTCTTGTAAACATGCCAAAACAAACCAGGTTTCTTAAAGATTTGCTCATTAATAAATTGCAACTTGAGAAGCTTTTGACTGTTACTCTTAGTGAGGAGTGTTCTGCCACCGTACAGAACAACCTTCCTAAGAAGATGGCGGATCCGAATTCTTTACCATTCCTTGCTTGATTGATAATCTTCACGTTCGCAATGCTTTGGCCGACCTCGGTGTAAGCATTAACATCATGTCCTACTCTGTGTTTGCCAAACTGAACGTGGGAGAGCTGCTTCCCACCCAAATGAGTATCCAGCTAGCAGATTTATCTATGAAGTTTCCAATGGGCATTGTGGAGAACATGTTGGTGCAAATGGACAAATTCATCTTCTCGGTCGACTTTGTCATTCTAGATATGGACGGGGACTCGAGTATTCCGCTTGTCCTCGGCCGCCCTTTCTTAGCCACCGTACGCGCTCTCATTATTGTTGCCTATGGAAAATTGACTCTTTGTGTTCATGATGACACGGTCACATCGACATGCAAAAATCCACGAGGCATACTCAGCAACACGATGACACTCTCTATTTTATTGACACTTTCATGGCGCATGTAGGTGATTATCTTACGAAGCTCTACAAGAGAGACATGTCTGACACTCAGATCATCATTGTGGAAATCCGTTATTTGAGCTGACGATCTTTGATTTTAAGCTGGAGCAACAGGAGGAGTAACTGTTACCTGAGGCAGGAGGACACAAACCGATGACGAGTTCCCTAATATTTTCTAATGCCCTTGCGGCTGAAGAGCAAGACTTTCAAATTGAAAAACCATCTGTTGAGAATCCCCCAAAGTTAGAGCTGAAAGATTTACCATCTCACCTAGAGTATGCATTCCTGGGGGAGGGATCTCAACTTCCCGTCTTCATCTCTTCGATTTTGGAGACGGAGAAGATGGAGAGATTAATGGTTGTTTTGAAACCTTGTAAGCATGCCATCGCATGGAAGCTTATGGATATAAAATGTTTAAACCTGTCGTTTTGCATGCATAAAATCTTTATGGAGGACGAGTTTAATTCTGTGGTTCACTCACAAAGGAGGCTTAACCTGTTCACGCAGTAGGTCGTCAACAAGGAGGTCATTAAGTCGCATTGCGCTGGTCTAATTTTTCCGATCTCCAAGTCTGCATGGGTTAGTCCAACCCAAGTGGTCCCTAAAAAGGGTGGTATGACAGTTATCACAAATGAAAAGAATGAGCCCATACCGGCACTGACTTTAATAGGGTGGCGAGTTTGCATCGACTATAGCAGACATAACGAGACCACACGAATAGGTCATTTCCCAGTTCCATTCATCAATCAGATGCTTGAGTGTTTGTCATGGAAGCAATTCTACTGTTTTCTTAACAGTTTTTTCGGTTATTTCCATATCCCCATCTTCCTGGGTGATTAGGAAAAGACCAAATTTACCTGTACTTTTGGCACATTCGCGTACCGACGCATACCATTAGGATTATGTAACGCTCCTGCTAATTTCATTGGTATATGGTGGCCATCTTCCATGAGTTAATCAAGGATTCCATGGAAATCTTTATGGATTATTTTTCCGTCTCTATGAATTCCTTCGATGACAGTCTACGTAACTTAGATCGAGTGCTCGCTAGATGTGAAGAGACGAACCTTATGCTTTTCTGGGAGTAATGTCATTTTATTGTTCGTGAGGGTATTTTTTTAGGTTATAAAATTTCTAGTGCGGGGATTGAGGTAGATAGAGCTAGGGTGGACACCATTTTGAAAATTCCACCGCTCACTTTCATGAAATCTGTTCGTAGTTTCATAGGTCATACGGGATTCTATCATCGATTTATTAAACATTTCTCGAAAATTTCCCATCCGATGACCCATCTTCTCAGGAAAGACAGGCCATTTGATTTTAGTTAGGAGTGCCTAAGGGCCTTCGAGTTGATTAGGAGAGGTTCATGACTGCTCCTTTTCTTGTTACTCCTTATTGGACTCTTTCATTTGAGATCATGTGCGATACGAGCGACTTTGCTGTTGGATCCGTTTTAGGGCAACGTCGAGAGAAACATTTTCATCCCATCTATTACGCTAGCAAGACCCTTAACAATGATAAGGAGAATTACACCACGACAGAGAAGGAACTTCTTATGGTTGTTTTCGCGTGCGATAAATTCCTATCCTGTCTATTGCTTTCAAAGACTTTCATATTCTCTGATCATGTGGCTCTACGATACATGTTTCCTAAGAAAGATTTGAAGCCCCGACTCTTTCATTGATCCTTTACCTTCAAGAGTTCGATATAGAAATTAAAGATAAAAGAGGGGCGGAAAATGTCGCCGCCGACAACTTTTCACGGCTAGAAAATCCCGACATGGACGAGACCTAGGAACAGGGAATTAGTGTGATTTCCTTGGTGAAACTTTATTGTATTTAAAGGTGAGTGAAAAGGGGTTTCCATGGTTTGCTGATCTTGCTAATTATCTACCCTCTGGTGAGTCAGAGCGGACTAACATATCAATAAAAGAAGAAGTTATTTGCAGATATCAAGTTCTACATTTAGGATGATCCGCACTTATTTCGTGTCGGCAAAGATAAGGTGATTTGCCGATCTGTTTTTGGTAATGAAGCACGTAGTATTTTTTGACATTGTTATGAGGACCTGACCGGTGAACATTTTGGTGCGAGTTATACTGCCAAACGCGTGCTTGATGTGGGATTCTATTGGCCTACTATTTTTAAGATGCACATGAGTTTGTTCATTCGTGTGACGCATGTTAGAGAGTTGGTAACATCTCATCCTGAAATGAGATGCCACAAAACCCCATCCAGGTGGTTGAGATCTTCGATATGTGGGGCATCGATTTTATGGATCCGTTTCCTTTATCTAGATGAAACAGACATATCCTCGTCGTGGCCAATTAGGTATCTTAATGGGTGGAGGCTCATGCCTTACCTAAAAATGATGCGCGGGTTTTAGTGGGATTCCTTTGAAAACTCTTTGCTTGATTCAGTAATCCTAAGGCCCTGATCAGTGATCGGGGTACCCAATTTTGTAATACTCAATTGGATAAGGTTTTGAAATGTTATAGGGTCACCCATCAAATTTCTACGGCCTACCTTCCTCAGACTAGCGGTCAAGTGGAAAACACCAATCTTCATGGCATTAAGAGGATATTAGAGAAAATGATTAAAAACAGTCCTGCGGCCTAGGCTGAAAAGTTAGTTGATGCACTTTAGGCCTTCCGCACCGCATTCAAAATGCCTATCGGAAGCACTCCCTTTCGGCTAGTTATTGAAAGGCGTGCCATCTTCCAGTTGAGTTAGAACATCATGCGTATTGGGCGTTAAGAGCCGTAAATCTTGATTTATTAGCAGCGGGAAAGAGTCATTTTCTTCAAATTCATGAGATTGAGGAGCCACAGAACGAGGCATTTGAAAGAAGTTAGGGATACAAGGAGCGGGCAAAGGAACTATATGACAAGCATATCAAGGGGCCCAAAGACTTTAAGTGTGGTGATAAGATGCTTCTGTACAATTCCCAATTGAAGTTGTTTTCGAGTTAATTTAAATCCCGATGGGCTGGTCCATTCTTTGTGAAGGAGGCATTTCCTTAGGGAGCCGTTGAGATAGAGGCTAATCATGGACGTTCTTGTGAAGTGAATTGGCATAGACTGAAGCATTATATTGGATGCCTACTTGGTCATCGTGAGGAGGAGGCGATCTACCTTGATCTACCTGGAGAGTAGAAGGGGGCAAGCAGGACCATGCCTGAGTTGTGAGTTTGTCTAAACCTTAGTTTCATTATTTTCTTTTATTTTTATTCTTCTTAATTTTTTTTCTTTGAGTCTGTTTTAGTCCTTAGAGTCTGTTTGATGTCTGCTTTGGGTTGATTTGAATTTTATTTTAAAGGATTGGATTTTCTCATTCGTACTCAATCTTCATTTCGGATGACCATTTTTCTGAGCCTAACATAGAGGACACCCAGAAGCTGCGACTGCGAATGAAATGTTATACGGTTGCCTAGGAACAAGACTTGTGAAGAAAGCCACATTATTATCAAGGGAGTCTGCTCCACTTTATTGTTTTATTTGCTTTAAATTTTTATTATACTTTATTTTCTATGGTTTTCTATTCCTACATTGGGGAAAATGTAGATTTCTAAGTGTGGGGATGTGAGCTGATGTTTTCTTTAATTAAAAAAAAAGTGATGAGCTTCGCCAACGCCCTTGAAAATTTTTAAGAAAATTTAAAAGAAAAGGAGTTTTTAAATCAACACATATAATTAGGGATGCGTCAGTAGGCTCAGCCCTTAAGAATGAAAGGACAGTATGCTTGCAGACCTAATTGAACTTAAATTGCTTGATTTTTATTTGGATACATGTTAGACTATACAAAATGGGATGAAAGGTGTGGTCATACTCAAGCTTTATAGAGATCTGAATAGACTCATCATACAATGCTTGATAGGTTTAACGTTAGGGTATGCCTAATAAACCTGCAATATAAACATAAGTATCATACTTCTAAGTTAAAACTTCATAGGCTCATGGCTTTATAACCTTAAATCCTGTATTGATGGGATGCTTCAGGTTCGGAAGCCATGGGTCTTTATGCAATATTTCATCTAGGGATTCATATCTCCTACGTGGATTTTTGGATATTAATGAGCTCTGTAGTTTTTCTGCCAAACGTAAGTCATTAAACTTGATCATCTCGTACTTCAAAGTACAAAGATTCTACTGAATTTATCAACCATGCTACTCTCATTGCTCGCGTCCTATTACCATTAAGAAACGGACCACAAGGGGCACGTCATATGTAAGCGCTACAGATGAATTCGTGCATATTCATTTATAAAGATGGGGTGTTGCTTGATATCAAGGGGATACAATGTAATGGGGAACACTTACTTGTTAGTTAATTAATACATACCTTAATCATATCTAATATCTGCTTGGTAGACCTTAATGCTTAAGCTTAGGTGGATAAACAATATCCTTGGTCGTCTTTAGCTGTTCTTATAAATGGTATAACAGGTTTTGATCAACTAGATATATTTAAGTCAAGTTGGGGTGGCCCAGGTCCGGTAAAACTGAAAGAAAATGGTTCTTAATTGTGGGTCCCACTAGATCATATAAACTAATAAACTTGTCGCATCTTACTAGTCTCGATAAGTATTAAAGGGCATGGGTTTAGGTGGATAACAATACTGACAATCAACCTGATATATCTTATTAGGCAAATTCCGATAAGTGGAGAACTATGTAGTTGTCGGGATTTAAAGTGGATAAGCATATCGACAATCGTGATTAATACGCTTGATAATTTTCAATATTGAAATTAAAAGAAAATTCAAGAGTTGTGGTTTTATATTGTATATCTTGGTTATGATCTTGTGAAGATAACTTTTTCAGGGACGAAAAAGGCTTAACTATGGGGATATTTGATATGGTCTAAAGTATACTAATATTATATAAATAGTCTCTAGACTTTAAGTCATCTTAAGTTAGTTTTCATTGAGTATTTTATCCAATTGGATCATATTTAGAGTTTAAAATTTTTAAGAGACAACAATCTAAAACAGCCGTGGAGTGGGACGAAATTTTTTCAATTTCCTATAAATTAATTTTGTTTTATACTTGAGACCGACTAACGAAATTTTTTTTACAAGTTTTATTACTTATGATTTTTAATTTCTTATAAATTAATTTTGTTTTACTTATTAAAAATTAACTATTTAATTAATATGTGTGTAACTAAACAGCCATGTGAATTATTATTATTTTTTTTTCACACCAACGTTGAATTGTATGAATATTATTTATAGTTATTTTAATTACACTAAAGTCACATGTATGAAGTTGGTCGGTTGGAGTGGGACATCGGATAAGTGAAAGAAATGAATTAGTTTTGGGCTGAAATAAGTTTTATATGGATTCTTATTAGATGGGCCCTTATCAGCTAATGATGTGTGGGTGAAAGAACGTGTTTTAAGTATTTAATATCATGTGTTTTAGTTGTTTATATCCATCGAGCACGAATAGTTTTAGTGGTATTATGATTACAGGTGCCCAGAGATTAACGAAGCTAATTTGGAGTATTTAGGATGGCAAGGATTCAACTTACGGTTAAGGGAACGCAAACCAGGGCAAAGAAAGGCAAACGAGTGTCAAGAAAACAAAAACATGATGTTCCAGACCATAGCCTACGGTTCGGGCTGATGATATGTGACAATAAGGCAAAAGATGATGGCCGTAGCTAATGTCCTTGGCATAAGCTATGGTTCCCGGCCCTAGGCTACGGCTGGGTCTAACGGGAAACTTGATTTTCTTGATTTTTCTTTCGTATTTAGGCCTAGAAAACCCAAAAGTCGATCATCCTTCATATTTTATCATCTAGGGTAGTTTTGGGAGCGTATTCCACCATCATAACACTTTCCAATCATCATAACCAACCATGTTTCATCCTTTCACACCATACTGAAGCTATCTAAGATTAAGATACAAGGCTAAACCATTCCTAACCATCATCGGGAGTAGGGTTGTGTTTGAAAGCAAGACCTTTTGTATTTTGAATCTTTACATTGGAAGTAGAGTTGATTAGTCATTCGGTTGATTAATCTTTTGCGTTCGTTTGCACATTAAACAGTTTTTCATAATTGAAGCTTTTGTCATTTTATAGGTTAATTGATTTGTGATCATCAACTTTTAGCATTAGTTTCTTAGAGTCATTATCCCGTTTATGTTTAGCCATTAAATCACTTACGTTTATCAAACCCTAAAACTGATACTCAATTAGGTTATTATTCAAGAAAGCCAATTGTATAGATTAAGTTCTGACTATCAGCAAGGTCCAATATCTAGTCTTCTTATTATAGGTGTAATCAAACAAGATTTCCAAATAGGTATAATCAATTGGTCTAGTTTGCATCACAACCTGAAACCTGGAGTTGGTTACTATTCTCTGATTGTTTTTATAACCAAATTAATATTTAATCTACTTGGCATCGTCTGTCCACCTAGCATAATTAGTTATTAAGTATTGAACTTGATTCCCACTTTCCACTAATTCCTTGGGATTCGAAGCCTTACTTTCCCTTGTTAGTAAAGGTGTTTTACAAATGTTTTTGATTGACCCTTCGGCATCGATCAAAATGGCGCCGTTTCCAGGGAATCAATGTGGAAAGTGCTAGTATTGTTTACTTTGAGTTTTTAATTTTATTTTTGTCAGTTTTACGCTAGGTATTTGTGTTAGCATTGTTTACTATGACCTCATACCTATGACACCCAACATTTTCACATTAACTCCGTTAACCCAAAATCCATTATCTTGCACGCCATGCATAACATTTACATGAGTCAGTTACGAGTCACACACAAAAGTCGATCCGTACGAGTTGGTGATAAATGTCAATACCGTAAACGAATACATGTACGTGCTATGTGATTACTGGCTTTGCGTGTTCATACTTGGTTATATATATATATATATATATATAACCTGAAACGCCCCAAGACGCTCGAAGGATTTGGCTAGATCCCTCGCGCCGCACGGGGGTTCGCTAGATCGTGAATTTCTATTTTAAAATGTTTTGAAACCCTAAAAACGTCTCATAACACCCCAGCCGTCTCCAAACGATTTCACACACTTATTTGGAAGATTTTGGTGTTCCTTGGTAGATTAGAGGTGCTAGGGTTCATAGCTTTCACCCGTAAGCCTATATACGAAAGCAATTCTCGTTTGAATCTAGTTTCTTGCTTATCTTGTGTTTTGATTGTTGATTGAAACCCTAGAGGTTCAATTCTTTTGAAATATGGTTAATAAATCATGAGCATGATGATATGTGTTTGATAAATCATGAGCATGATGATATGTGTTTGATTAGAACCCTAGGTATGTCATTAGCACGATTCTTGATTGAGTTTTATTGAAATCAGATGTTTGACAGATTCAAACTCGCTTATTATTTTGACTGTAACTTGATGATAAACGATGGTTTTTAATATATTCTTGATTCTAGGATACAGTTCATCGAGTATAATTTCCAGAAAGTTATGATTTGTAATTTTTTGATATACAGAAGATTAGTTTTTTGATTTTTACAAGATTGCGTGTCTAATCTGACAAAAAAAATGTTTTCTGGTCTAATTTCCCGACATCTTAACTTGAGATTGACAAAGCAAAATGGGTTTGTTTCACTTCTGGAAGTTCATACTTTGAGTTATGGAACTGACCCAATTGGCCTTGCTCAATTTAGTTTGATTTATAGGTCAAGACAAATCTATACATTTTGTTGAGCAAACTTCTAAATAATTTGTACCTATCTGTGATGATTGAATTATTGTGAGTTTTGTATATATGAGAAAAATATAATAAAAATTGTTTGAGAAATCAAATTCATAAACTCTACTGTGATATATTTTGTAGAATACATCTTTGAGTTTTACATAGTGAATAAAATCAGTTTGTACATGCTAGAATTTGTCTCATGAACTGAACGATCATAAGTTAGGTTGCATGAAGAATATTTGGTTGCTTTGCTATGAAATGATGTGGGGATACATGTTAGGAGTTTTTGGTACAGTTGACATTACTTAATATCACCAACGAGTCATCGGGTCAAATTTGTGTTTGTGGGTGAGTCCATATGTGAGTTTTAGAGTGATGTGTTATTGAACACACTCTCATAGCTTAAACACTTGTACTAGGTAACAGTTAACGAGTCAAGTGAATACATTCGGTTTGAGAAAATTCCATTACACGTGTCATCAGGTGAGTTCATGCCTTTTCCATTTGTTTTCTAGATTGAAAACACAAAACACTTTCCTTACTTTTTTCTGGATTGATAACACAACTATTTTTGTAAACTTGTTTTTTGGACTGAAAACAACAAAACTATTTTCGTATACTTGTTTCCTGGATGGAAAACAACAACGCATTTTCCTACTTGTTTTCTGGATCGAAAACACGAAACAATTACCTATACTTTTTTCTGGATTGAAAACACGGACATACTTACATACTAGTTTCTGTAGCAAATCGCTGTGACTTATTTTGGATTTATGTATTTCTTATATATCACAAGTATATACTAGATGCCCTCATATCACTTAAAGTACTTACATACGTTGAACCGTTAGGATGAGATTGAGTGGAAATTTAAGTAGTACTACAGGTTTTGACAAACCCCACCTGCTATAACTCGATTGGATGTCGGACGGATGTAAATTGTCCTAACATACATCGCCAGTGTTTTGTGATAGACCTAGTAAGAAGGCATACAGAGAGTCAGCTTCGGTTCAAATGTCTAGTAGCTTGTAAATGGGTTAGCTACCTTGGTATATTTGAAAAGTGCTTAATCCACATACACTATTTATACTGCATATACTATCTATACTATATATATTACTTTTTACTACAACTTATGAACTCACCAACCTCGTGTTGACCCTTGAGTATTTATACTTGCCCAGGTTGCTAGATGTGAAAAGGAGTAGATTGCATTACATGCGCCTGGAGTCACATTTGTTGCATGAACTATTTATTTCACATTATTTATATTTGATGGGTTATGCATATTTGAACACATGGTTCATTGTCTTTAAACCATTTACTTTTACGCTTCTGCAAAACTTTAAATTGTTTGGATTTAATTTTGTGTTCTCAAGGTTTAAAGAAACTTAAATAAATGTTTTGAATACTTTAGTTTGGTTGTTTGGTATAACGAATAAGCTAGATCCTGGTATGTCGCATGCCTCGCGGTAAAACTCTGTTAGTCGAAATTTGAGTGTGTGACAAATTGGTATTAGAGCCATTAGTTATAGTGAACTCGGTTTGTTTTTGAAAATCCGGTCTATGACCTTTTCAAAGATCAATAGCAGTTTTTCAAACGTGTCAACCCATCAGTACATTGTTTTCATGCATTGAATTACATACGTACATAGCAATCACACACACCATTTCAATTGTATGCCCAGGTTACCCATGTCACTATCCCTAGCTGATAAGATATATTCTAATGCAACCACTAGTTCAGAAGAGGGCTGATCTAGCACCCATGAAAGGTGAGGAGGCACGTAAGGAGTCAACACACATCGGCGCTTTAGGTCACACCAATGAGTGGCAGTAATTACCAGACTTAATTACGCACTAGTTTCATCGAGAGCTAGTTTCCCATTCCTCCGCTTTTGGCTTTACCTCCTTAACATTTACTACTTCTGTTTATAAAGGCATAATGGAAAGGACATAATACCCCAATGTAAGATAAATTGACGAGTACGGTCCGCAATATAATCGTGAATCTATAGGTTCATTGGTGTGAGATGGGATTCCGTTGTGTACACACTTTTCTAAAGCAAACTCTTGAAACTCCAAAATCTGTCATCTAAAGTTATGGTCCTACCCAAGCAACAAACTCAGGACTTCTAAGGATTTCACTTGAATATATTTAATGAGAATTATTATAATTCAAATTTTGTGAATCTGTGTTTATGAGTAACACATTTGCTTAAAGTATGCATATTTGATGATTAAATCTTAGATATTTTTTCATTATGGTAAATTGTGAACGAATGATACCATGGCTGGACATGGTGGCAATAACATGATTCAAGAACAACTTACGGCATTGATCAACGATTGATTAATGAGGCCCTAGCTTCTCTTCAGGATGTGATGTGCGAAAAAATATATATATAAATAAAATGTGTTTTGCAACTAAGCTTTAAAACCAAACAACCTAATCTAGTTCACGCAATCGGCAAGTGTACCGGTCGCGTGTAGCAAAGAGATAAGGAAGTCCGGATATCGAACTCAAGGACACGTGAGGCGGCTCGAATACTAAACCTTAACTAAGTACTGCCTAATAACAATATTTAATTAATTATTATTTTTTCATTTTATTTTTATTAATTTAAACTAATTTATCTAACTTACTAAACTTAATGAAACTAACAGGAAAAGTTAACAACACTAACAGAGCTCTCAATATGATGAAGAGGAACCACCTAAGTAAGGAATCTTAACGACTATCAACGACGCTCGGGTGACAACGAACACATGAAACCGGGTTCTAACGTTGTTCTAACTAGACAATAATAAGGGAAAATAGGTCCCTACGGTCAGTTTTATTAAAGACCCTAAAAACGTTTAGAAAGAAGAATAAAGCACGGTTGATTTTCTAAGTGCCCTAATGATTTATTGCTTGGTCCGTATCAAAATCACAAACTCCAATAAGACTCGTAATCCTAACAAACTTAGGGAATGAGGGGTAATTAAATATTAA
Organism: Bidens hawaiensis; assembly: GCF_021521415.1. NCBI lineage: Eukaryota > Viridiplantae > Streptophyta > Magnoliopsida > Asterales > Asteraceae > Bidens > Bidens hawaiensis. The sequence continues at coordinate 195,591 of NW_027491788.1, forward strand.
AGATTAAATAATTCGTCTTACAAATTAAGCTAATCAATGGCTAGAAAACCAATCGAGGTCTCGAAACGGCTAATTAAATCGACTAGACTAAAGAGATAAATCGACTCATAATGTCTTGGTCCGACTAAAAGGAGACGAACTACTGAGATGAGCAACTCAAACCAATCAAACCCTATGGTGACGTATACCACAAACAACCGAAAACACCAAGTAATCAGTCTAACATGCAATCCTAAACCAAACACAAAACTTATTCATGTAAAGATAAAATCACACGGCGTTTAATTAATATAATATTGGCAAACTCAATAGCAGTCATAGAATAAAATCAATATAATATGAACTTGACAATAGAAAATCAATAACATGTTCGCTAATCAACCCAAAACAATCGTCAACACATCGTGAATCAATCAAACATAGGTAGTTCTAATGATTTAGCTACTCATAATAACAAAAAAAAAATTGTAACTATTAGCAAAATCCAAGATAACAACGATTGAAAATAGATGACAAGGAGTTTTTAATAAAAAGTGAATGGTTAACCAAACCAAAAAAAAATATGCTTCCAAACTTCAACTCTGGACTCCAATAATTGCCCTCTGATTAAATATTCAAGTTGGAGTCCCTCTGGTCCCACACAAAGAAAATAATGTTCGTCTGACTTCTTTGTTGTTATGCTTCTCCCAAAGAAAAAATAAGAGAAAATTCTCAAAATAGCCTCTTTTAGAGAGAGAGTCCTTAAAATAGTCATTTTTTTCTTAAAATTTTTTAGAATTTGGACTGGCAAGACGCTTTGGGAAAAGATAAAAATAAAGAGGGAGTGGGCCAAATTTGGAAAGAAAGTCAGGTAGGAGACGAGATTTCGGGAAATAATGAAGGTAAAGTCCAAATTATTTTGTAATCTTGGAGCAAAAGTTCAAATTTTTTCAAATCTTTTTTATTCAAAAAAACCGTCTTAAGAGAGCGTTTTTTTATGTTTCCATACATTTCCCGTCCATATTTTCAAATTCTTGGAAAAAGAGATTTTGAAATCTCGTCTTGAGAGACGCATTTAGGACGAATTTGTTCTTAATAGACGAGATTCTTTTCTTTCTTCCAACCTTCATGCTACACACACACATATACATACATACATATACATACATATATAGATATAAACATATATATATATATATATATGTATATATAAATTCCGTATGTATGTGTGTGTATATATATATATACAGAATTTATATACACATAAATATATATATATATATATATATATATACACACACATAGAGGGTTAGGTTAGAATAAAAACCCACTTGAGTTGTGAAAACTCTAGAAACTCATTCACAACCACATATTTTTAATTATAGATTAAATCTTGTGGTCCACAATTAAAGTTAACAAAAAATGTAAAAGTTTATTTACATTTTCTCTCTTCTAAAAACATATATAAAAATTATTAAAAAATGTAAAAAAATAGCAAACCATTTTTTTTATGTTTTCGATGTTTTATATTAAATGTAACAACATATATTACATGTTAAAAAAAACGATGTTACATAGGTTTTTCACGGGTTTTCTCAATTCAAGAGGGTTTTCAAACTATGCTTTTCCTACACACACATACATACATATAGGGAATTATATATACATATATATATATACATGTATACATATATATGTATGTATGTATATATACATATATGTATATACATACATACATACATATATATATATATATGCATACATTATAGATGTATGTATATACACACATATATATACGGAATTTATATATACATATATATATATGTGTGTGTATGTATATATATATATATGTTTATATATATATGTATGTATATGTATGCATATGTATGTATGTATATGTATGTATGTATAAGTGTGTGTGTAGCATAAAGGTTGGAAGAAAGAAAAGAATCTCGTTTGTTAAGAACAAATTCATCCTAAATGCGTCTCTCAAGACGAGATTTCAAAATCTCTTTTTCCAAGAATTCGAAAATATGGACGGGAAAGGTAGGAAACATTAAAAAACAATCTCTCAAGATGGTTTTTTTGAATAAAAAAGATTTGGAAAAATTTGAACTTTTGCTCAAAGATTACAAAATAATTTGGACTTTACCTTTATTATCTCCCGAAATCTCGTCTCCTACCTAACTTTCTTTCGAAGTTGGCCTGCTCCCTCTTTATTTTTATCTTTTCCCAAAACGTCTTGCTAGTCCAAATTCTAAAAGATTTTGAGGAAAAAAGAGCTATTTTGGGGACTCTCTCTCTAAAAAGGGCTATTTTGAGAATTTTCCCAAAAAATAATAATTGGACAAAATCCAATTTGTTGCTCCTTCCTATACGTGACCACAGTAGACGTCCAACTTATTTTTTTCTCCTCATCGGTAATAGACTTCTGCCGTCCAACCTCCCTTTTTTTTTATGGAAAATTAGGGTTTTTCTTTATTCATTTTATTAGTTGGCTTGTCACCCACTTAATTTCAACTCCTCTTCATTTGAATTATGCTCCACTTATTAGTCAGCCCATCAACCATTTGCTTTCAGCCCATTACTTCGTGTGAATTATGGGTCCAATCAACATATTATCTAAGTCCATCTTCATACAATTGATGTGATTATTATAATATTGTATTCCTCTTTCTTGTTCCTAAACCAAATAAACCAAAGATAAACTAATTCCATCACATGAATTCTTACACAATATTAATTTAACAAATGATTGATTCAGTTAGTTGCAACTGATTTCATGTGATCCAAAGTAAACGAAATTCACATTATTGCCATTTTCTCTCTTTTTTTTTTAGCATATTTAATTTGTTTTAGTTCGTTGTCTCTTGAAACATTTAAAGTTTAAATACGATCCAATTAGAGATATTATTCAATAGAAACCAACTCAAAACAACTTACAAGTGTAGGGAATATTTGTATAAATTATATATATTTTAGACTATATCAGGATGCAAACCCTGGAGGTCCCCCAGTTAATCTTCCTGTGTATACTTTTAAAGTTTTCATGGATTGTAAACCTCACATGTTCAATGGAATGGATGGTGCTTTGAGTCTCCTTCGGTGGTTTGAAAAGACAAAGTCTGCTTTTGCAATTTGTAACTGTCCTCAAGCCAATTGGGTTAAATTCGCCTCCGACACACTGGAAGATGCTGCTTTAACCTGGTGGAACTCTCAGATTCAGATCTTAGGATTGGAGGTGGCAAATGCTATGCCCTGGAATGATTTTAAAGACTTGATGCAAGAAGAGTACTACCCTCGATACGAAATTCAGAAGCTGGAATACTAATAATGTAATATGAGTCAATGTGAGCGTTGTGGCAAAAGAGGATCACTTTATTAAGGATTGCCCCTTGTGGCAAAAGAGGATCACTTTATCAATGAGTCAATGCTGCGAAGGGTTGCAGGAGTCGATTTTAAGGAGAATACGGTAGCAGATGCAACAATAACCTAATGGTGCAAAGAAGTGTTTTCAATGTGGTAATGAGGATCACTTTATTAAGGATTGCCCCAGCTAAATCAGAACAACAGTGACAACAACAATGATGATAAAAATGAAACCATAATGGTACTGGTGCTAGGGGAAGAGCCTTTGTGAGGGGGGGGGGAGAAACTAAGAAAAATTCCATTACATTCCTGGTAAATTTCTTTCAAATGACTATTTAATCACTATCATACTCTTTTACTTGATACCGCTGTGGACTGGCGGATTTTGCCTTCACCAGTAGTTACTCAATTATATCCAAAAACTTTAGTCTTGTTATAAAACGTATTTGTAGTAGTAAAAAATTAGAAACCTACTAGTCTTAAAGGAGTGTATGCCCACTCTAATTTGACCATACCTGAACCCAATACCAACGAAACTAGTTGAATTTCAGGACGAAAATCCTTTCAACAAGGGGATGATGTGACAAACATAATATTTTTTTTTTTGTCAACAATTGGTTTTGGGGATGAAAATTCTTTCAACAAGGGGATGATGTGACACCCCACATTTTTACGTTAACTTCGTTAACCCAAACTCCATTATCTTGCACGTCATCCATAACATTTACACGAGTCGGTTACGAGTCACACACAAAATTCGATTCGTACGCCTTGGTGATAAATGTCAATCCCTTCACATGCACGTGCTATGTGATTACTTGTTTTGTGTGTTGATACTTTGATTTTATATATATATAGCATGAAGCACCCTAAGACACGCGAAGGATTTGGCTACATCCCTCGTGTCGTGCGGGGGATCGCCAAATCGTGCATTTCTTTAAAACGTTTTGAAACCCTAAAAACATCTTATAACACCTCAACCATTTCCAAACTATTTCACACACTAACTTGGAAGATTCTGGTGTTCCTTGATAGATTAGAGGTGCTAGGGTTCATAGCTTTCACCCGTAGACCAATATACGTAAGCAATTCTTGTTTGATTCTAGTTTCTTGATTATCTTGTGTTTTGATTGTTGATAGAAACCCTAGATGCTCAATTCTTTTGAAATATGGTTAATAAATCATGAGCATGATGATATGTTTTTGATATGTGATTGATTAGAACCCCAAGTATGTCGTTAACATGATTCTTGATTGAGTTTTATTGAAATCAGATGTCTGACAAATTCATACTTGCTTATTAACTAGATAATAAACGATGGTTTTTAATATATTCTTGATTCTATGATATAGTTCTTCGAGTCTAGTTTCCAGAAAGTTATGTTGGTTATTTGATTTTACAAGATTGTGTGTCTAATCTGATTCGGAAAGATGTTTTTTGTCTAACATCCCAACATCTTAATTTGAGATTGACAAAGTCAAATGGGTTGGTTTCACTTCTGGAAGTTCATACTTTGAGTTATGAAACTAACCAAATTGCACTTGTAAAATTTAGTTTGATTTATAGATCTAGACAAGTTTATAATTTTTCTTGCTCAAACTGATGAGTAATCTGTACCGATCTATGCTGAATGAATTATTGTGAGTTTTGTATATATGGGAAAAATATAATAAAAATGTTTGAGAAACCTAATTCGTTTACTATATTGTGATAAATTTTGTAGAATTTATCTTTGAGTTTTGCATAGTGAATAAAATCAGTTTGTGCGTGCTAGAATCTGTCTTGTGAACTGAATGATCATAAGTTATGTTGTATAATGAATATTTGGTTGCTTTGCCATGAAATAATGTGTGGACGCATGTTAGGACTTTTTGGTACAGTTGTCATTACTTAATATCACCAACGAGTCGTCGGGTCAAGTTTGTATTTGTGTTTGAGTCCATATGTGAGTTTCAGAGTCATCTGTTATAGAACACATTCTCATAGCTTAAACACTTGTACTATGTAATAGTTACTGAGTTAAGTGCATACATTTGGTTTGAGAAAAGTACATTACACGCGTCACCAGGTGTCTTCTGGATTGAAAACACAAAACTATTTTCGTATGCTTGTTTTCTGGGTTGAAAACACAAAACACTTTCCTTACTTTTTTTCTGGATTGATAACACAACTATTTTCGTATGCTTGTTTTCGGGATTGAAAACAACAAAACTATTTTCGTATACTTGTTTTCTGGATTGAAAACAATAAAACATTTTCCTACTTGTTTTCTGGATTGAAAACACAAAACATTTGCCTATACTTGTTTTCTGGATTGAAAACACGGACATACTTACATAATGGTTTTCTGGAGGAAAACGCAGCGACTTATTTTGGACTTATGTATTTCTTATATATCACAAGTATATAATAGATGCCCTCATATAACTTAAAGTCCTTAAATACCTTGAACGATTAGGATGGGATTGCGTGGAAATTTAAGTAGTCTATTGGGTTTGACAAACCCCACCTGCTATAACTCGACTGGAGGTCGAACGGATGTAAATTGTCCTAACATACATTCCTAGTGTTTTGTAATATACCTAGTAACAAGGCATACAGACAGACAGCTTCGGTTCAAGCGTCTAGTAGCTTGTAAATAGGTTAGCTACCCTGGTATATTCAAAATTGATTAATTCACATACACTCCTTATACTACGTATACTATCTATACTAGATGTACTACTTTTTACTACAACTTATGAACTCACCAAACTCGTGTTGACCCTTGAGTATTTATACTTGCCCAGGTTGCTCGATGTGCTAAGGAGTGGATTGCATTACATGTGCCTGGAGTCACACTTGTTGCATGAACTTTTTATTTCAAATTATTTATATTTGATGGGTTGTGCATGTTTGAACACATGGTTCATTGTTTTTAAACCATTTACTTTTATGCTTCCGCAAAACTTTAAATTTTTTGGATTGGATTTTGTGCTCTCATTTTTTGAATGAGACTTAAATAAATGTTTTGAATATTTTAATTTGGTTGTTTGGTATAACGAATGAGCTAGATCCTGGTATGTCACATGTCTCGCGGTAATACTCCGTTAGTCGAAATTTTGAGGGTGTGACAATATCCCTCCGCATCATCCTAAAACTGGTAACCACTAACCAACCATGTTTTCATCCTTCCACACCACTTTCATCAACTCCTCATGGCTACTTCGAGTTAGATAACCAAAGGAATTTCAACAAAAAAAGGATATTTTCAATATGAGAAGGGATCTGATGAATAGTGATGGGCCCGAGACGCCAACAATTGTAAGTTATCAAGAAGAGGAGGTTGGTTATTAATCCAATGAATACCTTCAATCGACATATGAAGAAGTCCCTCATAATTATAATCAAGGTGGGCACAATTAGAGTAATTCAGAGGGTTTCAACAAATGGTATCAAAATAACAACCAACAAAGCCAAGGTGACTCTGGAGATTCAAGGTGTTGACACTGCTAAAAGACCTCCGTTGGAGGATGAAAGTTCATGAAAAGGCTAATGCTACTCAATATGAATTGATGAGCCAACTAATAGATGATTTGGCCTAAATTAAAGAAACCCGTGAAATGGCAGTAGATGATAAAGAAGAACACCTGGAAAAAGAGGAGGCTCTTCATATTTCAGAGAATGAAGTTGAGGATGTGGTTGTGGAGAGTAATACCACAACAGCTGCGTCAGTTACTAAAGAGCCAACAAATACATCAGTTGTAATTGCTGATGATAAAGTTGAAGGAGATGATCCAGACTTGTTGGAGCATAGAGTTGAATACCTATACTCGGCTTAGGAGATATCAGTAGAAGAAGAAGAGACTCTGAAATGTTTCAGGTCATCTAGATAATCCTTTATTACATATTCTTCATATTGATTAAGTTGGGGATGGTGGTTTGAACTCGTAGAAGAGAAAGGTAGAGGTGAAGATAATGGGAAGAATAGTAAGAAGTGGGCTCATATTGGTTCTACTGACGTGTCAACCACAAGGAAGAAGGTTTGGACACAACACCTTGACTACCGAGCAAACTCTAGGAGCTCAATGGAAATTCTCGGTTCTCCTTGATCAACATTTGACACTTCAAAGATAAGAAAAAGGTGAGGGCTAAATGGGTATTCACACCGCCCATATTGATTCATTGGAAATGTTGAACATGACAGAGGAAGCAGAGCTGAGGCATGCTAATTACCAAGCTTACTTGGGAAATTCAGTAGGTAAATGTTTCATCAGACCACCATAACCGCAAATTGAGGTAACGGTTCAGCTGAATACTTTAAACAAAACCTAGCGCTGACCGGGAGGCAACCTGGCCTTTTATTTTATTTTGTCTAGTTTTTATTTATTTTTGTTTCTCTTTTTGCGTGTTACTTTTTGTTTATGTTTAGCAGTTATAGTAAACCCTAAGTGTGGGGAAGCTCATGTTGGTCTAGTCAATATTCGTTGGCATATATATTGTCACATCATATTTAAAGGAGTGCGAGTCAAGATTACAACAGTACATATCAGCAGGACCCATTTGACAAGAGGGATCTTAATCAGGTGTATTTGCTTTTTTCTTTTGATTTGGTTGTTAAAATTATACTGCATTCTATTGTTAAATGAAAATATACATTACGGATAATGTAAAGTTTAAGTGTGGATGTGGGAAAGTATTGGGGAAAGAGTTTTTGAGAAAAGTAAAAAAAGGTAAAAAAATGTCCTGAATTAATATTTATTTTAATTTTTTATATTTATTTTTATTTTTTATTTTTTGCAAAACAATGGAAAATGATTGAAAAATTGGGAATTGTTTTTCAAAGCTAATTTATATATAAGATAATAAAAGACAGAAACACACTTAACTTGGGATGTGTCGGTAGGCTCAACTTTTACGAATAAAGGGGCAGTTTGGTTGTTGACTTAATTGAACTTTTAATTGCTATTTTTAGTGGGAAACATCATAGGGTTTTGTTTGCTTAGCTATGTCTGTGTAAGGACTGGGATGAAAGGTCGAGCCATAGTCAAGCCTTTTGTTAGTTTGATCACCAAAGATATAATTTTCTAAAATATGAATAGACTATTGAGCGATGCTTGGATAGGCTTAACGTTAGAGTATGATATATGGCTTGTGATATAAACTTGAATGAAAATACATCTATTTTAAGTGGTTAAAGCTTCACGGCGTATGATTTTATAATCTTAAATTCTATTTTGATAGGATGCTTCAGGGTTCTGAAATTTTGGGTCTCTATGCGATTTGTCATATGAGTATTTGTATTACCAAAGTGGTTTACAAATATTAAATTGGGGTAAAAAGCTAGACCCACAGTTACTATTGCCAAAACAGCAAAAGCTACACAACCAATGCAAATCACTTAATCAAAATAGTGATAAAAAGTCATAAATGATAATTAGGTACTTCACTGTACACTTAAACAATTGAGTTGATATCATTAAGAAAGATAAAAAGTGATAAAAAGTCAAAATAATAAACCCGCTATTAGCCACACATTATCCTCTTTGACGCGGTTCATACCATTAAGAAGGACCCTACCCGAGAAACGTGTCCAAACCCTCTAGTTGAAATCATACATATTCACTTGGGATGATGCGCTTTGGGGTGTTGCTTGATAATGACGATATGCCATGTAGTGGGGACCACTTTCTAGGTAGTTACTTAATTGTACCTTAACTATATCAAATGGCCATTCTGATAGACTTCGAGGCTTGAGTTTAGGTGGACAATAATATCCTTGATTGATTTAGGCATTACCTATGGGATTAAAAATTGTACACTTTCTTGTGCAAAATTTTGATAAGATGATTTTAAGGTTTAAGTCAAGTTGGGATGGACTGTGTCACACCCCGACTAGCACAATGCGGAAGCGTAAATCGGGAATGTAACAGACACCTCTGGTACCAACACATTGTTTATAAAGAAATATTACAAACTAATTTACAATATGTTACAACTCATTTTTCTATCGTGGTTTTACAGTCTAGGTGATATAAACAAAACTAGTTCGTTAACTATACATTCTTACTACTAACGCCTTTGCTTCTATTCACATAGCATCAACCACACACCACAGGCAAGTAACAGATCACCAAATCATTAGGTACACCTGAAAAGCAGTTTAAAACGGGTCAACTACTAGAGTTGGTGAGTTTCACGAGTTTCAAGAAAACAGTAATGAGTATTCACAAGTCAACACTTGTAATCATGAAATAAGTACGTATGTATGTAAATGATGTAATTATGCTGAGCTACAGTGAAGCCTTGACTGTATGTGCTGCGTGCATCCATTTCCCACGCTCCATCAACCACGCCCCTTTCCGCCCACAATATGCCCCGGTAGCTATGTCTAACACTACATAGCCTGTTTGTATAAATATGGTCATGTGCAAACGGCGCTATGTGACACGGCAACCAGGCCGATTCCGTTTGGGTTTGTCAAACCAATAGTACTATTCACAAGCCACCGGCTCGAAGTTAATCACTGTGATCGTGGGGACTTTCGTGTGTTAGCACTTAGATAATTCACATCAATACATGTTTCAGGTATGTATATGTAATCAAACATGCTTTTCACCCCAAAAGTTCGTAAAACAGTTTGAAAGTGGGGTCATGAAACTCACGGCTTAGTAGATAATCAGTACTGTATCAGCTCGTGGTTTGTTCGGTCCGCTATCAGTAGTTCCTATAATCAATATTATAATAATAATAATATTTTAATATTATTATAATCTCAATACTAAATTGGGCTATATAACTAATCTGGGTGTAGCTGGAACGCCCAGAAAGTGGCAATAGGCTTAGGTTGTGATGTTGTTCAATGTCTAATACTTAAAACCGAACTTGGCTCAGATTCCCGTTTTCCCAGCTGGGCCAAGTTGCTCGTTTATGCGTTCAGAAAACAGTTATGGGAAAATAAGCTTGGGTAAATGTATTGGTTAACAAAATGATTAAGTTATAAAGAAGAATCACCTATTAGGGTCCCGGATTAGCCACGGGGCCCATTTCCGTTTATTCAATTTGATTTGAGAAGAAACGCGCACAATCCACCCGGATTGTCCAGGTTTCTCATAGAAAAGTTCATTTTCACTTAGTTAGTCCAAAAATATGAGTTTTGATCACTCTTGGTGTTTTGATATTCCCGCAGATTCGCTAGTCGCAAACTTGCCGGTTTTTATGAAAACTGAATTTGTTTAATATTCAAATTAGTATAATTAATTAACCGTTAATCATTAAATTATGAAAATTTAACCACTTATCAATTAAAATATGTAGATTTTTATAAAAATATTTCTGGAATTTATTTACTGATTTATTAATTTATAAAAATTCATTTTATCGGCTATATTTCGCCTGAAAATCGTCCGTTTACCCCAAACAATTTCCAAAAATTCCACAAAAATTCCTGAATGCTCAAATCATGTCCCAAATCAACCTGTATCAATTCCAGAATGTAAAAAGTTCGAGCGATATTCATTTCGGCCCAAATTCGGCTATAAAAATTTACACGAACGCTCAAATCATGTCCCAAATCAACCTGTATCAATTCCAGAATGTAAAAAGTTTGTGCGATATTCTTTTCGGCCCAAATTCGGCTATAAAAATTTACACGAACGCATATAAACAAAACACCTTTAAACTTCTCCAATTGATTCCAAAATTCATATGTGATCAAAATACATCAAATCTGAGTTCCCAGAAAAATTTCATAATTTTTGAAGTATTTTAGCTATTTTTCCAAAATAAATGTCCCAATTCGGTAATAAATTCGCCAAATATTCTCGAATGGTCGAAAACTTACCAAATTTGAACAGGGACTCATTGACATGGTCCCTGCAAAATTTCAAGGCTTAACAATATGCACATCACAACCTTAACCTAAATAGCCCGTAAGCGAGTGTTTCGGCATTACCTTAGCGAGTTTGGCTCGTTTCTGACTTTTTAATCAAGTTTTCAGGTTCTTGTGCTTCTAAGCAAGCTAGGTACAATTCATATATCACAGACCAAGCAATTTTTCATCAACATAACAGCCCTTAACTTAGGGTTTCGGCTAGTGCACAAAAACGAACTTTTGAACCGTAAAAACGCCGTTTCAACCCTTTAATCCGTGTTTATGGCCAAAAAAATTATCAAAACAGGTTCCTTACCGTTTTTATGATCAAAACATGTTAATGGACCATTTTTAGGATTTTTACACGGTTAGGAATGATTTTTAGTAACCAAGACATGTTTTTATGGTATTAAACAAAGTTAAACAAGTACAAAAGCTACTTATTTAAGCTCTTTACCTTAGGGTTTGAAGGTTTTCTGGAAATTCAGCTTGAAGCTGCTTGGACCTCAACTTTTATAGACCAAAATGAATAAACAAGCTTCCAAAACAAGTTTTATAAAAAGAATGGGGGGTGGGGGTGGGCTGGCCGATCGGAACATCATGGGCCTCCCCCTTGGGCTGTTTTGGCCCAATAATCTGGTTTCTCAAGCCCAAAAATGAAAAATCCGGTCCAAATTTAGTTCGGGTTTGGTTTTTTGCACGAAAAACTTATCGGGTGCATTAAACAGCGCGAAAACGAGTGTTTTTCGGCTAGTTTTGTGTAAAATTATAAAAACATACTATATGTTTGTAAAAATCAAAACTATTTTCACGGATCGCTTAAAAAATTTCAAAATAAGTGGTTGGTAAGTCTTTTTCGGCTTAACGGATGATACAATGCTTGGTTTGTAACTATCTTTCGCGTTTAAATCTATAGCGGGTAGTTAAACGAGCATATTTTGGTTTAACTTGTTTGCTATCAAACTAAGACCATATTTCTAATATTTTAGATTGTATAGATCGTTTATCACTTATAGATGGCCCCCCGAGATATCTGGGTCATAACCCGACCTGTTCGGTTAACCGTTCGTTTGTTACGCAAAAGGCGTTTATTTGCTTAATCGGTAAATATGTACTGAGGTGTACCTTGTTTTGGCTCAAATGTCACATTCTCCCCCCGTTAGAAAATTTCGTCCCCGAAATTTGATTATTCAACTTTGTCTTTGTTTGGAAACAAGTGCGGGTATTTCTTTTTGAATTCGGATTTCCGCTCCCGCGTGAATTCGGGTCCCCTTTGTGAATTCCACCGAACTTTTACTAGAGAGATTTTGTTGTGTCTTAATTGTTTTATTTTTCCTCCTAATATTTCCACCGGTTCTTCAACAAAATTCAGTTTTTCGTTTATGTTTAAGTCTTTTAATGGCACGATTTCGGTTTCGTCAGTAAGACACTTTTTCAGGTTCGAAACATGAAAGACATCGTGAATGGAACTTAACTCCACAGGAAGTTTCAGTCGGTAAGCTACCGGAGCTATCTTAGAAATGACTTCATATGGCCCAATGTATCGTGGGGCTAGTTTACCGGTTTTTCCGAATCGAATGACACCTTTCCACGGGGATACTTTCAGAAAAACTTTGTCACCTATTTCAAAGGATAACGGCTTTCTACGAACATCAGCGTAGCTTTTCTGTCAATCTCGGACGATTTTCAATTTGCTTGTGATTTTACGGATTTTGTCGGTGGTTTCTTGAATCAAGTCAGATCGTGTAATTTGGGTATCTCCAACCTCAGTCCAGCACAATGTTGATCTACATTTCCATCCGTACAGCGCTTCATACGGTGCCGCTTGAATGCTACTGTGATAGCTATTGTTGTACGAAAATTCAACCAGTGGAAGATGTTGATCCCAGTTTCCACCAAAGTCTAGTACACAAGCGCGAAGTAAATCTTCTAAGGTTTGAATGGTTCACTCAGATTGACCGTCGGTTTGGGGATGGTAGGCGGTACTTAGGTCAATTCGGGTTCCCAAAGCTTCTTGTACGGCTTGCCAAAAACGAGAGGTGAAATGGCTATCACGATCAGAAATAATTGAAACGGGTACGCCGTGTCGGGATACGATTTCATTTATGTAAATGTGAGCAAGTTTTTCGGTTGTAAACGTGGTTCGAATTGGAAGGAAGTGTGCGGATTTTGTTAGTCGGTCAACTATCACCCATATTGCATCATTTCCTCGGGAAGTTTTAGGGAGGTGTGTTACAAAATCCATGGTAATTTGTTCCCATTTCCATTGTGGTATTTTCGGTTGGTGCAACATTCCCGAAGGCTTTTGATACTCAGCCTTAACCCTCGCACAGGTTAAACATTTACTGACATACGTGGCTATATCCTTCTTCATACCGGGCCACCAATAATACTCTCTCAAGTCCTTATACATCTTATCCGTTCCAGGATGAATGGAGTATTTGGACTTATGGGCTTCAAGTCACGCAGATTGCTGAAAGTGGGAATCCAAACTCGATTTTTGTAGTATAGAATTTCGTCAGTTCTTTCTTCAAAATGTTGTTCGGTCCCATGCAAGTTTTCATCTTCCAAGTGATCTCCTTTCAGAGCTTCGTTTTGAGCAATACGAATTTGTTCAGTGAGACTGGTTTGGATGATTATTCCAAGTGCTCGGACCCGTAGTGGTTTGATCCTGTCTTTTCTGCTCAAAGCATCTGCTACTATATTAGTCTTGCCCGGATGATATCGAATCTCACAGTCATAATCGTTCAACAGCTCTACCCATCTCCTTTGCCTAATGTTTAGTTCTTTCTGGTCGAAAATATGCTGTAGGCTCTTGTGGTCGGTGTATACTGTACACTTGGTGCCATACAAATAGTGCCTCCAGATCTTAAGTGCGAAAATAACCGCGCCCAGTTCCAAATCATGGGTGGTATAATTCTTCTCGTGCACCTTTAATTGTCGAGAAGCGTATGCTATGACTTTGTTTCTTTGCATAAGTACACATCCCGACCCTTTCCGGGACGCGTCGCAATAAACAACCAGATCATCAGTTCCCTCTGGAAGACTTAGTATCGGGGCTTGGCATAGTTTCTGTTTCAGCAATTGAAAAGCCGCTTCTTGTTCTTCTCCCCAGACATAATCACGATCTTTTTGAGTCAACAGAGTTAAAGGTTGGGCTATGCTGGAAAAATTAGCAATAAAACGCCGATAATACCCAGCTAAACCCAAAAATTGGCGGATTTCTTTTGGTGACTTTGGGGCTTGCCAATTTTTGATGGTTCAATCTTACTCGGGTCTACATGGATACCGTGTCGGTTAACAACGTGCCCTAGAAATTGTACCACTTGTAACCAAAATTCACATTTCGACAGCTTGGCATACAACTTTTCATGCCTCAACAGCTCCAAAATAGTTCGTAAATGCTGCTCGTGTTCCTCCTTGGTTTTCGAATATATCAAAGTGTCATCAATAAACACGATAACGAATTTGTCGAGGTACGGTTTACAAACTCGATTCATAAGGTCCATGAAAACTGCGGGAGCATTAGTTAGTCCAAACGGCATAACTAAGAATTCGTAGTGGCCATAACCAGTTCGGAACGCCGTTTTAGACACGTCTTCCTCTTGGATTTTAACCTGATGGTAGCCGGATCGAAGGTCAATTTTTGAGAAACAGTTTGCCCCTTGAAGTTGATCAAATAAGTCATCTATTCGTGGAAGAGGGTATCGGTTCTTGATGGTAACTTTGTTTAATTCCCGGTAATCAATGCACATTCTAAAGCTTCCATCTTTCTTCTTCACAAATAATACTGGTGCTCCCCAAGGAGAATAACTGGGACGAATGAAACCCTTATCTAACAATTCCTGTAACTGGTTGGATAGTTCTTGCATTTCAGAGGGTGTCAATCGATAAGGTGCCTTAGCAATGGGGGCTGATCCTGGAATTAAGTCTATGCGGAATTCAACCTGTCGGTTCGGTGGTAATCCGGGTAATTCGTCAGGAAAGACATCGGTGTATTCACATACAACGGAAATCTCTTCTATGCTTTTCTCATCAGGGTTCTTTATAGTCACGTTTGCCAAAAATGCCATACAACCTTGGTGTAAACATTTCAACACTTTAAGATGAGACACGAGAGGTAATATCGAACCAGACTTTTCTCCTTGTACTATAATCATTTCACCATTCAGAAGTGGAATTTTAACCGTCTTGTCGTTACACACAATCTCCGCCTTATACTTGGTTAACCAGTCCATGCCAACGATTACATCAAAACTTCCTAACTCTACCGGGAGTAGGTCAATAAGGAATGGGTGGTCATTAAGAATAATGGAACAGTTTTGGACTATTTGGTTGACAGTTATAGAGTTACCATTAGCGAGTTCTATAGCATAAGGATTTGTTAGTTCACTAATTGGCATTTTACCCAAGGATACAAAGCTAGAGGAAACAAAGCTTCTATCGGCACCAGTATCAAACAACACAGAAGCATATTGATCAGAAACAACAAATATACCTGTTACTACGTTTGGGTCTTGTCGTGCTTCTCCAGACCCGATAACAAACGCGCGTCCCCGAGACGCACTTGAAGTCGATGCTTGGTTCGGTCTAGTAACTGCTCTTGGATTCAACTTGGGGCAGTTCTTCTAATATGTTCTGTACTGCCACATTCATAACAGGCATGGTAGGTTGCTGCGGTTGAAGTTTGTTAGATAGGTTGTTGGCGGATTGGCTGAGGTCTGGGTGGCGGTGGACGACGAGGTTGAGTTGTTTGAGTTGATCGGTTCACAATTTCTGTACCTACTCTGCAATTAGGGGCATAATGCCCAGTTCGACCACATTTATGGCATACCGGCAATCTGCACTCTTCCACGTGATGGTAATTACATCTATCACACTTTGGCAAGGGTCCCTTGTACCTGTCTTGCTTCGTATCTGAACTGGTTATAGCATAATTTCTTATTGTCGGACGTGCACGCTTGCTTGATTGTCCTCCTTGTGATCTCGTCCCGTAGTCGGTTTGTTTCATACCCACTGATTCTCCAGCCTTTTTCAATACACCACTTCTTACTAAATCAAAAGTCACCATACCAGCCTGAGTCACGACATTCTCGAACGATGTGTGACCCACAGAGTTCACCAAACTCCTCACTTCCGGGGCTAAACCCCATATATAACGTTCAATTAGTTTGTCCTCAGGAGTTACTAGCCATGGTACTAGGCGAGCTAGTTCATTGAAGCGGTTGGTATACCCCAGATGATCCGCTCCTTTCATTTCCAGACTCCAAAGTTCGTGTTCTAACCTTTGTATTTCGTTCTTTGGACAGAAATGATCTAGCATTATTGTTTTGAGTTCCGCCCAAGTCATGCGGTTAACCGTATCCTGTCCTTTTATCTGAACTATAATGTTCCACCACATCAACGCATGATCCTTAAAAGTGGAAGCAACATACTTGACAATGTTTTCGGGTGGACAATTGCTGATATTGAGAACAGATTCAGTTTTCTCGATCCACTTGATTAACCCGTTTGGCCCTTCAGTGCCCTTGAAATCAATCGGTTTGCAGGCCATAAAGTTTTTGATCGAATATTCCCTTCGAGGGGGATAAGGGTTGTTATTGTTATTGTTTGGGTTCGGTGGGGGATTATTGTTGTTGACATTATTAGCTTGACATTAAAATTAACCTAAGTGTTTTGTAAAGACAGTTTCTGGTTCTGATTTCATTGTAAATATTTTTTCAGAACAAAAAAGGATAAGTGTGGGGATGTGATGTGTGGGTGAAAGAACGTGCTTTAAGTGTTTCATGTTGTGTATTTTAGTTGTTTATATCTATCAAACTTGAATACTTTGAGTGGTATTACGATTACAGGTGCTCGGAGCTTAACGAGCTATTTTAGAGTATTTAGGATGGCAAGGATTCAAGTTGCGGCTAATGTAATGCAAACCGGGGCACATAAAGGCGACCGAGTGTTAAGAAAACAAAAAACTGATGATCCAGAATGTAGCCTATATTTCTAGATGATGATATGTGACCGTAAGGCATAAAATGAAGGTCGTAGCCTACGGCCTAGCAGTAAGCTGCAGTTCCTAGCTGTAGGCTATGGATAGGTTTGATGGGAAACTTGACTCTCTTGATTTTTCTTCCATATTTAAGCTTAGAAAACCCTAAACTCGATCATCCTTCATATTTTATCATCTTAGGGCAATTTTGGGTGCATATTCCACCATCATAACACTTTCCAATCATCATACCAACCATGCTTTCATCCTTCCACACCATACTAAAGCTATTTAAAATAAAGATGCAAGGCTAAACTTTTCGTTACCATCTCTCGGAGTAGGATTGTGTTTTTGTAAGAAAGACCTTTAACATTGTAACTAGAGTTTATTAGTCATTCGGTGGATTAATCTTTTGTGTTTGCTTGTGTATTCAACAGTTTTTCGTAATTGAACATTTTGTGATTTATCAGTAAATTGATTTATGGTCAACAACTTTTAGGATTAGGTTCTTAGAGTCATTGACCCATTTATCTTTATCCATTAATTCACTTACATTTATCAAACCCTAAAGCTGGTATTCAATAAGGTTATTATTCAACAAAGCCAATTGTTCGGATGAATTTCTGACGATTAACAAAGTCAAATATCTAGTCTTTTGATTATAGGTGTAATCAAACGAGTTTTCCAAAAAGGTATAATCAATTGGTCAAGTTTGCTACACAACTTGAAACCTAGAGTTGGTTACTTTTCTCTAATTGTGTTTACAACTAAATCAATATTTAATCTGCTTCCCAACGTCTGCCCACCTAGCATAATTAGTTATTACGTATTGAACTTGATTAGCACTTTCCACTGATTCCCTGTGGATTCGACACCTTAAATGTCCTTGCTAGTAAAGGAATTTTACAAATGTTTTTTATTGACCTTTCAACATTAATCACTAATTAAAAAGGAAATCAACAAGGCTTGTAACGGAAGAAAAGAAAAATAATTGGAAAGTGTTGAGATACAAATTTAGAAGAAAAAATAAACCTACGACTACAATATATATATATTATTTTTCACTTTGAGGGTTTTTGTTGGATACTGACGGAAGAGGATATTAATACAAAAAGATCAGAAGGGTTCATTTGGTGGTTACTGTGAAAATATTCATAAACAAAGAAAGCAAGCATGCACGCACGTCAAGAATTAAAGCAAGAATAGGAATTTAAAAGACAAACAAGAAGGCACGTGAATTTATTTAAGCTAGCAGGCAAGCTGCTCAATTGTTTTTATGTGTTTTTACGATAAATCATGATTTATATTTTATTTTTTTTTCATGCTTTTTAAGAGAAGCTAAATATTTTATTCTACGTAGGTTTTGTTTAAGTACTGTGTTAGATTAATGGTTTAACGACCTAGTATTTGATGTTTGGTTGATTTAATGTTATGGTAAAGTTTATAATTGGTTTGTTCATGATATGTATGAGTAAATAAATCTGATTTATTTCTCTAAGCATTATTTCACTTGTATTTGATAGTAATTGGTTATTGTTAGATGAATAATTAGGTTGTCTACTTTGTGTTTTCAACTTGTTTGTGATTTGTGGTCAAAATATACGAATAATCATTGAGAGCTGATTTGATTTTATTATTCAACCTCTAGATAGTTTGGGAGGAAATTTAGTATTGTGTCATCTTTGTCTTTTGTGGGTTTTGGTAATAATTGAACGGGAATGAGTTATCCTAGGCCCTTAGATTAATGTGATACAAGTAATGTTCAGACTGATTATTAATACCCTCTTATATTAATAAATATTTGTATTTAAATAGACCGTGAGGTGATTTGGATTTTGGGGTACCATAATATTATTATGTAAGGTGAGAGTGGAAGGTGATCCAAACCTTTAAAAACTGAGCTTTACATGCCATTAGAGTTCTATGGTTTCGTTTGTGAGGCCGGAAGGTGATCTAGCAAACTTTAGTGGTCTTTAGTGTCATTTTCAAAGATATTGTTTTTTAACCAAGTCAAGTTTGTGAACTATTAATTTAACTAGTAGGATTCCATTACCTAGGTAGTTGTTTCTGCATTTGAGTAAAACCCGATTTTCATAAAGTTTTGTTTTTAGTTTATTTTTAATTAGTTTAGTATTACTAGTTTAATTAATATTAAAAAAATGAAAAATCCAAAGAAAGTCTAGGTTAGTAATCACTTAGGTAAATTAATTAGAGTTTTCTAACCGGTACACTTGCCCGATTGTGTGTGGTTGTTTAGCTGAATTTGGTAAAACTTGGTATTTTAATATTATATATACACATTTCACACATCAGTTCCCGATTATTGTACTTCTAGGTAAGATTTTCCCCAATATCTCTCGGCCGGTAGCTGCTTTCTATCAACTCTTCCTCGTAAAGGCGTAGCCCTTCCTCGTAAAGGCGTAGCCCCACAGTGTTCTCCGGTGTCATGGTGGGGTAGTTGGATGTTTCGGCTTGAATGGCGCATATAGATTGGTCATCATTGTGTGGAACAACCAATCGTTCGTCCACCATACCTCTAACTAGGCTTGGTTTATGAGTTCATCAGGGAGAAGTATGTTTTCCTGGGTTTGAGGTGGTATGGTCGAGTTGATAAGGGTTCCTGCATTGATATCGTTAACTATAGGTTGAAATATTTCACATTCGGCTACATATGTATTTAACCTATCCCAAAATGGTATCTATGAAGTTTCCTGCGGCTGAGATGGTCATGGTTCCAATTGTGGATCTGGTTGTGGTGTTGTGACTACCATCCTTCTTTCTCTCTTCCACCTCACAATCCTCTCTGCCAATCCTTAAATCTTCTTTTTCTTTTTGGTTTTGGTTGGATTGAGGCTTAGGCTTGGAATACCATTGGTTTTGGGTAACCTACATTTTATTCACTAGGGTTCACTACCTCTCTATCCGCAGTAGTAACGGATATGTTCTGGAAGGCTTCTACGAGCTCACTCATGCTGTTAATCAAAAATAATAAACAACGAAATCCAAAAAATTATTATATTTTATATTCACGTGTGGTAAGAATTTTATTCATACGGTTAACAAGAGGTTAATACAATTATTTCCTAACTCTTAATTTTGAGATTAGGTATTATTAAAATACTGATATTTTTTAAACCAATGGCTCTAATAGCACTTCAACTACCACAACCCCAACCCTATACCCCGGGAGGGGAGCCGTGAACATCGAACAATGGTATCGGTGTTTATTAAAATAATTTGCAATGGAATATTTCATTAGGACTATAGTTAGGAAAAATTATCATAGTTATAAAAAACACCATGATTCTTTTATCATAAACTTGGAATAAAACCCATTTTTATACAAATATAAGTTTTATAGGGTTAAACCCATATTTACAAAACGTTTTTCTTTATTCTAGTGTCAAGCCACTTATTTAAGCTAATGGCCCCAGGCATCAATCCTGTCTATCTAATAAGACCCCTACCCCTGAAACATGTTTAAAATAGTTTATCAGCAAGAAACACTGGTGAGTACATTTATTTAAAAATGATGCATTTTCACAGTTACAACATTAAGATGTTTTTACACCTGCCTGCTTACCAATTACCGAAAGGAACTTGCCACTCGTCCATATCTGTGGATGTGGTCATATTATTTATTGGCTAACACTTGTCAAATAAGTAATGTGTAGTAGCCCATTAGGCAAGTCTTGTATACAAAAACCCAGAATACGAGTAGTAACCATCCCGTATGCCTATAGAAACATGGGAAATGAGCAAGGAAGTCTGGCAGTGAGCTCTCCCTTTCATAGCTGATTTGAAGGTCGGTTGCGTATCGCGATGGACCAATAAAAAGGTCATCGCATAGCGAGACTAGTCTATAGGGTTGCTGTGTCAGTCTTACAAGGTGGAAGGAAACATGTCTCGTCAGCGTAACCTCCATGTTGCATATCGCGATTGGTTACTTAAGGGTCCATCGCGTAGCGCAACAGACGCAAAAGTTTTCCGGATAATTACACGTCATCGTGTATCGCAACGAGGCGTATATAAATCATCACGTAGCGCGATGATAGGGAGCGTCGACAGTTGGAGGGTGGCATCGATGCGGCTATAAAAAAGGGATACCGAGACAGAAAATACGATGCTAAAAAACACTTTAATAAATTTGGAGGTGAGAATAATATTAAGAAAGTAAGTCGCAACGTCCCCACGAGTATGCCTGATGATAATTGGTTGAAAACTATAGAGTTTTTCTTTATCGGAGGCGCATAAAAATAGTACAGAATCAAACAAAAAGAATCGTAAAAAACAAACAAAGGTGAACCGAGGTGGGTCAAGCACATAATCTAGCACGACATACAAAAAGGTAATATATATGTATTATATATAGATATGTATTATATATAGATACTATATATAAGTATTTATTTAACGTCTTGATTGATTCTTAAACATAGTCAGTCTTGATTGATTCTTAAACAGAGTCACACTCAACTCCAAACGTGTCATGATGCTAATACTTATCAAGATGGGAATTTTTATAACGAGGAAAAGGAACAACATTATGTAAGTATTTACTTAAAGCATACTTTATATGTAACATATATTTCTTTATATATACACATTAATGTAGCTATTAAGAACATCTTTGTAAAATATAGCATGCTATAGAGCGGGAGTACGAGATTCAAACTCAGACCCTTGGTGAAGATGGTGCCCCATCACAAGTAAATGAAGGAGATGGGTTCCCGTCGCGGGGTTATTAGAGGGATTGGGCGCAAACCGCTTTTAGGATTTGCATCGACGTGTTCGGGTCATGAAAAAGACGGGCCTGCACCAACTCAGCCTATGACACATGTATGAAAACATATATGCTTTTCATGATATTTAAGTTTGTATTTCGTGCGAAGTATTTTTGTTTTCAACTTAATGTATGTGTACTTCATTGATTTTGAAGGATCCAATCAAGCTAATGTTTCAAGACCCGGCCTTCCTAAATTGTTTTGACGAGTTTATGAGTTCGAGAAATTCGTCACGCTTGGCGGACGAAAATAGTAGCGATGATGGGGATGATACCATGAACTAATTGGGTTTTATGATGTTTTATGGTAAGATGTTAACTAGAAAAGATATTTGGATGTGGATGATGACTAGCGGTTTTAATGTTTTATATATGTTAATTAGACAAGATAATCATGAATATTGGTTTTGGACATGTTATGTAGTTTTTTTATGCATGTTTAAGACAAATGGTGTGTTTTTATAAATTATTGCTTTTTACCTCAAAATCCAAAAAATATGCAGGAAGTTACAAGGGAAAAAAAAACAAAAACTGCATTACGGAACTGTTGCCTTTACCGGAGACATAGCGACCTTTAGCGGCGACAAATGTCGCCACTAGTACTGGGATGACGTGGCACGGAGGTGACGTGGAAGTGACGTGTCACAACTATTAGCGACGACATCTATCCCACGTGGCACAACTTTTATAGCGGCGAGGCGCGGCATTGCTGGCGTCACATTAGCGGCGCCATGTCGCCGCTAAAACCTGCAGCGGCGACTTTTGGCTGTATTAACGGCGATAAATGTCGCCGCAAAAGGACTTTTTGTAGTATTGTAAAGGTGGCATTATTTCTTGGATGTATGAGCTAGAGCTCAGAGTTTGTATTATCAACGAGGAAAACGGTGTGCAATATTTTGAGAAGTTTACGGATTGCCTTGATGGGATGTTAGAACATTGGCATGCCGATCGTTTATCAATAGAGGAGAGTTGGAATTGCTAAGGGGGTTTCATAGTCATCTTGTTTATAAAGTTGATCATGGGTTAAAGTTCTTCCAACCCCATATTCCTATTCATTATACTATCCCAAAGATAGATCCTTGTGATGGACACAAGAAGATCAAGCTTAAAGTCAAGGCTTCGCGTGTTAAAAAAGATACCGGCCACTGAAGATTATGGAACAAGATTTTTATGCAGAATTTCAATTTTAGTATTAAGATGAGAACACAGGGGAAGCTATGATTATACTTGGGAAAGGCAACAACACGAAACGTTCATTAAAATCATTCATCAACTTAACATTTTGATTACTTGTTATTAGTCAAAAAATAAATATGACAAAATATCAGTAGACAAATTAAAGTGAAGAGCTAATTTTTTGTTTGCTTCAATTAAAATAACTGCCACACATCCAGTTACATTATGCCCAACTTATTAATAAGCCAGGATCTCCAATCTAAAAATAATTATTAAAGACATACTTTAATAAAAGAAATATGAGCCCATATCAGCGGACAGTTTTTTATCTAGAAATTAGTTCTCACATATATACCTTACAAATTGGTTTCTGTGATCTACATACCTTTGTTCAGGTGCCGCTTTTCGTTGGCGCTTTTCGTCCTGTAATGAGCTCAACTAACACGACCCAAAACGAATACACATCTGCCTTTTTTGGTTATTCACCACTTTACGCATTCCATGTACCTTGGAAAACAAAAGCATGTTCCCAAACAAATTATACATTATTTATATACTAGGATATAGCCCGTGTGATACATAGGTGGTTAAAAAAATACAACAAAAAAGTTAAACTGAATAACATGTATAATGACATATCTTATGAATTCATAAGATATAAATAATTTTCTAAAATACATAGATTAGTAAGAATAATTTGTATTTGTATTAGAAAATAAAAATGAAAGGCTGTGAATCTTTATCAATTAAAAAAAAGAGAAGGTTACTATCAATTCATTTTAGTTGAGTTGGTAAGCCACAAACATTTTGAAAGCATGGTAATGAATTTGATTCCCACCAACAACATATTTTTTATTTAATCATTCATAAAGTGAAAATTGTAAAAATAGACACTTGTACACTTAGAAGTCTACAGGAGGGTATAATTGAATGACATATGGAAGGTGTATTGCTTTAATAATATAAGTAGATGTAAACATATACTAGCAATTATTGTAGATTTTGTAATTACCGGAAATTTCAATTATTCTAGTTTCCACATTTGGTTGCTACTGGGCCAATCCATATTTTCCAACGTGTGCTCAAATTTCAAAATGAGTCTTCACAAGGGTTAACTTCCAAAGTCAAAATGCTATTACAAAATGAAAATAGAGTAACATTTATGCATACCGAAGCTTCAAAATCATGGGTAGGAGAATATTATTTGATCGCATATCGCGATGGACAATACAACCCACTCAGCATTCTTCCTGCATTCTTCATAAAGGTATCCTAACCCTATGGCAGCTCTTAAGGCAATCTTTTTTAATATAACTTGCCTTGTTAAAAATGTTGTTTTAAGAGCCAATCCAGCCCATCATAAAAGCCCTTGCCAGAAGTTGCACATGTGCTCTGAATGTACATTAAGATTAAACAAACCCTAGTTGGTATAATAGTATTTGACAAAAATTACCAATGACGTTGACAGTGACAAAAACCATCAAAGCAACATCACCAAGAGGTGCATCTTTACAATAGAGGTCACGATACTCGCAGAGAGTGATGTCAGCTTTGGAAACGAAATCATGTTTTACAATTGTTGAATGGTCAGTGAAATTGCAAATCACGCTTAAACCCTAAATGAATTCAAAATCAAATATTAACATCAATTTAAAAAAATGCAAAGAAACCCAAGAAATTAATAGTATAATTTCCAGGCTTAAAATAGGAACACTAATAATCTGTTAATTTAATGTCGATTCATTTAATAAAATAAGCTAAGTGTTATAAAAGCTAGAAGCAATCAAATTATGCAAGTTAAACCTACCAATAAGTTATGTGGTGCACAAATAAAATCTGCATTTTTTTTCAAAAATAAAAAACTAACATTTAGTCTTGTGAGTAAGAAAAGAAATCATGTTTCTGATTAAGAAGAACGCTGGTCGCAATTGCATACTTGAATAGAAGTTTCAGAAGCACGTTGAAGTGAGCTGAAATTTTGACGGGGTGTATACTCATGCATTATGAGGCGTGTCAATATTTTATTTTCCACCCAAGATTCAAATAGTACAAGTCATTGGTTTTTTCTACAATTCAAGTAAAGTTTTCGTTTTATTTATCCAAAAATAAACTTATAGCTAGTTCCTTTTTCAATTTTAAAACGTGTGTCTATAGGCAAGCTTGCCGCTGTACTTAGCGACAACCAAGTCTAACATCACCTCGTGCCTCGCATTATTAAATAGAAAATTGTTGAAATAAATCTATGTCTATAAGTAAGCCCAATTCACCTGAGCAAATCAAGGTTTTTCACTTTTCATAGATTAAGTGGTAAAATAAGATGGGTTTTGGTGGCCATGCGCAGTGAGAAACAACTCTGGAGATGAAGTTTTTAAGCAAGTCCCGTCCGCCAAACCACCTTTCACTCTTGCTGATATTAAAAAAGCCATACCACCACACTGTTTCGAACGCTCCCTTCTTCGATCATTGTCCTACCTATTTACCGACCTTTTCTTTTCTTTCTTGCTTTACTACATTGCTGCCACCTACATCGTCCACCTTTCAGCCCCCTTATCCTATGTCGCCTGGCCGCTTTATTGGGTCCTTCAAGGTAGTCTCCAGATGGGGATGTGGGTTATCGGTCATGATTGTGGCCACAAGCTTTTAGTGACTACCCATGGGTAAATGACACAGTTGGTTACCTTCTACATACCGGTATGCTTGCTCCTTACTTCTCTTGGAAATATAGCCATCGTCGTCACCAATCTAATATTTCCTCACTTGAGAACGACAAACACTTCGTCCCCAAAAAAAATCTAGTCTTAAATCTTCGGCCAAACTATTAAACACCCCGGCTGGCCGTCTTTTTAGGCTAGTGATTTTATGCACCGTTGGCTGGCTGTTGTATGTTTGCGTTAATGTTTCTGGCCGCAAGTATGAAAAATTCGCAAACCATTTTGACCCAAAGAGCCCTATTTTTAGCGACCGTGAGCGACTCCAAGTATTTATAACTGACGTCGGACTTGTTGTCGCATGCTATGGGCTGTACAAAGTAGCTATGGCACAAGGACTCACATGGATAGCTTTGGTCTACTTTGTTCCTTTGGATATTGTTAACGGGTTCTTATCCATCATCACTTGGTTAAACCACACTCACCCATCACTGCCACGTTACGATTCCACCGAGTGGAAATGGTTGAGTGGAGCGTTGTCAACAGTCGATAGAGATTACGGTATTTTGAACACTATTCTTCATCACATTACCGACGCACATGTGGCTCACCATTTGTTCTCCACCATCCCTTTTTATAACCTAATGGATGCCACAAAAGCTATCAAACCAATATTGGGTGAATACTATTTGTTCGATGACACCCCAATAGTTAAAGCAATGTGGAGAGAAGCTACTGAGTGCTTTTTGGTTGAGGCTGATGAAGGTGAGGACAACACAGGTGTCTATTGGTTCAACAATAAGATGTGAAAATGTTGTAATAGTCCTATGTTGTAATAGTAAAAGCAATGTGGAGAGAAACATATGTATTAAGCTTTTAATGTATTATAAATAATCCAATAATTTTGGTGTAAATTTACATTCCATCTCCATATGAAACATGTGGTAGAAAAGGTTGCTATCTGTAATGCTACTGCTACATATATACAAATAACCCTTTAAGAAGTGTACGAATAAGTTATTATAACTATACTTTACTTTTGAAATGTAATTATTCTAGTTTAAAAATATAAATAAATAATAGATAATTATTGTAGGTCCTAAAACCGAATCTTACAACGTGTTCTTCGATTAATCTAAGTACAACTCAAGTTGTTCTTCGATTAATCTAAGTACAACTCAAGCGGAAATTCGTACAACCAAGCTAGATCTCGAATCTTAAATGTGTTTGTGTTATTTTATATATTAGGAAACTTAAGAGGATAAGATAGAGAGAGAGTAGGAGAGAGTTGTTGATTTTTCAAATGGTTAAGATTCTGTTTGTTTTTGCTTAAAAGACGTGCAATGGTCTTATGTTTGCGGTCACACAGGCATAAGCCTGTAAAGACAGTTTGTTTGTTTTTTTAAAGAACCTGAAAAATGATTTTATGGTCATATAAAATAAGTTAATATCCAATTTCTTCACACCCTACCAACACCCACTATTCACCACCACCACCCACCGTCCGCCACCACCACCGTCCACACCACCACCCACCACCCATTGTCCGCCACCACCACCGTTCACCACCCACTACCACCACCATCGTCTACTACCACCACCACTTTCAACTACCACCATTGTCGACCACCACCACCATCACCAGCGTTCATCATCTACAACCATCGTTTACCACCAATTGTCACCACCATCACCATCGTCCACTACCACCACCACCACCCACTACCATAGTTCGTGCACCACTACCAATTATTTTAGTAGTCTACAAACGTTAAAAACAAGCAGTCTTCTTCTTGCAACCTAGAGAGGTTTGGTCTACATCTTCTTCTACAGATGACTGCAGACATTTTATCTTTTAAAAAACAAGCAGCACGTAAGTGTGCGCCCATACCTCCAATATTTATAGTGGAGGGTATGCCATGCACCTTTGTATCATTTTCGGCCCAATGGGCTTTGGTTACAAAGCCTTGGACCCAAACTTACAAGCAAGACAAACGAAAGCTAACGTAATACATCATGAAGTAAACGAATAAATACAAAAGACTTATCTAAACAAAATGAGCTCTACAATCTCCTTCTAGTCTTTTAGTATTTGTTGTAGCTTCCGTTTTTAATCAGTCTCATACACAAGGCATCCAGCCTTTCCTAGTTTATCCTCAACAAGACGACGAACGAACTTGTTAAATATCTCAACAATAAGATCCGTGTTTTCCTTTCAAGGATCTTAGTGTATGCATGGGAGACTTCTACAGCTCCATCAAATCTTCCTTCTCCAAACCCATCATCTCATGCTCATCAATAACACGAAGAGGGTGCGTGGACATACATCGAATCACCACTTCGCCCGTTTCATTGTCAAAATCTCATACGATGAAGTCATGTCATTTGCTTGTCTGATGACCCGAGACTTGTTGTCCGCATGCCATTTGTAGCACAGAATGAGAGAGTCGTAATGACAAGGGTAGTTCCTTCAAGGGACACTGCCACCTTTGGTATCGCGATGCCATTTCTTCTTTCTTGTCTTCGGCACCTAAGCATCATCAGTAGCAGCATGAGTAGGATCTCTGACTTCCGGTTCTGGTGTATCCATAATTGGAGAATAACTGAGGTAATCATCCTCATAGTCAGAGTCAGGCACCGGTTCCTTTGCCTGCGCTTTAGTACCTGTTAAAGAATCAGCATTAAAGATAGAATGAAAGTCTTAGTCAAACTCTGCATCCCGTTATCTTATTTTCTTGTCCGCAATCCCCGCAGATGGATCATTACGGGGCATATCATCATGTAGAGCTGCCTGGTTACCTCCACCATTGCCACAACCAACTCCATCACCGCTATCACCTCCATTATTACCATTATTATTGTCATCATCACCATCAGAGTCATCATCGTCGTCTGACTTGTTTTCATCATCACCAACTTCTCCTTCCTCTTTCTCTTCACCATCACTGTCACTATCATCATCATCACAGTATCATGAGCAACAGCACCAGAACTACCAACAACTATGCCTACAATAATAGCATCACCAACACCCTAACCACCAGCACCAGCACCACTTACTACGAGGCCAGTCATAGCAGATTGCCTCTTCTTCTTCTTACCTCCCTCTACTTAATCATCATCAGAATTCACCCAACTCCCAAGTACTGTTATTAACCGCCTTTTAGATCATCAATGTCATGATCTATCATTTCCATTATTTCATAGGCGATCTTTTACTTCCCATCAAGATCTTCATTTACCTTGGCCTAAACCTCGTTCAACCTTTCTGACTCTCGTTCTCTATCCTTCAACTTGTCAATCTCATACCTGAGCTGGGAATTCTCTGTATTCTTTGTCCTTAGGCCTGCTTCAGAGTTTGTTGAGAACCCAAGATTTTTTTCCAAATAAGTGACCCTTAATTCCAGTCTATCAATTTCCGTAGATTGCTCGGAAACGGACAGCGATTGATCATTAAGTAGTATCTGCTGACTGTCCACTCGCGACTGTATGGTAGTTATATGTGCCTCCAGCCTAGCTATCTTGGCTTCACCAGCAGCCCTTTCCTTCTCCATTCTTTCCCTATCAGCCACCCTTTATTTCTCAACCTCCTACATTTTCTCTTTCATCTTCTTGCTAAAGTCCAACATGACCTCTTCCCACTCCGCCCTTTTTACATTTAATTCTTTCAAAGCCAAAATCCTATCAATGAAATGATCTGTGAACACCAATACTTTTTGTATTTACCACTAGACAGAGGGTTTGGAGTTAGGACATATGGTCGAGTGGTCGAGGGTGGTGTGATTGAAAAGGTAGTTTGGGTGGTAGATTGGATAGGCATGGTTATGGCTTAGGATTGGTGGGAGGTTTGTTGGGTTAAGGGTAGGGTTTGGGTTTCAGTATGTGTAGTGGTAGGTATGGGAAAGGTAAGTAGTAGGGACATGGGTGAGGAAGTACATATGGAGGTCTAGAAGGTTCTGGTGTTTAGTGGTGTGGTTATACCTATGGATGGTGGCCTAAGTGAAGAGGTTTACTTGTAAGGCCCCGTTACCGGTAACCCTACTTTCGTGTTGGATTTACTCATAAACACAGTTCTAAATATCAGAGTTAATTAAAACATTTACGCGGAATATAAAACTTTCTTAAAACATTACAATATTTCATAACTTGTCTCAAAACATCCTTTGTCTTTCACATTAAAACATTAAAATTAAAACATCATAAGTCTTCAGATGCCAGACTCTTGTTCAGTGCCATGTGTCTCCTCAGCGAGCTGCCTCATCCTACTCACCTGCGTGCATACTAAAAGTCAGCTACGCTGAGTGAGTTCTAGATAATCACATAATCATACCATTCACATAACATTATATTCTTTCATTCATACTTTCATACTTTCATACTTCCTTACTTTCTTACTTTCATACTTTCTTTTGTATTAACTTACTTTCATATCTTACGTTATAAAGAGCATTACGCCCTACATTCCTCGAGTATTATTAGGGCTCGGTACCCTCCTTCCTCGAGTATTATTAGGGCTCGGTACCCTCCTTCCTCGAGTATTATTAGGGCTCGGTACCCTCTTTCCACGAGTATTATTAGGGCTCGGTTTCCCTCTTTCCACGAGTATTATTAGGGCTCGGTTTCCCTCTTTCCTCGAATATTAGTAGGGTTCGGTTCCCTAGTTCTCGAATATTAGTAGGGTTCGATTCCCTCTTCGTTACCATACAACCATACATCGTACCTCGAGTATTATTAGGGCTCGGTACCCTTTTCGTAACCATACAACCATCCTTTCCTTCTTTTATTAACTTTATCACATTCATACACATAAGCATACATATCATACTTACCTTAACTTAGCGTTACAACCTGACAGTACGTGCAATATCCGAAGACCGTTCACGTACCATCAAGCAATCATTCATACATTTCACATTATCCACATAAGGCATACATATCATACTTACCTTAACTTAGCGTTACAACCTGACAGTACGTGCAATATCCGAAGATCGTTCACGTACCATCAAGCAATCATTCATACATTTCACATTATCCACATAAGGCATACACTTATCTCTTAGGATAAGTGTATTAACAAACATATTGAGTATGCACACAGCCCCGAAAACGTAACACATAAATGGGGCTAGAAACTCACCTGAACACGGTTACGTTCACCGTTAATCGTAATCCCTTTCTTCAGTTGTGCACGGCTGACTGTATAACAAGTATACGTATCAATTAACTATCACTTCTCATAATGTATCTCTATCTTTATATGACCCACAACGAACGGGGGTCCGGGGGCAGCGCCCCTGGCAGCGGGGTCTAGGGGCGGCAGCCCCTAGCAGGGTCCAAGGGGCAGAGCCCCTGGCTGGGGTCGAGCTGCCAGGTCAGCTTGGAAAAATTTTATTTCCATTAACTGTCTTAACACATTTTTCATTAGATTTTTTAATTTATTTTCTAAACGAACTTGGCTTTAGGCGAAGTTAAACCTCAGGCGAACTTAGCTTTAGGCGAAGTTAAACCTCAGGCGAACTTATCATCAGGCGAAGTTAAACCTCAGGCGAACTTATCATCAGCCGAAGTTAAACCTCAGGCGAACTTGTCATTAGGCGAACTTAGCTTGCAGGCGAAGTTCATCGCTTGAAGGCGAAGTTGCCCAGATGAAGGCGAAGTTGCCCAGATGTCCGCTGTTTCGGTTTCTGATCAACATTTCGGGCGATTTTAACACCCATGTTAAGGTTCAATACCACCCACTACACTTCCCGACCATTTTCGGTCGTTTATACACTAAAAGCTCGGATCTTTAAACTTCCAAGATCAAGAATCATACCTTTTGAGCTTGTTTGGATCTCGTTTATCTTGGTATCACCACTAATCTTTCTCTCTTACCCGGCCTCGCTCGATCCTTCCTTCTTTCTCGGCCCGGCCGGCGGCGTTTTTGGGTGTGCTTGGTGTGTGTGTATGTGTGTGTTTAGGAGAGTGGGGGAAAATGAAGATATTTTGGGATTTTGGGGGTATTTATATCCCTGAAATCCCATTCTCATTTAACCCATCTCAATTAATCCAAGTCCAAGACCCGCTCCTTCCCCGACATTAATCAATTACGCGAAATCACTAAACATAACTTCCTTTATTCAACATTATAAATTTTAGGATGTTACAAGTCTTCCCCCCTTAAAGAGGTTTCGTCCCCGAAACCTAACTATTACATAAACAAACTAGGGTAAAACTTGTGCATCTCATCCTCGGCTTCCCAAGTAGCATCTGATCCCTTACGGTGTTTCCATATCACTTTTACCAAGGGTATAATCTTGTGACGAAGCTGCTTCTCCTTGCGATCAACGATCTCTATCGGTTGCTCGATGTAGTTCAATTGTTCATCAACCTCAATGTCCATTAATGGCACGTGAGACGTGTCATCAGCTAGACACTTCCTCAGATGAGAAACATGGAAGGTTGAATGAATTCCTTCTAACTCATCGGGTAAATCCAGTTTATAAGCTACTTCACCCACACGACCTACAATCTTGAACGGTCCAATGTACCTCGGACTCAACTTTCCTCTTTTCCTAAAACGAATAATTCCTTTCCAAGGCGAGACCTTAAGCATCACATTGTCACCAACGTTAAACTCAATTTGTCGTCGCCGCTTATCTGCATAAGACTTTTGTCTGTCTTGCGCGGCTTTCATTCTTGCTTTGATCTGATCGAACTTTGAAGACGTTTCTTGAACCACTTCTAGGCTTCCCATTTCTTTCTGACCAATCTCACCCCAACACACCGGGGTTCTACATCGTCTACCGTAAAGCATCTCAAACGGTGGCATACCAATACTTGAATGGTAACTGTTGTTATAGGAGAACTCTGCCAGATGCAGATGATCATCCCAACTTCCACCAAAATCTAAAACACAAGCACGTAGCATATCCTCAAGGGTTTGGATTGTCCTTTCAGACTGTCCATCAGTTTGAGGATGATACGCCGTACCGATGTTCAACCTCGTCCCCATAGCTTCATGGAATTTCTTCCAGAACCTCGAAGTAAACCGTGTATCTCTATCAGACACGATCGATAACGGTACTCCATGCTTGGTTACAACTTCCTTGATGAACAAGCTTGCTAACATTTCTGACGAGATGGCCTCTCGTATGGGCAGAAAGTGAGCACTCTTGGTCAAACGGTCCACAATCACCCAGATGGTATCATGTTGCTTAGCTGTACGAGGTAGCTTAGTTATGAAATCCATGGTGATGTGTTCCCATTTCCACTCAGGTATCTCTAGCGGTTGCATCTTCCCATAAGGCTTTTGGTGCTCGGCTTTGACTTGTAAGCAAGTTAAGCACTTACTAACATAATCCACTACATCGTTCTTCATTCCTGGCCACCAGTAATCTCTTTTCAAGTCTTGGTACATCTTTGTAGCTCCAGGATGGATTGAGTACCTTGACTTATGAGCTTCATCTAAGATTCGACTTCTAAGATCACCATGTCGTGGGATCCACATACGGTCGAACCTAGTTTTAACTCCATGAGTGTTTTCCATCAACTCGTCTTGCTGGCCATAAATCCTTTCTTTCTTTACTAACCCTTCATCTACTAACACTTCTGACTGCACTCTGATGATTTCTTCAAAAAGACTTGAGTTCATGATCAACTTATATGACATCACTGTTGCAAGGACTTCCTCATTCTTACGACTTAACGCATCAGCGACCACGTTAGCTTTACCGGGGTAATACCTAATCTCACAGTCGTAATCCTTTATCAATTCTAACCATCTTCTCTGCCTCATGTTCAGTTCTTTCTGTTCGAAGAAGTACTTTAAACTCTTATGATCGGTATAGATAGTACACTTAGTACCGTACAGATAATGCCTCCATATCTTAAGAGCATGCACTACAGCTGCTAACTCCAGATCATGCGTCGGATAAGTACTTTCATGGACCTTCAACTGTCTAGACGCGTAAGCTATCACCTTCCCCCGTTGCATCAACACGCAACCTAACCCTTGATGCGAGGCATCAGCACAAACAACGAAATCCTCGTCGCCATCGGGCAAGGTAAGGATTGGAGCTTGCGTGAGCCTCTTCTTCAATTCTTCAAAGGCTTCCTCCTGAAACTTTCCCCAACTGAATACTATCGACTTTCGGGTCATGCCGGTCAGCGGTGCGGCTATCTTGGAGAAACCTTCGATGAATCTCCTATAGTAGCCAGCTAACCCTAGGAAGCTTCGTATATCAGTCGGATTCTGCGGAGTCTTCCAATTCGTTATCGCTTCAATCTTAGCTGGGTCCACGGTAATCCCCTCCGGATTAACCACATGACCTAAAAATTGCACTTCTCTTAACCAGAACGCGCACTTCGAAAACTTGGCATACAACTTCTCTTTCTTCAAAGTCTCCAATACCTCTCTCAGATGCTCAGCATGTTCAGACTCGTTCTTTGAATAAATCAATATATCGTCAATGAAGACGATAACCGACTTATCCAACATCGGCCGACACACCCTATTCATCATGTCCATAAATGCTGCAGGAGCATTTGTTAGACCAAATGACATTACGAGGAACTCGTAGTGTCCATACCGCGTTCGGAACGCTGTCTTAGGGATGTCTGCCTCCTTCACCTTCAGCTGATGGTAGCCTGATCTGAGATCTATTCGTGAGAACCAACTTGAACCTTGCAGTTGGTCAAACAGATCATCAATCCTTGGCAACGGATATCTATTCTTTACCGTAAGCTTATTCAACTCACGATAGTCTATGCACATTCTCATACTTCCATCCTTCTTTTTCACAAACAAAACTGGTGCGCCCCACGGGGAAACACTCGGTCTTATGAAACCTTTGTCGAGGAGTTCTTGCAGTTGTGACATCAATTCTTTCATCTCGGACGGTGCTAGACGGTAAGGCGCTTTCGCGACAGGTTGGGCTCCTGGTATTAAATCTATCTGAAATTCTATCTCTCGCTCTGGTGGCAACCCCGGAAGATCCTCAGGGAATACTTCTGGGTAGTCGCGCACAATAGGAACATCTTTCATTTCTTTCGTCTCGGCCGTAGCGTTGACGACATACGCCAGGTAGGCACAACACCCTCGCCTTAGTAAACCCTCGGCTTTCATCATCGAAATGACATTAAGCCCAGAACTTTCCTTATCACCATAGACCGTTACCGCGCTACCATCCAATGACTTTAACCTTATAATCCTACTCTTACATACTATCTGAGCCTCAAACTCATACAACCAATCCATTCCCAAAACCACATCGAACCCTCCCAAGGTCATAACGTACAAGGTAACAGGGAACTCATGTCCCTCCAATTCTATCCTACAGTCCTTAACCATTTTCATTATTTTAACCGAAGTGTCACTAGCGGTTTCTACTATAAGGGTCTCAGACACTCGGCAACATTTCATTTTAGCTAGTTTACTAAATGGTGTGGCTACGAAACTTTTGTTTGCGCCCGAATCAAATAATACAGTAGCGGAAACACCGTTCACTAGAAACGTACCTGTGACAACATCCAGAATCTGCTTGGCTTGTTCTTGGGTCAGCATGTAGGCTCTAGTTCTTGGCCTAGCTTGATCGGCATTTTTCCTTCCACTACCTCCAGCTTCACTCTCGGTACACTCCCTAGCAAAGTGACCTGTCTTACCACACTTGTAGCATGCAGGCTTAGAACTGCACTCATGAGCATAATGACCTGCCTTCCCACACTTGTAGCAAACATTCGACCCAAATCTACATTCTCCGGCATGAATCTTTCCACACTTATGACATGTATCCGAACCCTTTCCCCACCTACACTCACCACTGTGTGCCTTGCCACAGGTCTTGCACGACCTGTTCTCCCAAACTCTGGGCTGCTTGTTCTTAGGGTTCCACATCTGGGTACCGGGTCGTTTAGCAGGAGCGACCCATCTCTTTTCTTTCTTCTCGTCTCCCACCACCACATCATCCGCAGTCAGGTCTGCATAGACCATTTCTGCGAGTTCGACAGCAGAATCGAAAGTAGCAGGTTTACTTGTCCTGACTAACATGCGGACTCTCTGTGGTAATCCCCTCACGTAACACTTGATCCTTTTAGCCTCAGTGTTGACCATATCGGGCACCAACCTAGACATTCGATGGAACTCGGTGGTGTACTCACGATGTGTCATTGTTCCAGCTTTCAAGCTTAGGAACTTCATCTCCGCCCTTTCAACCTCGGCGTCAGCACAGAACTTCATCATCACTAACTCCTTCAGATCGTCCCATTTCATCTCCTTAATCTCTTCACGGGTCTTCCTCTGCTCCACACTCTCCCACCAATACATAGCCTCATCCTCGAATGATTGAGTAGCATAACCTACCGCTTGATCGGGACGGCACTCGCTAATGCGGATAACCTTATCCATGGCGGTTATCCACTGAAGAGTAGCGATTGCGTCTCCTAAACCAGTCAGCTTAGGCGGGTCACAACCTTTGAAGGACTTATAGTTGCAACCGCCTCGGCCCCTCTTCCTATCATCATCTTTCACAGACCTTACCTCACTTGAGTCACCCCTTTCCCTCTCGTCATCCTTTCTACCATTACCACCGGCCCCTTCAACAGTTCTTTCTCGGCTTCCAGCAGACCTTCCCGGGGTAATATTCTTCACAGCAGTGGCCACAGCTTGAACAATAGCTGCTTGAATGGCGGGATCCAGTTGAACTCCTTCATTGTTTTCCGGGTTTCTTCCAGCTGCGCTTCCTTCAGCTTCGGTGTTGGAAGCTGTCTCAACCGAAGGTTGCTGGACACGACGAGGCCTGCCGCGTCGTCCAGTGCGACCTCCAGCTCCAACAATGTCTCCAGCTCCAGCCATTGTATTCTAAGGGGAAAACACAAACATCATCACTCAAGGAACCATTCAGTACAAGGATAGCAAGGCTAACAGGTAATAACAGTGGCCAGCTGTGACTAGCTGATCACGTTGCTTTCCGTGTCCTATACACTTCCCTATATGAGTCTATTTGTGCTGGTTCTACTTAAACAGATAGTCAAATCAAACAATCAATTATTCCTATCCCTGTCGTTCACATATCTTTTCTTTCTCATTAACATATATCATTTAATCATACAATTTACCTTTACTGATCTTGCTTGAGCGACACATGGCATTCTTGGACTGGCATCTTCTTTCCTTTCTTACTTAAATCCCATTCTCTGTTCGAGTCTAAGCATGTAGGATGCTTAAATCTCTCGAATTTTGCTCTGATACCAACTTGTAAGGCCCCGTTACCGGTAACCCTACTTTCGTGTTGGATTTACTCATAAACACAGTTCTAAATATCAGAGTTAATTAAAACATTTACGCGGAATATAAAACTTTCTTAAAACATTACAATATTTCATAACTTGTCTCAAAACATCCTTTGTCTTTCACATTAAAACATTAAAATTAAAACATCATAAGTCTTCAGATGCCAGACTCTTGTTCAGTGCCATGTGTCTCCTCAGCGAGCTGCCTCATCCTACTCACCTGCGTGCATACTAAAAGTCAGCTACGCTGAGTGAGTTCTAGATAATCACATAATCATACCATTCACATAACATTATATTCTTTCATTCATACTTTCATACTTTCATACTTCCTTACTTTCTTACTTTCATACTTTCTTTTGTATTAACTTACTTTCATATCTTACGTTATAAAGAGCATTACGCCCTACATTCCTCGAGTATTATTAGGGCTCGGTACCCTCCTTCCTCGAGTATTATTAGGGCTCGGTACCCTCCTTCCTCGAGTATTATTAGGGCTCGGTACCCTCTTTCCACGAGTATTATTAGGGCTCGGTTTCCCTCTTTCCACGAGTATTATTAGGGCTCGGTTTCCCTCTTTCCTCGAATATTAGTAGGGTTCGGTTCCCTAGTTCTCGAATATTAGTAGGGTTCGATTCCCTCTTCGTTACCATACAACCATACATCGTACCTCGAGTATTATTAGGGCTCGGTACCCTTTTCGTAACCATACAACCATCCTTTCCTTCTTTTATTAACTTTATCACATTCATACACATAAGCATACATATCATACTTACCTTAACTTAGCGTTACAACCTGACAGTACGTGCAATATCCGAAGACCGTTCACGTACCATCAAGCAATCATTCATACATTTCACATTATCCACATAAGGCATACATATCATACTTACCTTAACTTAGCGTTACAACCTGACAGTACGTGCAATATCCGAAGATCGTTCACGTACCATCAAGCAATCATTCATACATTTCACATTATCCACATAAGGCATACACTTATCTCTTAGGATAAGTGTATTAACAAACATATTGAGTATGCACACAGCCCCGAAAACGTAACACATAAATGGGGCTAGAAACTCACCTGAACACGGTTACGTTCACCGTTAATCGTAATCCCTTTCTTCAGTTGTGCACGGCTGACTGTATAACAAGTATACGTATCAATTAACTATCACTTCTCATAATGTATCTCTATCTTTATATGACCCACAACGAACGGGGGTCCGGGGGCAGCGCCCCTGGCAGCGGGGTCTAGGGGCGGCAGCCCCTAGCAGGGTCCAAGGGGCAGAGCCCCTGGCTGGGGTCGAGCTGCCAGGTCAGCTTGGAAAAATTTTATTTCCATTAACTGTCTTAACACATTTTTCATTAGATTTTTTAATTTATTTTCTAAACGAACTTGGCTTTAGGCGAAGTTAAACCTCAGGCGAACTTAGCTTTAGGCGAAGTTAAACCTCAGGCGAACTTATCATCAGGCGAAGTTAAACCTCAGGCGAACTTATCATCAGGCGAAGTTAAACCTCAGGCGAACTTGTCATCAGGCGAACTTAAACCTCAGGCGAACTTGTCATCAGGCGAACTTAGCTTGCAGGCGAAGTTCATCGCTTGAAGGCGAAGTTGCCCAGATGAAGGCGAAGTTGCCCAGATGAAGGCGAAGTTGCCCAGATGTCCGCTGTTTCGGTTTCTGATCAACATTTCGGGCGATTTTAACACCCATGTTAAGGTTCAATACCATCCACTACACTTCCCGACCATTTTCGGTCGTTTATACACTAAAAGCTCGGATCTTTAAACTTCCAAGATCAAGAATCATACCTTTTGAGCTTGTTTGGATCTCGTTTATCTTGGTATCACCACTAATCTTTCTATCTTACCCGGCCTCGCTCGATCCTTCCTTCTTTCTCGGCCCGGCCGGCGGCGGTTTTGGGTGTGCTTGGTGTGTGTGTATGTGTGTGTTTAGGAGAGTGGGGGAAAATGAAGATATTTTGGGATTTTGGGGGTATTTATATCCCTGAAATCCCATTCTCATTTAACCCATCTCAATTAATCCAAGTCCAAGACCCGCTCCTTCCCCGACATTAATCAATTACGCGAAATCACTAAACATAACTTCCTTTATTCAACATTATAAATTTTAGGATGTTACATTTCGAGTTGGTCAAGGATGGGTGGCAAGTCTTGAGGTGAGAACTTGGGTTGATCAGGTGAGAAAGATTTGTGGAAAGGTGAGATTTCTATGAGTCATTGACCCATTTATCTTTTATCCATTAATTCACTTACATTTATCAAACCCTAAAGCTGGTAATCAATCATGTTATTATTCCACTAAGCCAATTGTTCGGATTAACTTCTGACGATCAACAAGGTCAAATATCTAGTCGTTTGATTATAATAGAAATTTGTACACTTG
Source organism: Bidens hawaiensis (assembly GCF_021521415.1). NCBI lineage: Eukaryota > Viridiplantae > Streptophyta > Magnoliopsida > Asterales > Asteraceae > Bidens > Bidens hawaiensis. The sequence goes on from NW_027491788.1 coordinate 235,069, forward strand.
ACAACCTATGTGGAAGGTCTAATTGAATAACATGTTGAAACATTGTCTTGCTTTAATAATATAGGTATATGTTTTTTTAATATTAAACAGAGGTTAATCGGAAGCAAAAATTGATGGTGGTTTTTCTGGCAACAGGAAATTTGCCGACCTACAACAAACTGGAAACAACTATTTGAAAGACATGTGGAAACATTGTCTTGCTTTAATAGTATAGGTAGATGTTTTTTTAATATTAAACGGAGGTTAATAGGAAGCAAAATTCGATGGTGGTTTTTCCGGCAACATGAAATTTTTCGACCTACAACAAACCGGAAACAACTATTTAATTTGCCGCAGCTATAACTTTGCCTAAAATAGTAATGCACATGCATGAATACTGTTATGGTTTAACAAGAATTAACCCAAGATTAATGCTAAAACTTGAAAACTTTAGAAAGTTTGGCAAAGAGAGAAAGTAGTGAAACGTATCACTTATGAATGTGTATGTATGAGGTGCATTTTCTCCTTTACATTGAGCTAGTATTTATACTACAAAAGATTAACTTTTTCTCTAGACGAGATTAACTATTTGATGGACATGTAGTATGGTACATTATCAATAAGTTTGACAAAGAGCTCGTCCACTTGCTTGGTAGATCTAGATGGGTAAATCTTGATCTTGAATAGATATTCATAACGCTCTCCCTTGGATGACACTTTGCAAACTTTGGGGTCTTGAAGTACTGCCTTGTTAAAAACCTTGATAAAGAAAAACCCAATGGGAAAAAAACTTTAGCTAAAGAAAAAAGAGTGCAGTTTTTAGCTCCACCTCAAGTTGCAATATATAATTGTGTTACATCCTTTGTACACGGCGTATGCCAATGTCATGAAAGTGTTTCCGAAATGTTGCTGTGGGGAAGTGCTTTTGTGAAAAGATCAACTGAGTTGTTGCTCGATTGGACATATCACATCTTAACCTGATTGTCTAAAATAAGGTCCCGAGTATACTCAAAGTATCTTGGTGGTATATGCTTTGTTCTATCACTTTTGATATACCCTTCCTTCATCTGCGAGACACAAGCTGCATTATCTTCATAGATAGGAGTTGGACTTCGATCTTTCTCTAGTCCGCTAGAAGTCGATATGTGTTGTGACATAGATCTTAACCATACGCATTCTGTTGAAGCTTCATGCAGTTCAATGACTTCAGCATGATTTGAAGATGTTGCAACAAGTGATTTGAAGTAGCCATTTACTAGAAAATTGATTGACTTCCTACACCAGTTTCTGTTGGAAATGCGTAGGAAGTCACCATTTCCAACGCATTTCCAACAAAAACGTGTATGTAGGAAAAAGCCCCGTGAGAAATATTTTTTAACGCATTTCCAACACATTTTCTAACACAGTAGCTACAAAAGTATGTCGTTGGAAGTTTCCAACGCATTTCCAACACAAGTAATTAAAACTTTTGTTTTCATTTTCTTACACAATCAAATTATTTTCTTACTCATTTCCTACGTATCTATATAGTTTTTCGTTTTTATTTTCCTACGCATTTCCAACCTATTTAATTTTTATTTTTATTTTTTTTATATATTTTTTTCTGCACATTTCAATATGATTCTAAAAAGATATAAAAAAAATCCATATGTTTTATGCTAAAAATGCATAAAAAGGTAAAAATATAATGTAAAACATGTTTTACAAATTAACCATAAATACGATAATTTAATTAAAAGGTTCACAATACAGAACTAGTTTTAAGAAGGATTGATTGCAAAATAAAATTAGTGAATTACTAATTTGTAGAAGACACAAATTTCTTACTCATTTTCCATTTCTTTCCTTCAACGTTCTAACTTCCAAGTTTTCTCTTGCCTTCCATTCATTTTCCGGTTGTTCTTCCATATGGGCCCAGTTGGTGTCAATATTCTTGGAGCAGCAAAGTCTAATAATTTTCAAAAAGAATATTTGATTACTACAGGCTCCAAAGTATTACCATTATAGAGTTGTTAGGTTATATATCAAACAAAACACCTGAACAACATTATGATCAATATAGGCAAGTATTATAGGTTGGGTTTCCTTGTCTATTAGAACCATAAAAAGATGACCTTTTATTGCTGTTCCACGAAGCTGCAAAAGCTCATGCAGAATTGTTTTCACAATACACAAAGGCTTGTCATTTGCTTTAGCTCAATAAGTAAGGATAAATTAGTAATACTACAAATAAAACCTGGTTCTAATAACTAAAAAAAGTTTATCACTGAAGTATAGCGTACCTTCTCCTGATCTCTTTCATCCCATTTTCTTGTAGATAATTATGAATTCTTTGGAGAATGCGGTCAAAGTTAGCCTTAGAAATTGTACTTTAAAGAACCTGCATCAAATTGAAGCGTGAAAGCGTTAAACTTAATTGTAAAAGAGGCAATCGGGATATTGAACCAATACATAGAAGTTAACCATTAATATTTCTAAAAAAGGCATTCGTAAATTTGATCAAGCATTTGAAAACCAAATCTGAAAACTTCATAGTTAATGAAGCAACCTGCTTGAACTATTATTAATCAAGACGCCTAAAAAAATACAATTGCCCTAACCCACTATAGATACTAAACTAACTTGCTAACCAATAAAAATAAGCAGAGAGTTATAATACACCGCAATCTATTTGAACTTTGTTCAAACTTTCTCCTTATATATCTCATTTTGGATAAACCTCAAGCATAAACCAAATTATCCCTTAACATAGTGACTGCTACTTTAGTCAAGCAGTAATTGAACTAACATGTGGTAAATCTCCAATATTTAGTAGGAATATCTAATACAACAAAAAGAATCAACATTTTTCTTGGTTCTAATTAGCTAAACAAGAAAAATATATAAACAGCTTTCTCCAAACAGGTTAAAAGTGTATTTAAACATTGATACCTGCATATGGTTGGTGCTTAGCATTGCCTTAAAGATTTGCCAAGTACGGTTGAGCTTTGTCATTAGATTTCATCATTTTTACTCCAGGTTTTCCTACAAATCAATTAAAAATATTATCTTTTGGTTACCAACACTAGGATTAAAGTTTTTGTATAGGTAAACAAAAGTTAGAATAACTCAAAACCAAAGGACCTAATTCACATGCATTTCTTACCAAATAACAGAATCAAAGAGTTGAACTCAACCATTCATTGAGACCAAACTTATTACCAATTTGAAAATTTCGGCAGATGAGCCCAATCCTGCAAACATCAAGGAAACTAACACATACCAAAACCTTAATTATTAAGAAATATTAACAATTTATATAAAAGATAAAGCATAAAACTATGTTTATTGAAAATCCAAAGATTCACAATGGCATTTTATCTAACAGTTGGCATGCATAACTTCTAAACAATGTAGAAAACTCAAACTTTGTTTAATTCAGCCCCAAATTCACAACCTTACACAAGAATCTTCATAGATCAATAACTGTTTTAAAAAACAAACTATCTAATGCACCAAATATTAAAAAAAATTACCTGCACGATCCATGAGTTTGTGGTTGGGTTGCTAACTCCTCGACTACAAACATGAGGAGACCATAGTCGGTGTATAAACGTGATTTGGGAGAGACGAATTAAGAGGGTGGGAACTAGTGAATCAGTTTTGGGTTTTGGGTATGGAGTGGGAGGGAAATCAAATATATCAAAAATATATAGAGGGAATTTGAAAAAAATCAATTTAAGGTCTTAAATGGGAGGGAAATCAAAGATATAAAAAGCAGTTATTATTTTGTTATCACAGGAAACATTAAGGCTTAGGATCCTCCCACACCACCTTGGATCCTCACACACCATTATATTTTTTATACGGCTCGTATAGGACTATACGGTCGTATAGCATCTGAATCATATCAGTTTGTGTCGGAGCTTGTCGTTCATTGTCTGTAGTGCCTCGTATAGCCCTATACGACCCATATAGGGCTATACGGTCGTATAGACAATTTTTTAATGTTAAACATTAATACATTAATATGACCGTATAGACCTATACGGGACCGTATAGGGTTATACGGCCGTATAGACAATTTTTTGACACAATTTTAATTATTAATACGTTAATATCTTACATTTTAATGTATTAAGTACATAACATACTTGGTTAAATATGATATTTTAGAATAGAATAAATTGTAAATTAGCATTTACATAATATACTCGGCTAAATAATTTGTAGTTGTACCCCAAGAACATTCGTTTAAAATTATTTCATGTTTTAAGCTTTAAGACCTGAAAATCTATCTATACGGGTCGTATAGCACTATGCGGCTCATATAGGCTGGTATAGTCGTTTTCTGGCAGCGGTTAACAGTGGTCAAAGGCAGGCTGACTTTTTATGCAAAAAAGTTTTCTATACGGTCGTATAGCCCTATACGACCGTATAGGTTTTATGGTGTGTCAGATAGCAATACGAGCCATTTAATACATATACGGCTCGTATAGGTCTATACGGTCATATAGGTTGAAAAAAGCTGTTTTTTTTTGTCTCCCTGTCAGTATGCGTAGCCTATACGACCGTATAGGCATATGGGGGTGGTGTAGGAGGATCACATCCCAACATTAAATATACCAATAAGTAATAGTTATTACTAAAAAGAACTAGTTACCTAAACATGTGCGCTGCGATGGCAAATCCATGAAACTCTAATCGATATAGGTTAAGTTTATTATGGTAACGGTACTAAATAAAAAAATAAAGTAATATTCGACCCATATTGATCAAAGCATGTTTTTTTTAGCTCGTGAGCTACTTGAACTCCGATTGGTAAAAATATCAAAACGAGCCAAGGTATTTTTTTTAGCTCAAGTCGAGCCACTCACGAGCTACTTGAGCTCAAATCGATAAAATCTCGAAACGAGTCGAGCCACTCGCGAGCTGCTTGAGCTCAAATCGATAAAAAGCTTCAAGAAACATAACCGCTCACGAGCTACTTAAGCTTAGACCGATAAAAAAAAACTCGTAACAAGCTAGCCGCTCACGAGCTACCAGAGCTCAGATTGTTAAAAGAAACATGAAACGAGTTGGGCTTGTTCTAGCTCGGGCTGGAGCGGAGCTCGGAACTCAAATAATACTAGTTTCGTTATTGTGCACAAGCTCGAGCCTTGTAAGGGAATATCCTTACAGTAATTCCTTTGTATTAGATCCAACTCCTATACGCACATACATACAAACATAATAACAATAATAATGATTATATAATCATATTGTTGCATCTCGAAGATGGTAACGACTGTTGGCATTGGAAATTTAATGGGGTGGTGACAGTGCCGCCTCAATAGTATACTTAGGTAAAGTCCTAGCTCAGGGCTATCGTTCAGAATTATTTATTTATTTTTTAATACAAGTTATTTCTTTTTGGTATCATAGTAGTTATAATAATGTTGTGTTACTTGGACTGATTGGATAATGAATCCTCTAATGTACTTGTAACGGTCTTTTTATTTGCGGCCAGTCTAGTTTCTTACTAGCAATTGTCACACCCCAACCTAAGGCGGAAATACCGGGGTACGAACCGTTGGTTAACGGCTCACACGGTACTATTATACAATATAAAATATGACAATATCTAATTAATTTATTTATTTCAGATTTTAAATAAGTGTATAAGTTCCAAACATGACAATAATAATCTAAAACAAAATAAAATGCAAATATCATTTATTTTAATATCTAATGGTCTCTCGATGTGTTATTCACCTTAGCTTCAAATCAACTGATAACCTGCATATGCGTATAAAATAAACATAGATTTGTCAACATAAGGTTGAGTGAGATAATCACCAATTTTGACACTAATAATAATATATAATAAATGAGCAAAGAAAATAATGTGAGTGTAAATCAATCAAACCATGAGCAAATAGTTGTGTCAGTTGAACGTTGCCTTTCGAATCGGGCATTGGCTACTATAACTAGCATATACATGTGGGTGTCGGTTGACCATCGCCATGCAAATCAGGATTTGGCTACTAAGATGGCGTATGATCATTCTTTAATGTGATTATGATAGACCTCTCCGAATGCGATAAAGTAAACAATTAAGCAATTAGCATTTAACTGATAACACACAACACTCACAGTTTTCTAGTGAGAATAATATATAATATGCAAATACTGATAAGTATGCAAGTGTCCCCAAAATGTTTAAAAGCTGTAAAAATAGGTGAATGACTTCTCACTTTGATGATTAAGCGAAAAACCGAGAGAGAGAAGAATCAAGCAAAGTTAATGGGATGATTGTTCTGATACAACCAGACCTTAGACTTATAAAAAAAATAAAATAGAGTCAAAACCGAGAACATAGCCGCTAGAATCAATCCAAACAGATATCTAGAACTCCAGTTATGAGTTTTTCAGTAAATAAGCGAGCTGGTACTGACCAGAATCCGAACAGCGAGTCAGAAGCCGTGTTTTGGTCAGTACACTCAAAATTTTGATATAAAACTAAAAGTCTTCTGGATCGAAAGCTAATTCCAATTAGAAGATATAGTGATTGAAAAATCATTAAAATTGACTTTTATGCCCTTAAACGGGTCAGAAAACAAGTGACCGACAAAACCCCATCAGTCAGTAAAATTGATTGAGGGCTTTTGTTATTTAGATATAAACCAACATTTTTCATGAAGAAAACTTACCCGAAAGATGAATGGAACAGGAGATAATCGAGGTCAAAGTGGTATTGAACATCAAAAGTCAAACCGTAGATGAATAGCTTGAACAATCTTTATGAAATTGATAAAGGAGAAGGGAATTTCGTGGGATATGGTGAGGATGGCTGGAAATCAGTAGTTTTTAGGGATTAGAGATGTGTTTTTATTAAGTATAATAGGTTATAACTTGGTTATGAAGTAATCCGCTCGATTAGGAAACAAAATAAGCTATTAATGAGATAATCGGGTATAATAGCTAACAAAATTCATCTTGGACAACAAGAAAACGAGTTTGGACCTGCAATAACATTTCTTATAGTTTAAGTTTCGTTAATTTAATTGAAAAATAGGAAAGAAATGGCAAAATTAATCCCTCTACTTCCATAAACACGATTTTTAGCCGTTTTGAGCGATTTTAAAGGTTATTAAGGACTATTTGGCATGATTAAAAGTTATGAAATTATAAAATAAGTTGAACCAAGTTAAAAACCAATAAATACAAGTTTTAAATAGTTCGAAAGATCCGAAATACATTCCCGAATTGATTTAAACATAAACGAATACAAATACAAAAATCCGAGATGTTACAGCAATGGTCTTCTGTTTTCTCTCTCTCTCTATATATATATGTGTGTGTGTGTGTGTGTGTGTGTATTTAAGCCGTTTTTTAAAAAAAAATTAATAATTATAAACATATAATTATTATCTTTTCATGTTTCCAACGCATTTCCAATAAAACATAATATTTTTTTAGGGTATGTATTTCTAAAGAAAAATTTTACAAAAGTCAAAAATAAAAAATAGAAAAAATAAAGATTTTATTTTATATTTTGCCATAAATTGCATAAATATCAAAGCATGCTAAAGTTCAAACACAAATAAGGTACTACACGAGCTCGTGCCGACCTTAGGCTCGTTATATATAAAAATAATAAAAAATATATGTAAATTAATTAATAAATAATAAATGAGTGGAGCCCAAGGTTGAAAAACAACTCACGAACCGAGTTCGAGCTTTAAAAGAAGAGCTTGAAACGAGTTGTGCTCGAGTTTGAGCCATGGTAAGTATAAACAAGCTTGGGCTCGGCTCGTTACACCCCTATATTATATTACTAGTAACGTTGTTATTAAAAATAAACAGATATGCACTGATGTGTTTTTTTTTCTACGTAATTTCAATAAAAAAATAATGCAAAAAAAATAGACATTTATCATCAATATATATTTTAGGTTTAAAAAATTTATATTATTATTATTATCAGTAACTTTAGTATAAGAAAACAATAAAATTATACTATTACTATTAATATAAATAACTTAATTATAAATAAAAATAAGACAAAACATCAAAACTAGTCATTTATGTTTGCACGTTTTTTCAGTATACGTCATTTCGCAAACTTAATGGCATAAAACATCCTTTGTATTCAAAAACTCTATTACGCTTTGTCCTTTGACCCTAACCCAGTTAAGTTTTGTCATTAAATCTGGTCATGTGCATTACACATGAGGATAATTTTGTAAATTTATCTTAATAATTAAAATAAAACATAAAAAGATTTAATAATAATAATAAGTGTGGGAGCCACTAATCATCTTCTCAAAACAAAAACCCTGTATCTTCATTCTATAACCACCACTGCCATCGCTAACCCAACAACCACCAGTACCGGTTGCCAACTACCGCACTCTAGACCACCACTGCCGCACATCTGAACCACAATTACCATCACCACCAGCCGCTGTCGACTGCCACCGCCACCTACAACCTGTCAACACCTCCAGTTTATGGGTCACCCTACACCAGACGGACCCACAGCACCAGCAGCCGCTGCAGATCCATCAAGATCAGGCGCCGCACATGCCGGACCAATATCCGAACATGTGGTCTCCCACCGTCCTAGCCACCAGTACCACCTACCACCACATATGAGACTTATTACCTACCGCCGCCACCCCTCTAATCGGAGCAATTCTACCCCCAAAACCCTATCTACCACCACCCCTCTATCTGCCGATTATGTCTCATTCAATTCTACCCCCACCTATCTATCTCCGCCGCAGATCCGCCACCTGCAACTCTACCCCCAAAACCCTATGAGTTGTTTTCTAATGGTATGGTTAATACACACAAGAAAAAATCCAACTCAGATCCGGCCTCACCTTGATTTCGAGCTATCGATTTGAATGAAGTCAAACTCAGATCTCTCTCTAAGGCTCGAAACCCTAGTCAACGGTGAACAATATTGCCATAATTTGGGTTGAGAGAAGGCTATTGTTCCGATCGATGGTGGTTTATGGGTGCTAATCTAAGACGGTGGTGGCAGTTCCTATGAGACAGTGGTTGTGGCTTTCCTCCATTTTTTTAGATCTACTTATCTGTATATATCTAACAAAATAATATAACATTATAATATATAATAACGGCTTTGGGTGAGGCGTCTGTGGTGGCCGGCCACATTGCAGGTGGTGGTCTCGGGGTGGGTGGTGCAGGTGGTGGAGGTGGTGGCCGGAGAGTGGTGGTTCAAAGGTGGAAGAAGAGAGGGTTGTATCAGGGGGTGGTGGAGGTTGAGGAGAGAGAGAGAGAGAGAGAGAGAGAGTTTTTTAATTCTTTAATTTATAATATGTAATTCTTTTAATTTTATTTATATTAAAATATTTTTATATAAATGATTAAATGACTGATATACCCTCTTGTGCGATGCACATGATCAGATTTAACGAAAAAAATTTAACTGGGTTAGTGTCAAAGGACGTAACGTGATAGAGTTTTCAAGTATAAAGGATGTTTTCTGCCATTTCTTTCGCGAAATGACGTCTACTGAAAAAACGTGAAAACATAAAGGACTAGTTTTGATATTTTGTCTTAAAATAAACATCAATAGGAATTGCGTTGGAATACCTCCTATGCATTTCCAACGAAATCTGTTATTTATTTATTTTGTTTTCTTTCTTACGCATTTCTCACAAAAATTTTAAACAAAAGCGTGCAACTATATTTTTTGTTGGAAATGTGTAGGATATTTGCTACACATTTCTTACACAATTCCTTTTGTCACTATCTTGCTACAATTCTGTTGCAAATTTACGGTTTTCTTTTTTCGTTGAAATTTCGTTGGAAATGTGTGGGAAATAACGTTCGTAAAGTGCGTTGGAAATTTTCGTAGGAAACATTACTCTTTTCTAGTAGTGTAATAAATTCAAAAGCGATACTAAAGTTGAATAATTGGACAAACCACATGTGCCCAAATGACACTTAACTCTATTTATAATGTTTTCCAAAAGTTTTCCAACAAAAATAATAAGCATATATAGTTGATGTAACTTTTGTTGGAATTTTGTTAACGGGTTAGCAGCAATTTTCTAACAAAATATCGTATGTTTACCATTTTGTTGCAACACTGGGCTTTTTTTAGTTGGAAATTCGTCAGAAATTTATTAGAATTACATGAATAATTTTGTAGAAAATCTTCATATAAAAATGAGTTGTTTCTAATGATGATAATGCATATTAATTACTGTATCTTCATCTAGAAGCATGATCGGAGAAAATTAAATGCAATTGATAATTTTACAAGGCCATATTATTAAATAATTCCAACACCAATATTATCTTGAACATTTCACTGTCTGTATATAACCATGTCGGCTTTGCGTTAATTTGATTAATTGTTTCAACAGTTACGGATCTTTTTTTTTAAATAGGGTTTATTTGAAGTTCCTAATCACTTTGGGGGTAACTTTATTTTTTAATTACAAGTAGGGTAATAGTTTTTAATATTGACGAATAATTAATTTGGGTTTAAGTGTGTAAGAGGGGTGTAAAAGAATGTAAAAAGAGTGTCAAACCAATACTATTTGCTATTGATAGTGTAGAATAAACCTAATATCATTTAACATTGGCGAATAACGTTAAAAGTGTATATATGTGTGAACCATTGGGTGGGCAAAAGTATATATGTATACTTTGGCGAATAACGCCCTGCTTGCGGTGCGCACATATAATGTATATATGTGTGAACCCTTGGGTGAGCAAAAGTAAAATTGCACTAATTTTGACGTTATTTTACTAATAACGTGAAAATAACGTTAAAAGTGGCGGAAGGTTAATCAGGCATCATGTGGTGGCGTTGATAGCCGAAAGACAAGGGCACATGCACCAATCAGCCGGTGTCCCGATGATTGAGTGGTATGTGTCTTATGTCCAAGGCTTGATTCAAAACTAATATCGAGCCGGGGGTCTCACCGGAAGCAGCCTCTCTATCCCTATGGGATAGAGGTAAGGCTGTCTACATCTTACCCTCCTCAGACACTACCATAGCATTGCTATTGGTGAGATATACTGAGTACGATGATGATGATGATTGGCGAATAAGAGTTAGTTTATTTTTTAAACAATAACGTTAAAAGTGGCGGAATGATATACTTGTTAGTCCCGGTGCTGATCGATACGAGATCCGCACGAGGTCTAGGAGTGCGGAATCCTCCTAGACTCGTTTATTGGTGTATAGACGAAGAACACAAACACGTACACGATCAAATACACAAACAAATACAAGAATGGATAATCAAATCTGCAGATTCATATATAAAATAATCACGTTACATACCGTAACAAAAACAGAAAAACACGACTGACCCGAGGTGAGCTCTACCTCGGGTCGTCTCACACGACTCTAGTCTCTTACTCTCTCTCAATAAACAAGCTGCTCAAACACACACTGATTTCTGGATACCTAAAACTAAACAAGACACAACTATATATAGACAAACATTCACGGGCCTGGGCTTCAGTAGGCGAAGTTGTGCTAACTTCGCCTATGGCGAAGTTGTGATAACTTCGCCTAAGGCAGAAGTTGTTACAACTTCGCCGTTGGCGAAGTTGCTCTAACTTCGCCTAAGGCGAAGTTGTGCTAACTTCGCCTGTGGCGTTCCGCTGGTCAGAATTGCATAGCGACGGTCACAAAATGCACCAACAGTCTCCCCTTTGACCGTTGCTCTCAATTCTAACAAACACGAAAGATCATCTGTTACAAAACATGCACTAACAGACTCCCTCTTAACTGATGATCTTCTGTTTTGTTCATCAACCAGCCGTGTCTGAATCTGTCCTGTAGCTTCACAAATCTACCAATCACCCAGCGTCTTCCATATCAGATCTCCCCTTCAGTGTAAGCTTCTCCGACTATAACGATTGAGGTCTTTGAAATGCATGCATCCTCGTGCCAATAGATCATCTCAACCAATCACGTGAGTCCATCTGACTTCACCAACACATGAAGTTGGGCTTCCTCCACAACTTCACCAACTCGTCGGCATACGATAAGGTTTAATCTTCAACTACTCAACATCAGGTGATCAATTTCATCACAAAACCACCTTGACAGAAACTAACACATGACCATTAATTAATCCGAAGCATCTTCAATCACCAGGGATAACAATCAAGAACATAGACACTTTAATTCCCGGTTAAATCCAACTTGTTCCAGAATCTTCACTCGTATAAATAAGCATCACGTTTCAGGATCCAATTCTCGAACGCCTTGAAAATAACATAAATAATATGCTCTGACCGCAATCCAGTAATGACGAAAACCTTCAGTTCAATTTGACTTTCTTCGGTTGGTCAACCACGAACAACAACAATTTCATTGCCCACAAACACCCGAATATGTGTCAATATCCAGTTTCAAACAATATCCCATTCACAACCTCAACTCCAAATCCAGAGTTGACACGTATTTGTTCACACGTAAGACCAAGAGATAACAAGATCACTCGTTGACGGAACAACATCTTTGGTCTCACAATAATCGTGTACACCCGGCCATACAGACGAAAACTCCAAACAATTTTTTTTTTTTTTTTTTTTTTTTTTTTTTTTTTTTTTTTTTTTAACTTCACCTGGCCATAACTTCGCCTGGCCATAACTTCGCCTGTTCATAACTTCGCCTGGCCATAACTTCGCCTGTTCATAACTTCGCCTGGCCATAACTTCACCTGTTCATAACTTCGCCTGGCTGCTAACTTCGCCTAAACCCTAAAATTTAAGCGACAACTTCGCCTGAACCCAATAACTTCGCCTGCGGCGGCTGTTCGGCCGAAAACGCACAGAAACATGCCAGAAACACCAAAAACGCAGATCTCGAACCATAGCGTAAGAGCCTAAGGCTCTGATACCAATTGTAGGTTCCTGGACGGATCGTACACGGGAAATCTCTAACAACGCAGGTGCGGAATCCCTGCGTATATAGGTACGAGTGTAGATATTGTAGAGATTGAATACACGAACAATGAACACGAGCTATAAGGTAAACACGTTATATTGAATAACTAAACACGTGACAGTAAGTCACTGTTACAGAGAACAAAACGAAACAAAGCGTAACCAAAAACCCTAACTCACGTCCTCTTCTGTTTCGGCTGAAACAGTGTATTTAAACACGACAACTTCGCCACTGGCGAAGTTGTCAGTAACCTCGCTAAATCAGCAAGTTCGCCATAGCGAACTTGCTGATAACTTCGCTAGTTTACAAAACAAAACATAAACAAACCATTAACTATATTACAGACTCGATAACAAATACTAGACTATGAACTACTGACAAACATGTACCAACAACTTTTAATCATGTGCTATAAATTACTTTTTTTAGCATACATAATTAATTTGAAAGGTTTCACATAATTTTAAACGCCAAGCCAAACAAACCGAAACATAGTAGGATAAAGAACGATAAATACATAGTAGAATAACAAAAACTAAACATAGTAAAATACGGTAAATAATAATAGTAGGTGATAAGACTAGCACTAAACTCGTCGTGAACCACACCATCTATATAATTTGTTAGCCATCCAAAATCGGTACTTAACACAAGCCCTCTTCAATGTTATTTTGAATCGAAAAGGGCTTGCTTTTAACTAACATTTCCATCATCATACAAACAAGCACACCAGCTTTAGCAATGTTACCATTGTCTTGGGATACATCAACTTCACTTAAACCGACAAACATTTATTTTCTCTCAGTTCTCGAATTGTTTGGAGTGTCGCCAGTACACGACTAAACAATTTTTTTATTATAAACTAGCCCTTATTCGCTAATATCAAATGATAATATGCTTATTCGGCATTGTCAATGGTAAATAGCATTGGTCACGTATTATTCGTCACTACCAAAAGCCATATATTATGCTTATTCGTCAGTATTAAGTGCAAATAAGAGTTTATGGACTGACATAAAGCTGCTAAACCAACGAACCATACCATGGACACAATTATTAAGCCTCAGCCACATACCATTTCCAACGCTTTAAATTTGAGCTTTCACATTACACCTCACGACACCCATAACTTGATAGCATCATCAAGTATTAATTATATCGGCAATGCCCTTAATATATCACCAAACATAGTAGTGTCATCTACATTATCAGTTGACAAGATTAACGAGTATTTGGAAGAGTTATTTGACGACCAGGAAAGGGAGATTGACGATGAATTCGGGTGGTGTTTTGGAGGGTTTTCAGCAATGGGGAACCGTGTAGATTTTGTTAACCAAGTAGATGGCCAAAACAATTCATTTGATTTCCCTATAGAAGATGTTGACATGATGAGCTTTCTTGACTGAGAAATATAATGATTATCACTTGATTTTTAAACAAATCAAATTTATAAGTAAAGATTACTATCACATGTCCCATAAAATTCTTGTAGAGTTGTAGTCCTTTAAGATGAAGTACAAAATCAACATGTTTGATGGTTCATGGTTTCAGAAGGAAGACCAACAAAAAGTCTGTATTAAATTATCAGTATTGTTTTGTTTCAACTTTTTATTTATGGTATGAGTCGTGTGACAATAGAAAGCCATGTGAGTCATTAGACATTAATTATAATTATTAATCTCAATTGAATAATTTATGAGTGTTAAACTCAAAGGAAAGCGCATGTCACACGTAATGAAGAAGTAAAAAATAAATCAGTAAAATGCATGTGTATACTATGTAACCATGCCTTTTAATAAGGCTCCGCGATCTGAGGAATAAATGGGTAGAGTAAATGCCATGCGTCTTTCATGTAACCTTTCAAATGGGGTAGAACCCCTTAGAGTGCCACCGTAGTAATAGCGTCAATGCTTCATTTGTATTCAACCCACACAGTCTAAATGAATCCATGTGAAGAGTGTAGGCGCCAATATCTATCTCCATAACACACAGTCTAAGTAGCGGAAGCAATTACTAAACTATACTGCTTTATAATACCGATTGGAGGGGCTATGCCGTTTCATACAAAATTTCACGCTACTTTATTAAATTCACTTTACCAGCCGGTTACTCTCTTATGATTGAACATATCTTAGTAAGGTAAAGATATTCAAGGTTTGGGTTTGGTCAAAAATAACCTAAGCAATTTAGTGATCAAACTTTGTAAGTGAAGTAACGTGCTCTTCATAATATTCAAGTGTGTATGCAAAGCAGTAAATGACTCGGGATATAGCAAGGAAAAACCATTGATCCTTAGTAGGATCTCCACAAACTACTTGGGGTGGGGAAAACTATGTGCCTGCCTTAGATTTATTAATAAGTAAAAGTGTTACTGCTCGAGAGCTAGTGACGAACAAGTCTAGAGTACAAGAGTCTATGTAGTGTAGTGCAATTGAAAAAGTAGTGTCCTATTTTATTCATCATAGCCTCGTTATATAGTAAATCGATTATGTTGACAATAAATGTCATTAACTAAGTCTTCAAAAGAGCCGTTGGACTTAGTCAGCTCTGTTTCCACGCACTTGTTGATCAAGTCTTGAGCTACTAGTCGTTCAGAGTCATTTGTATGTTGTTTCAGCTAATATATGCTTCACAATTGTAACCGACAGCGAGGATCCTGGTCATTTAATGTGTCTTTAATGCATCATTACTCTTAGCAATTACAAGACTTGTTCCAGATGTTTTACCCAAGCATTTAATGGGTTTTTAATGTAAATTAAGTCACCAATGATTACCTGAAAAATATATTCGTTAGTGAACTTAAATAAAGGGTTCATGATACTGAACCTGTTTGGGGTCCCTGTTGGAAAGATACAGAGAATCAAGATCCTTAAGCGAGATTTTGGGCATCAACAATTATCCCCAAAATATAACAGACGTGGCTCACGCTACAATAGTTATATTTTCTTCATGATGATGTCAGCGTGACCGATTTTGATTAGACGTGGTGCAACTTTCCAGGCGCAATTATCGCCACAGCTTAGAACGTATGAGATCATTGCCTATATTAACTCGATCTTTGTTATTTATTATCATATCTTGATAGTAGTTCAAGTATCATCCTCCTCTCTTCTTGTTTTTCTAGGGTTTCTCTAGGGATAGCGGGTAAAACTACAACGCAATGTATACAGTGCTTTACTCGTAGACGCTTCTCCAGCTCTCGTAAGAATTGAACACCCCAAGTTTTTAATCTTCAAATTGAAAAAAATTCACCTAACGAAACCTTTATTCTACAAAAACAGATGGGCTAGACGAATTTGCATTAGACCTAATGCAATCTTTTTGTTACTTAATGCAACTCTATCTTTCCAAAGAGTTAGATCTTCAAAAGGTTTCATTTGAAAGAAACAATTGTATAATCTAAAGAAAAGGTTGCATTAGGTGTAATGTAACTTTATCTAATGCACCTGTTTTTATAAAATAAATGGAGTGTTAAAGCTAATTTTTTAGAAATAATTATAGTGTGTTGTATTCTATCGTATCGTATTCTATTCTATTCTATTCTATTCAACTCTACTCTAATATATTATATCACTTTATATTATTGAGATTAATTATATTACAATGCTATTATATAATTTAATATTATCAAATTAGTTGTCAGGATTTTGTTATTATTCTGTTTTTTGAATTTTTGGTTGTTTTAGAAAATCTTAGTTGCAAGCTTCAGACCATTAATCAATCCATTTGCAAAAGGCTTTAGTTGCTCAATCTCCTTCAAAATTCACTTCGTAACTATTGATTGATAGTTTAATCTAACTCGCAAGGCTGAACTAAATAATCAAATATGATTTGCAAGCTTCAATTCATCAACCAAAATCTCCAGTTCATCATATTTGATTGATTAGGTTAGCTATGCGAATATGATTTGATCGATTTGAATAGGATCTCTTTGTAACGCCCGTTAATTTTCGGTTTACAGATTTAAAGCATGTAAAGTATGTATACTTCGCGGGAGTTATCCGGCATATTTCGTCGACCCTATCATCTTTCCGGTACGTTAAGTTATTTAATTGTTTCTTTCAAGTTGCCATAACATTTAAACTTGGAGGGGCTAGGATGAAATATTTATATTATATCATAAAACTAAAAACCCTAGCCCCCCTCCCCTCCCTATTTCCGATCGAACAAGAGAGCAGCCAAGGAGCTTCGGTTTTTCTTTTTTGCAGCCAAGTTTAGGGCGTGAAACTTTAATTGAAGGTTAGTACTATGTCCCTACAAGTCTTTTACACCTTGATTGATCATTATAATACGTGTATTGTGTAACACCCCGACCGATGGCGGATTATACATCGGGGCGCCACATACTTGTTTCATTACTCGTGACACTATTTGGGTGTCAATATTTAATAAATACATTTTCATTGCGCACGCGCAGAACAAGAATTGTAAGGTAACATAAATCATATCATAACTCAAAATATCCAAATAACATAATTTGTCTTGTTACATTTTAATCTAGGTCCAAAGAAAAAGAAAACATCCTACGTGTCCTTGAGATTCCAAAAGCAGCTACAGCAAACCTGAACATGTGTTAAAATAAAACGTCAACACTTGCGTGTCGGTGAGAAATCAAGTTTAATAGATATAAATAGATAATAATAAACACTGCGCGCAACATGTGCTTAACTGGGGTTTAACATAGGGTGTAATCAGATTGTGATCAAGCCTTAGATCATAGCTCATAGTTCAATCCGTGCTCCCAATTGAGCACAAAAACAAGAAATCATACGTGCATGTGTAACAAAACAAGAAAACCGTAAACGATAGGTCTCCCGTGTTCATCTAATGGATCCATGAAAACTTCGGAATAGGCCGTCAAAGCGGTTAATGATTCACACATACAAATAAACAGCCAAGTAAACGTCCATAACACATGGGGTTTTGCGCACATAAATTTCATAAACAAGTTTAAGACTCAAGTTGTACGAACACATGAACATCCCAAAACGTTAAAAATAAAAGGGGATTAAGTACGAGATTACTCACCTGAAAAGGTGTGTTGAAAGATAATGCAAGAACCAACTTTTAAACAAGCACAAGTTAATCTATAAATAAGAGGTTATTGGTTTAACGATTAGTTTTTATGTCTTGAATATAGGTAAGTTACTTAAACAAAAATTATATATATTATATATTTACCGAGATTTCTGGGCAGAACAGAAGAGAAGACGGAGGCAAAGAGAGGAGTTGAGGATCTTCGGCAGAGAGCAAAAGGGAGAGAGATTTGAGGAGAGTTTTAAGTGTAGTGTGTGTAGTGTTACAAGAAAAATAGTTTTATTTATAGGAAAACCCTAGGGAACACAATCCCTTAAAAGGAGGAAAAGATCTTATCAAATCAAGCAAAAGATATTAAAAAGCATAATAAACCAAAAGCAAAAGATATCAAAAGATATGCCGGCAGCTGCAGGGGATGGGGAAAAGCTGACAGGTTATAGGTCAAAGCATGGGAGGTGTCAGATAAAACACTGTTCAAGACATGCAAAAGAAGATTTCAAAAGATTATGTCAGTCACTTTTTCTGTCAACCAATAGGATTGGTGCGCATGCTGCGCCGAAAGTGGCTTTTCGGACAGATGTCAGAACTGACCTACAGTGCTCATACAAAAGACAAGATATTTCAAAAGCATACAGGCTGACCTAAACTGAAGAAAAGACTTAAGGTCTAGCGCGAGAAGACTTGAGCGCGCGCGCGAGGGCGAAGGCAGACAGAGAACAATCCTTAGCGCGCCGCGGGAAGAACTATAATCCTTAGCGCGTCGCGGGAAGAACTATAATCCTTAACGCGCCGCGGGAAGAACTATCATTCTTAGCGCGCCGCGGGAAGAACTACCATTCTTAGCGCGCCGCGGGAAGAACTACCATTCTTAGCGCGTCGCGGGAACAGTTCGCCTCGCGTATCGCAGGAACAGATGGTCTTCGCGCAGGCTTCCTTGTAAGGAGTCTGGCGCGTGGAGCTGCGCAGACATCCTTAGGCGGGAAGAACCAAAGGACAAGCAAAGAGTTAAGAGAAAAGGGGGTTCAAGGCTCAAGGGTTTAAGCAAAGGGGCGGGACGGCGACAAGAGAGACAGAAGGGCGGGACGGCGACAAGAGAGACAAAAGGGCGGGACGGCGACAAGAGAGACAAAAGGGCGGGACGGCGGAAAAGAAATTATTATTATTAGTAAGTAATATAAAAACGTATATATATATATAATTTATTTAATGTTAAATTTACAAAGATTAATAATCAAATTTTAAATCTTAAAAAGAATCGGATTCGAAAACGGGTACCTGGGTCGGGTCGGATTTGGCAGTTGTCACAGTCTCCCCTACTTTAAGAAATTTCGTCCCGAAATTTTTCTCGAAGTAGGTTGCGCAGAGAAAAGGTGCGGGTACTTGATCTTCATTTGATCTTCCCTTTCCCAAGTGAACTCGGCTCCGCGCTTGGACTGCCAACGAACTTTAACAATAGGGATGCGACCAGCGCTTGGTTTTCTTCACCTCGCGATCCATAATCTCAACAGGCTTCTCAACGAAATGCATAGACTCATCAACTTGAACTTCATCAAGTGGTATGTGGAGGTTCTCGTCAGCTAAACATTTCTTGAGATTGGATACATGGAAAGTTGGATGCACATTGCTGAGCGCGGGCGGCAGGTCCAGTTTGTAAGCAACTTTTCCCACTCTCGCGAGAATCTTGAATGGACCAACATAACGAGGTGCAAGCTTACCTTTCTTCCCAAAACGTACAACACCCTTCCAGGGCGACACTTTGAGGAGAACAAGATCACCAACCAGAAATTCGAGAGGCTTCCGCCTGCGATCTGCGTAACTCTTCTGTCGGCTTCTGGCAGTCAGCAGATGATCACGGATCTTGGCGATTTTATCGGTTGTCTCTTGAACTAGTTCAGGTCCTGTGATTTGAACTTCACCCACTTCGTTCCAACAAATCGGTGAACGGCACTTTCGACCGTAAAGTGCTTCAAATGGGGCCATACCGATGCTGGAATGATAGCTGTTATTATAAGAGAACTCGATCAGAGGTAGGTGTGAATCCCAATTACCTCCAAAATCAAGAACACAAGATCGAAGCATATCCTCAAGGGTTTGGATGGTTCGCTCAGACTGTCCGTCAGTCTGAGGATGATATGCAGTACTCATGTCCAAACGAGTTCCTAACGCAGATTGGAGAGATTTCCAAAAGCAAGATATAAAACGGCCATCGCGATCGGATATGATGCTCAAGGGAGTACCATGACGGCAAACAATTTCTTTGACATATAGATGCGCAAGTTGTTCAACACGGTAGGTTTCACGAATGGGCAGAAAGTGGGCAGACTTGGTCAATCGATCCACTATTACCCAAATGCTATCATGTTTACTTGCGGTCAAGGGTAACTTGGTGATAAAGTCCATTGCTATACTTTCCCATTTCCACGTAGGAATTTCAGGTTGTTCGAGCAAACCAGATGGGCGTTGATGTTCAGCTTTTACCTTAGAACAAGTTAGGCATTTAGCTACGAACACAGCAATATCCTTTTTCATACCAGGCCACCAAAAAGAAAGGCGCAAATCTTTGTACATTTTGTCGGCGCCAGGATGAATGGAATACCGAGTTTTGTGCGCTTCACTCAGTATGACAGAGCGAAGATTCACATCATTGGGAATCCAGATGCGATTGAGATAACAGAGAATTCTATTCAGGTTAGGGACTAGATGAGCTTCCGCGCCACACGCTAACTCGGCGCGAAGGTTTCCTTGGCTGATCGATGCGCGCTGCGCGTTGCGAATGCGCGATTCAAGATCGCTTTGGATCGGCGCGAAGTGGAGCTGCGTGTGCGGCAAAATACAGTTAAGTTGGCTGGGTTTTCGGCTGAGCGCATCGGCTACCACATTAGCCTTTCCAGGGTGATATCGGATCTCACAATCGTAATCGCTGATGAGTTCGTTCCATCGGCGTTGTCTCATGTTAAGTTCCTTTTGATCAAAAATGTGCTGGAGGCTTTTATGGTCGGTGTAAATGATGCACTTGGTACCATAGAGGTAGTGTCTCCAGATTTTTAAGGCAAATACAACTGCACCAAGTTCGAGGTCGTGAGTCGTATAATTCTTTTCATGAATTTTGAGTTGCCTAGACGCGTAAGCGATAACCTTGCCTCGTTGCATAAGTACACAACCGAGACCTTGGTTGGAGGCATCGCAATAAACGACAAAGTCGTCAGTACCCTCAGGTAACGCTAGAACAGGAGCTTCGCACAACAATTGCTTGAGCGTTTGAAAGGCTTCTTCTTGCTTCGAGCCCCAAATATATGGTTTGCCTTTGCACGTTAATGCTGTTAAGGGCAAGGCGATTTTTGAGAAGTTCGAAATGAATCGCCAGTAGTAACCAGCTAAGCCCAAAAAGAAACGGATTTCGGTAGGAGTGGACGGTGCAATCCAGTTCTTGATTGCTTCAATTTTGGATGGGTCGACATGAATACCCATCTTGTTTACAACATGACCAAGAAACTGTACTTCATCCGACCAAAACTCACACTTGGAGAGTTTGGCATAGAGTTGTTCGGTTCGAAGCTTTTGCAACACTAACAGAAGATGTTGTTCATGCTCGGCCTTGGTTTTGGAATATATCAGAACGTCATCGATAAACACGATCACGAATCGGTCCAAGAAAGATCTACACACCCGGTTCATTAGATCCATGAAGACGGCGGGTGCGTTGGTTAAACCGAAGGGCATGACCAGGAATTCAAAATGACCGTAGCGGGTTCGAAAAGCAGTCTTGGGAATATCTTCATCACGGATACGCAACTGGTGATAGCCAGAACGGAGATCGATTTTGGAGAAACAAGAGGCACCTTGGAGTTGGTCAAAGAGGTCGTCAATACGCGGTAAGGGATACCGGTTCTTAATGGTGAGCTTGTTCAGCTCGCGGTAATCGATACACATGCGAAACGAACCGTCTTTCATTTTAACGAACAACACCGGAGCACCCCATGGCGAAGAGCTAGGGCGAATGAATCCTTTATCGGTCAACTCTTGAAGTTGACTTGCTAATTCTTGCATTTCAGCGGGTGCAAGTCGATAAGGAGATTTGGCTACGGGGGATGCACCAGGGACAAGATCAACACGAAACTCGACTTCCCGAGCGGGAGGTAAACCAGAAAGATCATCGGGAAAGACTTCAGGGAAGTCACGCACAATGGGGATATCATAAAGTTTCTTCTTTCCTTCATCGGGTTTGACCACATGAGCTAAGAATGCGACACATTTCCTTCGTAAAAGTCTTCGGGCTTCAGTGCATGACATAAGTTTAAGACCGTTAGATGGTTTCTCTCCATAGATATGAAGATTTTCACCATTTTCCCGAGGAATACGAATCAACTTCTTGGCGCAGATTACTTCGGCGCGATTTTGCGAGAGCCAGTCCATTCCAATAATCACATCAAAACTTCCAAGAGGCATGGGAATGAGGTCGATTAGAAAATCATGTTCATTAAGGTTAAGCGTGCAATCTTTGATCACGGAGTTTATTAAAATAGTTTCACCATTAGCCAATTCAACTGAAAAGTTTTCGTTTAAGTTTACTCGCGGTCGCGCAAGTTTTTGCTCAAATGCGCGAGAAATAAAACTCCTATCGGCGCCAGTATCAAAAAGTATAGATGCATATTGTCCGTTAAGTAAAAATGTACCATTAACCACGTCATTATTCGCTTGCGCTTGGTGCGCGGTTATATTAAAAGCTCGTCCGCGCGTCACTTGGTTTGAAATTTGGTTAACCGGATTAGCTTGCGTAATTTTTACTTGCAGTCTCGGGCACGCGTTCCAGAAATGACTGGGGTCAATGCAGTTATAGCACGACCTGGGTCGTGGATTAGGGTATGTTGGTTGTGGGTTTAGCGGGTAAGTTGGTGGTGTTTGCGCGATTGGGTTGGCGGGAAGGACTCTACAGTTCTCAGCAGTGTGACCAGTACGGCCACATCGGTTACATTGTCGGCACGGGACTTGAGTTGGATGGTGAAGTCTACAAGTTGGGCAAAAGGGTTGGTTTCCTGTGTAAGGTTTCTTAGTTGACGGGGCAGGGAGTGCGGGATTGGTTATGGCATAGTTATGGACTACAGGGGGTGTTGGGTAGGTTGACAGTGGGTTAGGAGCGTATACTGGAGGTTGGTAGGCGGGTTGCTGGACAATGAGCGGGTTGGTAAGCGCGTAGGTTTGATGATTGGATTTGCGCCTACGCTTGAGGTTGTTACGGTTTGAGGGTTCTGGCTTGGTTTCTGTTGGTTCTGGGACAGTCTTAGTGAGTTTGGTCTTTTCGGCTCCCCGCAGGAACAGGGTTCCTGCCCTGACATGGTTGTCGCTGAGCACAGCGGCCAACTCGATGGCGTCAGAGAGGGTTACTGGGTTCCTGGCCCATATAGAATCTTGAATTTCCATGGGGAGACCCCCAAGAAACTTCTCGATGGCTCGGCGGGAAGGGGTAACTATGTGCGGGACAAGCAAACTTAGTTCGTGGAAGCGCGTAGCGTACTCGCGCGCTTCGCCACTGTACTGCTTCAAGTTCCAAAATTCCTCCTCAAGGCGCTTTATTTCGTTGGGAGGGCAGAATTCTCTAGTCAAAAGTTCCTTGAATTCCTCCCAGAGTATGCTAGAAGCAGCCTCTGCGCCACGCGCGTGAGCTACTCCGTTCCACCAAGTAAGCGCCCTTGATTCTAGGACACTTGAGGCGTATAAGGTTCGTCGGTCTGGAGGGCATTGGGTATGGAGGAAGGTGTTCTCAATTTTCTCGAGCCATTGGAGCATTACGGTGGCTCCTTCAAGCCCTGTGAATTTCGGAGGGTTACCCGCATTAAAGGATTTAATATTGTATCCGGAGGGGTTGGGATTATTTTGGTTTAAGGCTTGGGCTATTGCGGCGGCCATTTCTTGGGAACGTTGCTGCCTACGTCTGCGCGAGGCTTCTCTCCTCTGATGACGGCGAGATAGCGGAGGCATTCTATAAAAGTTTAGTTTTTGTTAATATCTTGGTATGGGAAATCGTTTTAGCGCAAAGTATAACATTGTAAAGCTTGTTTCGCGGAGTTAAATGCTATCAAATTTTGAAGTAAAATATGAATTTAAATGCAAACTTAATACAGGTAATGAATTCGAATTGAAAACCGACAATTCATGAATCACCATGACTTTTCAAATCTTCAATTTAAAATATATGAGTAAATGAGCATTGAAGGTTGACAATTCATGTATCACCATGACTTTTCAAATCTTCAATTTAAAATATCGAGTAAATGAATATTGGAGATTGACAATTCATGTATCACCATGACTTTTCAAATCTTCCATTTAAAACATAAAGTTAATGGGGATTGGAAATCAACTATTCATGTATCACCATGACTTTTCGGATTTTCAATGTTAAGTCCAAACAACAAACGAATATGTAAGTAAAGAAACGAATAAAAATCGAAAGATCGCGAAATAAACATGAAATCATGCGCTGCGTATGTGCAAGCATATTTTATAAATATCGAGTAAATAACAATTAGCGCGCAAACATGAGATATTTCTCATGCGCGAGAAGGGACTCTTAGGTATTCTAGGTCGTTACGTCTAACCACCTATCCTAAAGTCACGGAGCTCTGATACCAATCTGTAACACCCCGACCGATGGCGGATTATACATCGGGGCGCCACGTATTTGTTTCATTACTCGTGACACTATTTGGGTGTCAATATTTAATAAATACATTTTCATTGCGCACGCGCAGAACAAGAATTGTAAGGTAACATAAATCATATCATAACTCAAAATATCCAAATAACATAATTTGTCTTGTTACATTTTAATCTAGGTCCAAAGAAAAAGAAAACATCCTACGTGTCCTTGAGATTCCAAAAGCAGCTACAGCAAACCTGAACATGTGTTAAAATAAAACGTCAACACTTGCGTGTCGGTGAGAAATCAAGTTTAATAGATATAAATAGATAATAATAAACACTGCGCGCAACATGTGCTTAACTGGGGTTTAACATATGGTGTAATAAGATTGTGATCAAGCCTTAGATCATAGCTCATAGTTCAATCCGTGCTCCCAATTGAGCACAAAAACAAGAAATCATACGTGCATGTGTAACAAAACAAGAAAACCGTAAACGATAGGTCTCCCGTGTTCATCTAATGGATCCATGAAAACTTCGGAATAGGCCGTCAAAGCGGTTAATGATTCACACATACCAATAAACAGCCAAGTAAACGTCCATAACACATGGGGTTTTGCGCACATAAATTTCATAAACAAGTTTAAGACTCAAGTTGTACGAACACATGAACATCCCAAAACGTTAAAAATAAAAGGGGATTAAGTACGAGATTACTCACCTGAAAAGGTGTGTTGAAAGATAATGCAAGAACCAACTTTTAAACAAGCACAAGTTAATCTATAAATAAGAGGTTATTGGTTTAACGATTAGTTTTTATGTCTTGAATATAGGTAAGTTACTTAAACAAAAATTATATATATTATATATTTACCGAGATTTCTGGGCAGAACAGAAGAGAAGACGGAGGCAAAGAGAGGAGTTGAGGATCTTCGGCAGAGAGCAAAAGGGAGAGAGATTTGGGGAGAGTTTTAAGTGTAGTGTGTGTAGTGTTACAAGAAAAATAGTTTTATTTATAGGAAAACCCTAGGGAACACAATCCCTTAAAAGGAGGAAAAGATCTTATCAAATCAAGCAAAAGATATTAAAAAGCATAAGAAACCAAAAGCAAAAGATATCAAAAGATATGCCGGCAGCTGCAGGGGATGGGGAAAAGCTGACAGGTTATAGGTCAAAGCATGGGAGGTGTCAGATAAAACACTGTTCAAGACATGCAAAAGAAGATTTCAAAAGATTATGTCAGTCACTTTTTCTGTCAACCAATAGGATTGGTGCGCATGCTGCGCCGAAAGTGGCTTTTCGGACAGATGTCAGAACTGACCTACAGTGCTCATACAAAAGACAAGATATTTCAAAAGCATACAGGCTGGCCTAAACTGAAGAAAAGACTTAAGGTCTAGCGCGAGAAGACTTGAGCGCGCGCGCGAGGGCGAAGGCAGACAGAGAACAATCCTTAGCGCGCCGCGGGAAGAACTATAATCCTTAGCGCGTCGCGGGAAGAACTATAATCCTTAACGCGCCGCGGGAAGAACTATCATTCTTAGCGCGCCGCGGGAAGAACTACCATTCTTAGCGCGCCGCGGGAAGAACTACCATTCTTAGCGCGTCGCGGGAACAGTTCGCCTCGCGTATCGCAGGAACAGATGGTCTTCGCGCAGGCTTCCTTGTAAGGAGTCTGGCGCGTGGAGCTGCGCAGACATCCTTAGGCGGGAAGAACCAAAGGACAAGCAAAGAGTTAAGAGAAAAGGGGGTTCAAGGCTCAAGGGTTTAAGCAAAGGGGCGGGACGGCGACAAGAGAGACAGAAGGGCGGGACGACGACAAGAGAGACAAAAGGGCGGGACGGCGACAAGAGAGACAAAAGGGCGGGACGGCGACAAGAGAGACAAAAGGGCGGGACGGCGGAAATGAAATTATTATTATTAGTAAGTAATATAAAAACGTATATATATATATATAATTTATTTAATGTTAAATTTACAAAGATTAATAATCAAATTTTAAATCTTAAAAAGAATCGGATTCGAAAACGGGTACCTGGGTCGGGTCGGATTTGGCAGTTGTCACATATTGATCGATAAACGACTTGTTTTAGGTTAACCAGGTGGTTGTCCAATTAAGAGGTTTTGGGACTGTTTTGATTGAGGTTTTTGCACCAAAATCTTCCTAGGTATGTCTAGTCTAACATACTTTAAAATCATGTCCATTGGTGTTCGTTTGATTGGTCAACTAGTTGTAGTATGAAAGATTGTTTTCGGTTGGCTAGAATTGTGTTTTGTTGCGTTTAACGCGAGGGATGATGTAACGGATGACCAATTCAGTTCAGATAGTTTCGGGTTAATGTATGAGCTGTTGGAAAATGATTTTTATGAGTATTGGGGCTGAATTAGTCGTCGGTTACTCAAACGGGTCGGTACAAGCGCAATCGCGTTTATTGAATAATTGGTGCGTTGTACTTGCGAGTTACCGACCCATTGGACTCGTGTAGCGTCGTGCGGACTTGTTGGCTGTGAATTTATCACATTGGGTCCACACAGGGCTGAGTTGGATGTTAATTGCCTAAACGACCCTTAAACGCGCGTATTAGTATCAACTGTGCTTCCGGGGGTAATTTGGGAATTCTTTATTCCCGGGAGTATCTAAGGGTCGTTTTGGTGAATGTGAGGCCTCGGGGGCTGTTGTGATTTAGTTTGATGAGGTCGAGGCTTTAGGTAACCCGAACCACGTTAGAACGTCTCGTAGGATAAACGAGTCATCTTGATGTTAGTAGTATTGATTGAATGTAAACCGACAGGTGTTTGAGTTTTGGGATTAGTTAGGGATTCTCTAGCTCGTGGTGAATACGTGTCTTGTATCAAGTGAGTTCATGATGCCCCTTTTTACTCTTTTAAGATTTTGGGCTAGCATGCACACCTAAGTGATTTTGCTTGATGAATTGTTTAAAATTATTTTGGATGGGTTTACTCGTATAGGGTAGGCCTTGAGATGATATTATCGTATGTATGTATTATTGTACGGCCAATATTTGGTGATGTTGTAGTCGTTATCGACTACGGATGTTACGTATGCCTACTTTGTGTTTGCATACGTTGGATGAGATGTTATGTGTATGGGTTGTACGTTTGCTCGACCCTGATGTTAATACTTGGATGTTATATATATGTTATATATATATATAGGGATGTACTTATAAAGATGTTTATATATATTTATGTGTGTATATATATATAGGGATGATTATTTATTGATGATGATGACCTAACTGATGTATCCCTTTTATATTTTAAAATCCTTGGAATGACTATTATGATTATTATTATTGATGTTATTTATTAAAACTTGAACTCACTCAGCTTAAGCTGACTTTGTGTGCATGTTAGTGTGAGTTTTAGGTTAGGAGGAGGATGCCTTATCGCTTAGACGTGCACGAAGCTACTTGGACGGTGAAGGACATACTTGGATGGAAGATTTCAATATTAAACACTTATTTTTAAAAAGTTTTATCAAATACATTCAAATAGGTTTTGGGCATAATTCCCGGGTTTTGGGAACTTATTTTATTAATTATGGTTTTCCGCTGAATTATACTCTGTATTGGTTGTTTTAAATGATATGAACTGTTTTCAAGTTTAAGTATTTTTTTTATAAGTATGATGGATGAATACCAACTGTAGGATTCCCGGGATTCGGGGTCTTACACTCATCGATTTCATTTGGTTACCAATTGGGTTAGATAAAAAAATATGAATTGGTCGATTATGATTTGATTGACATCATCAGACGAAGAACGATTAATTACAAATTAGGTTTTGTATATTAATTACGAATTTGCCACCGTGATTTCATTTGGTTCGCACGATTAGCATGGTTTTTTTATTTGTATATGATCCTTCTCCTATATATATATATAGGGAGAGGATCAAAACAAAACTCATCTTTAAAGAGAAAACTTAAAAACTTTTAAAGAAATATTTTTAATTAAAAATAAAAAAATATTTTCAAATTTCTGTTCTTGCCATTATTCTTATATTTTCTTACCCTTTGCTCGAAAAAAATAAAAACAAAATAAAAAAATAAAAAAAAACCCGCTATAACGCACATACGTATTACTGTGCGATACGTTGTATTACACATGTGTATTACTATTGTTAAGTTTAATAGTGTTTAATTGCATATATTCAATATTTGTGTATTGTATATGTGTAGTAGTTTGTATTATATGAAAAAAATAATAATAAAATAAAAGTCGATATAGTGCACGTGGGCGTTAATGCTGTACTACACATACGTACTAATGTGCATATTAGTCTTATATTGCATATATACATAGTGTGTTTCAAATATGTGCAATAGGTTGTATTCTATGCAATACAAACACTTTTGCATATATGCAATGCACACTATTACACATTTGCACTACACCGACAAGGTTTTTTTTTTCTTTTTTTTTTGAACCAATAACAACATATAAGAATAATGGAAAAAAAAATTCAAAAAAAATTTAAAAAAAAAAGTTAAAAATAGTTTTTTAGGAGTTTTTAAGTTTTCTCTTTAAAAAGAGTTTTTACTAGATCCCACCCCTATATATATACTAGTTTGAGGCCCGTGTATTACATAGGTAATTAATGAAAATTTTAAACTTTAACTATTAAGTGAAATACAGTCAACAAAATGATAATATATTGTTAATACAATTACAATTTACATTAAAATTACAGAAATTACATAACTAAGATTACACAAATATGTTACAGATAAGTAAAAGCTTCCTTATACACTACATTTGTGATTGTATTGGTCGATATACGTTGTTTATCAAAAATCAAAATCTTTAGTTTATGTTTGCTTGTAACTTTTGATAAGGTAAAATAATGTCTTCTTGTAACTCTCTTGATATAGCCGCGTATAGTTGTCCGTGTGACAAATAAGGTTATTTCGAGTGCATTCCAACACTGGATAAATGATAATATATCCATGAAACTAAAAAAAAATATTCATACACATAAAATATCATACCTTTTAATCAATTAATATGATGTCATTTTAGATAATCTGCTCATGTCTATCCAAAAAAAACATGATTTTCTCAAAAACCAAATTACCTGAACTTTGATGATATAATCATTCTTAGAATCTTTAGAATTTGAAAGTGATTAATCATAACAAAATTTGTCATCATTAATATTCTTAATATTCTGTGTATGACAAAATTTTAATTGATATTATATTTTACAATTAACAATTGTATAATCAAGCAACATATAAAATTGAAAATTAAATATAACAAAATGATTGTTTCATTTTATATGAATGTAATTTCCAGAAAAATAACAAAGACATACCAACCTTAAAGTCATTGTTCTAATTATTACGAGTTAGCGGAATATTAGAAGATTTGAAGTTGTATAAAGTGAGTGTAGTGATTCTTATTTATTATAGTTGAAAGTATTGGATAATGAATGCTTGAATTTTGAATACTAATCTTGTGCTATTAGTTAATATTATGGGAAGCTGTTGTAATATCTAATTAATTGATATATATATGTTTTAACAACCTATATATATATATATAAATATATATATATATATATATAGGGGATGGATCTTGTGAGAAGTGATTTTATAGCGAGAAGTGTGAGAAGAGAATCTGAACCATTGATTTGTTTAATCAATGGTCAACAAAAGAAATGGCAAATTCGTAAATATAAACACATGTTTATGACATATTTTTAATTAAAAAGGGTGCATATGTCTTTTGTGATGTAGCCTTCATTAAGCTAGTTATTAATGCATTTAGCGGTTTCATTTTTTATGTTTAATTAATGGTCATAGTGTCATATAAAATTTTTATTATTTTATTTCTTTCATTAAGCTAGACATTAAGGTATGTGAAAATTTTATAATTATAGATTATTAGCATGATCCGCTATTTATTATATTTAGTTTAATATAACAAAAAGGGTTTATTTTGTACTATGTAAGTGGTATTTAACGTTTTATTTTTTATGCTAAATCAATGGTCATAGTATCATATATAATTTTTACTATTTTAATTCTTTCACTAAGCTAGACATTACTATATGTGAAAAATTTATAATTATAGGTTATTAGCATGATCCACTATTTATTATATGTAGTTTAATATAAAAAAGAGTTTAATTTGTACTGTGTAAGTGGTATTTTGAATTGTGTATGTGTAAACTTTATTGTGTGTAGCTTCATATATGTACTGTGGAGATGGTATTTCGAATTGTGTATGTGTAAATTTTGTCATGTGTAAGTTCATATGTGTACTGTGTAGGTGGTATTTCGAACTTTGTACGTGTAAATTTTATAACATGTAGGATCCTTTATGTGTTATGTAGGTCCATATATGAGTTATGTAGATAATATTTCTAATTGTGTATTCGTAATTTTTATCTTCTGTAGGTGTTTTACGAATTCGATATATACTGTGTAAGTGGTATTTTAAATTGTGTATGTATAAATTTTAGCATGTGTAGGTTCATATATGTATCGGGTATGTGGTATCTCGAATTATATACGTGTAAATTTTATCGTGTGTAGGATCATTTTATGTAATATGTAGGTGTTTTACGAATTCGGTATAAAGTTGAAAATATTTAAGATTTTGTTAAATTTGAAATATTATGACAAACGAATTAATCATAGATTAAAAAAATAATTTAAAACAGAACGTAGTTTGTTACTTGGTTATAATAGTTGATAAACTGGTATTCGAAATGCATCAACTATTTCATGGTAAATGAAACTAGTGAAATAAATAAATTGTAACTTACAAATCATAAAGTCTGGATATTAATGCTTTAGACTTTTATTTAGGGATAGATTAAAAAAATTAAATGATGAATTATTTTAATATACCTATACTACCCTTTAATTTATTTATTTTATTTTTTCTCAAATTTCATTAATTACAATAAATGCAATAAATTTTCAACCATTGATTAATAATCTAATGGTTGAGATCATTTCTCGCACTTCTCGCTATAAGAATCACTTCTGAAATGATCCTTATCACATATATATATATACATAGATAGAGAGAGAGAGAAAGAAAGTAGAAACAAAGATTTCGTATTTTATGGAAGCATAGTAAATGGTTTTTGACCGGATAAACTATTTTTTTAATTAATGTGAAAATGGAATATCCTTGAAATGTAATGAGATACATGATTAAGTTACAAATATTAAAAAAAAATAAATATTTCTATTAAGTTACATTATAATTAAAGTGTGAATCTTAATGAATTTTTGTAACATATTTTAATTAGTAATTGTCTTATAAAACATATTAAATTAAATATATTTAAATGTATAAAAAAAGTATAAATCAAGTCATAAAATATATGTTTTTGAAGCATTTTGGTCTAAGTTATTAAAGAAAACATTGAAAACTAAATGTTGATCTTCTTATTACTAAAACATTTTATACTACATAAAAAAGTCATATGAATAAATGACACATAGTTCATATAGTGAATCATTATACATATGGATTATAATATAATAATCTTCAATGATTAAATGCTAAATACCAAGATATATATAATAGGTATTCTCCATATTTGCATTATTTATGCAAAATGTTTGGAGAAAATTTTGAAAATACACATTTTCTTGTTCAAATGCATATGAGAAAATATTAAAATCCAAATTTGAAACCAATCTTATATGAAAAAAATTATGCAATTGTCACACCTCGGCCTAAGGCCTAGGCGTGACACTCATAAGTTGGTACCTGTTTTGTAAATATATCAGAGTTTAAGGTAGCGGTAGACTTAACAAAATATTATTATATTCAAAAGACGGGATTTTAAAACACCCGTTAATTTGTACAAAAGTGTTTGGATATCAAAACCATGATTTACATTATTTTAATAATAAAACATCCATTGAGCCATCAAATCGTCTAACGGCTATCATCTCCAAACACCTACTCTCCATTACCTGTAAAACAGTTATAATAATATGTCAGCAACTCATGCTGGTGAACATGCTGACACAAAACATTTAAGTACTTAGTTATCCCCTTGGGTATTTTATGACCCGGCCCATCGTGGCTTAAGAAACAACCAAGTTAAATTACTATTATAAACCTCCAGTTATACTTGAAACCTCTCAGTGATACCGCAGCATCGAGGACTTAGCAACTACCAATATACACGAGATAATCCCCTCTCGGATATTACTTAGGTCCGGCCCAACGTGGCAGAGGCATTAGCAAGTGTGGTGCGGTGTGCCCACCGTCTACCCACATATTTAAGGATCCAAACAAACGTATATAATAGCCTGAGGGCAAGCATTACTTTTGTTTATAAAGTTTTAGGGATATAATCCCATGCAAACATTCACAGACTTGTTTTATAAAAAGTTGGGTGTATTCACCTTTATTCTTGGTTTTTCTCACTTGATTTGTATAGCTTTGTTACCTCGGACCTATAGTACGAGAATAACGTTTTATAAGTACTAGATCAACGATCTAGCTTCAGACCTTTAGTCCGATTGCATAACCTTTACCTTAATATTCCTCTCTTTTATAAAATATAAGGACCTCTAGTCCTTTCTTTTGTTAATCATTTATAACCTTTGTTTCTTCTTCGTGAAGAAACGTATATTTCAAATTTCTTTATTATAAGGAATGTATAATAATGAAGTTTTATTTTATCTATAATCTCGACTATATGAAATCTATTTCCACTTTATAAAATCAAGGTACGAGCTATATCCCCGACTAGGGTCTAAGCCATTTATAATATAATAACCGAGCAGGACCCCTACCTTGAACGGCTTGTAATACGAAATGCTTATGCTCTACTTGAACCGCACTTCTACTTGGAAGAAAGTCGAGAGAGTATTTAGGTAGGGTTACGGCACGTATTCCGAGGTAAAACTTGTCGGGATATTGACATATCGGGGGTCGTGGCACGCTTATCGAGGTTAAGTGTGTGTTTTGGAGGGTGTGTGGATGGATGAGAAACCTCCCCATGGCTGTCCTATTTATAGAAAATTTTCTGCAACTTTGCGTATCGCGAAGCTGCTTCGCGTATCGCGAAGCTGCACTAGCTTCGCTGAGTCGCCGCGTAGGCCTGCCACGTGTCACCGCGTGGTGACACGTGTCCCGTGACGTGTCTTGCAACTTCGCGTATCGCGAAGATGCAACTTGGATTCTTCGCGTATCGCGAAGATGCAAAATTTCAAATCTGTTCACTTTTAGTCCTGATCTTTTGGTAACTTGCCATATTTTGATTTCGTCCCATCATTCAAAAATACAAAGCCGGCTCTTAAGCGGCTCGCGGCGATGCGAGCGTGCGCCATCAAAGCGCCACATTGCGCCCATCGCCCGAGCCCGTGCCCGTGCGCATGCACGTCGGGTGCCTCGCACCCTCCGCTAGGACTAGGGAGAGTGGTTGGTCACATAAAAACATTTTCATGGAAAGTGCCTTCCTTATAAAGTGATTTCTTTTATTTACCACTTTCCATGTGGGATGAAGTCTCCTTACTTCATTCCCTAACATAAGCTTATTTCCATTCTTTGTCTTATTTTTCTCTTTACTTTTACCATGAATATTTTTAGTCCATAAGTTTTATTAGTTTGTCAAATTTGGACCAAATTTTTCATGATGTTACAGTAATGCTACTCAAATCCCAGTTTAAAAACAAATTGTAATTTATTACCATACAAATCCAAATTCTTCGATCATGATGCACCTTTATTTTTCTTAAATTTTTAATTACATGTGACTTTAAAATTTTATTCTAACAGGCATGTAACTTCAATTTTGATATTTTCTTGTTTCGCCATCAATGTTAATGAATGAATCATTTAGGATTTATACTCAATAAAAATAAACTTGAATTCATATATTAAAATGAATTAAAAGATAAGGACCACATGTTGAAATGAGTTAAAAAGGTGAGGATGAATATTAGATTGACAAGTGGCAAGAATGAGTAATATTTTATTATATATATATAGGGGAGATTTCAAATGAGAACCCTTTTGAGTTTAAAAAACTCGAAAGAACTCAGTGTAACAATTTTTTTTTTGAATTTTTTTTGCACATGCGTAATATATGTAGGTTACATACACGTAAAAAAATTACATAATTTGTTACATACCGGACTTTTTATACATGTGTAACGGACGTAAAAGTTATTGTAACCACTTACATATTTATTATCTCTCCTATTTTGACTTTTTTGCCATATTTAATCTTAACGACAATATTCCAATCCATTTAATTAAACGTGTGGCATAGAATGAAGTTCTTAAGTTCTTACAACTCAACATGGTTCTCAAAAAATCTATCCCCTATATATATACACTAGTAAAAGTGCCTGCGCATTGCGGCGGGAGCGCGGCGGGCATTTGATTGGGCTTGATTAGACTTTTGAGGCATGTAAATGAACAAATTATCAATATAGTTGAATAAGAAACGAAAGGATTTTGATTAAAGTTTGATTTAACGATTTAAGCATGAACAAGGCATAACTATATGACTTTTTAAAATGGTTATGTTGGATCGGGTTTCACAACCAATGTTAGATTTAATTTGGTTATGTATCATTAGCTAACCCATTCTTGGTTTTAAACATACTATTCCTTTCATTGAAAAATAGCCATTGTATTTTGTATTGCGCGTATAAGTGTATGTCTAGTACGTTGATTCCATGCCTACACATCAACTGTATATGATTTAGCCTGTATGAAGTTGACAGCTTCATTATATAGGTACATGATTTGTGTATATGAAAAGAAACCAAAATCTACAAATAGCGAAAGATGTAATACTAATAAGACGTTAATCATTCATAACTACAAAAAAAATGTATAGTATAGGTAATAATAACATGTTATCATAAAGAACTGCTTTTGCATTGTGAAATACACCCAAGCGGAGGTGTAATGGTATGACTCGTTTTTGTGCAGCATTGCCGAAAATGTGTTGAACTGATTAATATGTTTGTTGACATACAAAACCATATGTATTATACCGTTGTACACATGCATTGTTTTATTTATTTTTTTTTGACAAAACAACGAAGGTTTAGTAATGACACTGTATGAGGCTATTTTTTTGTGTCTAAGCAAGAACTTACGTGACATCTTGCAGGAACAATTCAAACTTGCATTGATGTTTTACAAATTCCTCGGCTATTATTTTCCCTACAACATCTATATAAGAAGCACAACATTTTATTTGTTAGATGTATGCGTGTTTACGTTAGATAAGTTGTTAATGTAAATTTAGATTAAACAAAAAATGGTAAAAGGAAAATACACTTACGTTTTAATAAAAAAGGATAATATAAGTTTTTTTTTCGCTGTTGACAGTGGCCATAAAGTGTACCCAAACAATTGGCACAGTTATACCCTATTATCATTGTGTTAGAGACAAAAGTTCGTCAAGAATGTAGTGGTTCCACATTCGGTTAGACGGTGTTGAAATTAAACTAAAGATGTTAGGGTTGTCCAAAAAAATATTGCTTAAATAATTTTGGCACTGTACGGGGATCAAAATCCATGTAACCAACTATATTATTCAGATAAAAAAATACATTGCTAAGACTTTGGCAGCCACAAGTTGTTTAACCCTAACTGGCAATAAATTGGATTATTAAGTTACAAATTACAATTTCGGATGGTTAAAATAACACGTATGATAAATCTACGAATTCCAATCCCATACAATAAAATCATAAAATAGATCGTACAAATTCCCACTATATTATTCCGATAAAAGTAGTATGACAGATTGTTTGACCACTCACAAGTTGTCGAATGTAAACTATTGATAAAGTGGATATAAAGTTATAATTCGAATTTTGAATGGTTAAAATAAAGTGGATGATAAAGCTACAAATTCCAGTTTACTATGACAAAATTCATAAAAACGACAATAGAGTTACAAAGTCTAAGTTTTCATGAACTAAATAAAGGGTATGATAAAGCTACAAAATTAAAAGTTTGTATGAAAATAAAATCTTTATGGGGTTGCTATAGTCTTGGTGTGAGTATCAAAAGTCAACAACAAAACATGTCGCCGTTAATATGTGGGTTTGACAATAAAACACATAACTCTGTTAACGTTCTGCTCTCCCATCCATGGTCCTTTGTTCCTAGTTGATTTTCGTTTAGGGTTCCAACTGTCCAGGGCCCCTGGTTTTAATGAGTACTTGTATAATTTTGTTTTTCCTTGGTACATGTTGCATGTAGGGTATACTCATTTGAATATTGTAAGTGCAATCCAATAGTGTCAGATCGTGTGTTGAAAATGGATCTAGTGGTTGTGGTAGGTAGAACTGTATATGCGCTTGTTAGGATTCTAGTTGACTAAGTTTCCATTATTTCGAAAACATAAACATACGAGGCCATTAAGAGTTGTAAGAATATAGACCTCACAAGGATTTGCCTCGCATGATATTGGAACGACAATATTTGACATAGGATTTGGGTATGTTGAAGTAAGCAGATAGATTGTAGTGTGCCACAGTCTGAGCAGTATGATTTTTTGGTTGTAAATTCTTCGAAAGTAGCAACAATGCATTGTGGGAATTTTTTTTGTTGTTGAAAGTAATAAGAGCCATTGTTTGCATATGCTTTTACATTAGGCAACACACTTAGGTTGGAGCGTTTTTAATATGTCGGCCTACAACCCCAATTTCAATTTAACTTTTTTTTACTGAATGTAAATTAGGGAAACACAAGTGTTTTATATGTAAAAAAAAGTTACAGAATACTCATTTTTACGTATAAAAAAATTATTCTTACATAATCAATTTTTTTTTTTTTTTTTAATATAAACACATCTGAAACCGTTTTAATAAAAAAAACTTTATAAACCATAGTTAAAAAGTAATTTATTTTTACAAAAATAAATGTTTTTTTTATTAAGCGCTTCTACATGAGTTTTTTTATTAGTTTTGTACAAGAAAAAGTAATGGTTTTTTAAGATCCCTGAATGAACCTCTCTCAGAACTACAATTCTACAATGAGATTTGAACCGTCATCACTTGATTGATGACAATTCACCAATGCCATTGAACCAAATGCCTTTTTGGCACAACCCAATTTTCATGGTAGATCTTTTCTTAAGTAGGTGTAGGTCTAAACTGCAAATCAAAATGTTCGATAACCGCCAAGCCAAAAATAATTTCTTAACAATGCGTAAAGTCCAGCTAAATGAATGTTTTTTGGCGCAAAGTTGAATCAAACTACTTGATTAGTTGATATCAATAGAATGGGTTTTTCTTAGGTTATGTGCTATTGGTTTAGAATGAAAGAAAGCTAATGGGCCTTTCTTCTTCTTCTTATTATTATGATTATTTTATTATTTCTTTTTGTCTTTTTTGTTTATTAGTCACTAAGATTAAAGTTATGTCCGGTATTAAAGTTGTTAGTCTCATTACTTTTTTGTTGAAAGTAATGAGAGCCATTATTTGCATACGTTTTTATATCGGCCAACTCACTTAGGTTGGAGCCTTACTAATATGGCGACCTATGGCCCCAATTTCAATGTAACTATTTTTACAGGATGTAAATTAGGGAAACAGAAGTGTTTTATATGTAAAAAAAAGTTATAGAATACTCATTTTTATGTATAAAAAAATTATTTTTACACAATCAATTTTGTTTTTTTTATATAAACAAATCTGAAACCATTTTAATAAAAAAAAACTGTATAAAAAATAGTTAAAAAGTAAATTGTTTTTTTCAAATTAAAGGTTTTTTTTATTAAACGCTTTTTACATGAGTTTTATTTATTAGTTTTTTGTATGTAAAAGTAATTGTTCCCATCCTGGGGTTTTTTAAGCTCCCTCAATGGACTTTTCTCAGAACTACAAATCTACAATGAGATTGGAACCATCATCACTTGATTGATGACAATTTACCATTGCCATTGAACCAAATGCCTTTTTGACACAACCGAGTTTTTATGGTAGATCTTTTCTTAGTTAGGTCTAGGTCTAAACTGCAAATCAAAACGTTTGATAACCGCCAAGCCAAAAATAATTTCTTAACAATGCGTAAAGTCTAGCTAAATGAATGTTTTTGCTTCGATGCAAATTAGAATGAAAGAAAGCTAACGGGTCTTTCTTATTAACATTATTATTATTATTATTATTATTATTATTATTACTTCTACCCTTTTTTGTCTTTTTTGTTTGTTAGTCACTAAGATTAAAGTTTAGTCTGGTATTGAGTTTACGTATACTTGTGTTTGTTTGGCGCATCAGGAACACCTCATTTTTTTAAAAATGAACATAAACAAAAAATTATTTTTGCATACATTGGTGTTTGTTTGCTTAATCGGTTTAAGTTAAATGAAGACGAATATGGCCATCTAGGAAGACAAAGTATTAACCCTTGGGAGCTAGTTTTAAGTTGACTGTTTATTAGAAAAGAATTAAATATCTTTATTATAAATCTGTGTCAGATCATATTTTATTATCTAACATGTAAGTTAAAAGTCATCATCAACGGTAGGGGTATTCAAGGTCCAGTTTTCACGATTTTTGGGTTAAACTGTGAACCAAACCGTTAGTAACGGTTTTTGATTCTTGTAAACCAAAACCAAACCGTTGAACTTTTAAACCGAACCAAACCGTTAATAACGGTTTGGTTTTACGATTTGGGCCTGTTGGGTGTGAATAATTTGCAAATATTTTAGCATAGTTAAATACCATTCGTCCGCAATCACGTTTAAACATAACTACACAAGATGTCCAAAAAACAGGAAAACAAAACAACATAAGTAGCCAAATGCATAAAAGTAAAGGTATGGGCTGCTGCTTAAATGCTATCCAAATTCCAAACTTCTAGTGTAATCCAAACTCACCTTTTAAACTATATATGAAAATAAACTGAATTTACGCAATAAATTCAATTAGTATTTAGTTAATATGCATATATTATACACATTGAAATTTTGTATTAAATACAAATATTGTATATAATATAAAATATACAGAAATGTAAAACTAATCAAATTATACGGTCTGGTTTTATACGGTCGGTTTTATATACAAACCGTAAACCACACCGTTCGCTATGGTTTGTAATTTTTGAAACCGACCGACCGAACCATAAAACCGAACCGATGACCGATTTGGACGGTTTCGAACCGAACCGAACCGAACCATGAACACCCCTGACCAGCAGCGTTGGTTCATAAAAGGTGAAGAGACTTGACAAAGAGTTTGTTTTGTTTTTAAGGATCACTTAAAGAAACAAACTAAGCCAGTCAGTCGGCCTTCAACTATCACTTGTGAAAGCTTCATTGGTTCCTTAACTCATTGCAGGGTGAACCACACAACACGACAAAGTATACCGGGCCAAGAAAATAATAATAACCAAATCTATTGTTCTGATCACGAGCATGAGCTAATCAAGCTTACACTTCCGCAGAAGTTTAACCAACAGCATAATCACCATTTAAAATCACCTATCTGCACAACAATCACCACTGCAAACAAACATAACCATTTTAGTTTCACTATTCTTGTGTTTATACATACTATTATGAGTTACGACATGAAGAAACATACCAGCTACCAAAAAAGAGAATAAGATAGCCAGGCAATGCCAACAGAAATAGGAGGAAACATACCATATGTGCATGATGTGTGTTTGCAGTTATTGATAAACCACATAGTAGTAGTCAGTGTCACCCATGCCAAGAATCTCAGCACATAATGTAAGAATAAAGGAATTACCTTCTCAACAGCTTGGGTAAGACCAATCAAGGTGATGTCATACAGGGGATACCCGGTGCCAGAATCATATCATGTTATTTCTCCAAAATGCACATCTTATGAAGAAAACCCCATTTCTCTACACATAAAAACCAACTTTTTTAAGTCAAACTACAAGTAAATAGATTCTGGAATCCAATAACATATTTACCTTGCTATTTGAGATTATGTTATAAAGACGTTTTCTTTCTTTTGGGAAACGCCCCTAACTTCCCATGTAGAATAAAGGCCCGGTGCATGCTAAAAGATTTGATGCAGCCTGAATGACACAACAAAAGTCAAGATTTTTTTTTTCCTAAAAGTAACGTCTAACTTTACTAACAGTGGTGCTGGAATAAGGAAGACAATACAAAAGAACATCAAACGAAAATAGAATCAACCTTTTTCTTTAAAACCTAGTATACAAATAGATGGCATCTATTAAAGTCTATTATAT
This sequence comes from Bidens hawaiensis, assembly GCF_021521415.1. Taxonomy (NCBI): domain Eukaryota; kingdom Viridiplantae; phylum Streptophyta; class Magnoliopsida; order Asterales; family Asteraceae; genus Bidens; species Bidens hawaiensis. The sequence continues at coordinate 275,854 of NW_027491788.1, forward strand.
ACAAGACCTATTGTCCCTGGACCTTCATTTAAAAAAAATGGCATATGAGTTAAAATCCGTAATTTACCAAGTATCGGGTGAAAACAAGTTCATGCCAACATGGTAAACATTTAAAATTAAAATATAAAATAACTTGGGATAACAACTAATTTAAACCAAATCCTTTAAAAACAATTTTATGGTTTAAAACCGAACCATATATAACACAAACATGAACACAAACATACAATCTAACATGTATATTTTATATGAACCTCCACATCTAATAATTATATTACAATGATGGTTTGCAAATCAAAATTTATGATAAAAATGTTACTTGATCCAAGGATTTTATGGCTTAATGTCTTGAAATCTCATAAATCTGGCATCGCGGTCCTTTCTTTCTCCTAGCAATGCCGAAAAAAGGTTGATTACCACTTGTTTGTGACAAAATAAACCTGTGATGACAAAAGCTATTTGCTCACATGAAAGGTGGCAACACATGCATTCAAATAAATCATGAACTGTTAAAAAAATATAACGATAAAAGAAACATACCCACCCATCTTCATTGGAATTTAAATCTTCTTTCCCAAATACAAGTCCAACAACTCCATGCACATCAACAATAAACCCGATCAAGAATGAGAAGAATAGTAACATAAAGCAACGGAAAAGCAATTAATAATCATTGCATAAAACTCAATAGTTACCTTATAACCAAAGAGTAAATCCGTCATCTTCCTCCGGATTGGTAAAACTGTAAAGTTCAATTACGAACCATGAATAAATTTGGAATCTGCTTACAATTCAATTGAGATTGAACAAGACAGACATACCTGGATTGTGTTTGGAGGAGTCAACCTTCACGAACTCGCACACCATCTGTTTAAGATCGATACTCACAAAGTTACGGTGTGTCAATCATTATTATTATTGGATAAAATTAGAGTTGAATTGAATAGAACATGTGAACAAAATTGACGATTTCATACGAATCACTAACCTGAAACTTATTGGAGAATAGTAGATTCGCTGAGTTTCTTGCCTTAATTGACTAAGAACTGGGATGGTTATATAGTATAGCGATTGGAAAAATAATGATCAATCCATCATTATAATGGTACCTTAACTTAGCAAGGTAAACTGAGGGAGACAGAAGAACCCAATTGCCTTCAATGGCCAGCCTTGAGAATGATTGTTGATCAATTTCGCGGGGATAGGATGGTTTAGATGCCAAAGGGGCATTTAATATATTGAATGAAGGAAAACAGATACGAATCTTTTTGCATGATAAAGGATAAAAGAAAGGATAGAAGAGTAATTACACTAAATACGAGGCTTCGTGGATACGCTTGAAGAACGAAATGATGTAATGGCAAATTACTTTTTCTGCCCAATTGTGAAATGTCGTTTCTGCCCTCGTCCTCTAATTGTGAAATTACCTTGCCTATCCTTCACTCTTCCTTAATAATATAATATAGATATAGATATTTAGAAATTAAGATTTTAAAGTTTATTAATTTTGTATGGGCAACGTAATATGTAATCAAACGGTTCATTTTGGCTTCTAATCGTGTCTAGCACTTGGTTGTTTTTGAATCAAGTTTAGTTTGCTTGTCAAATAGATCAAATTATCATATTCAAACAGAAGGAAGCAATAAAGAAACTAATTAACATAAAACTTTTATTTCACCACTATCACTACAATTACATGAAGAAAAAACAAAAGAATAAAACTGCAAATTGCACTTCTAACTTTCCAGCAGATCATGCTGCAGAATCAAAGGGAAGCAGGCTTCAAGCTTTTCCTCCTTGAGTTTCTTAATTTCTTCTTTCAAAGCTGCAATTTTCGGAATCTTGTTCTCATCAACATAATTTTCAAAGCTGCAAGCTTTTCTGAAAGCTTTGTCGTCTTGAATTCTATGAGCTCCAAAGTCATTTTCAGATACTTTTTGAGCTGCTGATATTGCCTTCAGCATCTTCTTCCAATTTTTTGTTATTTTTATTAGTCATTTTTTTTTTGTTTTTTGCAAATTGGGAGATTAAGACTTTCAAGCCTGCTAACAATATAAAGAAACAAAAAATAAAAAATAAAAACTAAATTACGTTACATATATATCATCTTTAAACGAATCTAAATCATGGAACTACCGTTGTCCAGCATCCTACTTATAAGTTATAAATTTACGGCTTGAAAAATAAACGATTAAAAGGATATCATACTTTTTTGGGTCAGATTGTTCAACGAACTTTCTTGTCTTTGAAAACTGCAGCATAGAAGGAGAAGCTTCATCGTATGTGCGACAATTGATCTGCAAGTTGTATTAGGACTATTAGTATCATATTTTTAACCATATGTAGTCAATTAAACAAATCTTAATAAAAAATGATTTGTTTAACCTAAATGAATTACAATTGAAATAGTAGTGATTTAATTAACACCTGAATCCATCAAAAGCGAATGTAAGTGATATGCATTTTTACTGAGACTTTTTTTTCTGGATTCTTAAGTGCTTATTGCGGCATAATGCTGGGCTGCACCCTTATTAGTATATATTTTTTACTTTAAATAAAAAGATGAAACTACAAGAATTCGTAATTTACCAAGATGAAAATGTTTGTTTTCTTGGATCACAACCATTATCCACAATTTGAGCAGCATATGGAGAAAATAAGTGTCAAAAAGAGAAATAGAATATTATAATCAAATTGATATAGAAATCAATTACAAAGAAACAACAAAACCATATTTGGTGTATTTAGAAAACTAGGCCTGACAAATGTAACCTAGTTGGATTATTTTGGGCTATATAAGTAGTCTCCTAGGTTGTTTTGGGTTTAAGCAAGATGTTTACTATATTAGAATAGGTCAACCTAAAAGAAGGAAAAATTATGAATGAGTCAGGATGATTCAAGGTTGAAAAGGATAGAAGTAATCATTCATAAATTTAGCCGTACACAAGAATTTTTTTAAAAAATTATGGGCCTAAGACGAGAGTATTTGGGACTTTAGTAAAAGAGTTTTTTATTAGGATTAAACAATTAAAATTTTAAATGGGTTATATTGGTTATAATTTAGTTTGTGCAAAATTTTTTAATTAAAATGGAGTTAAATGGATTGTTAATAGGTTTAAAACATTAAGAAAACGTGTCTCTTTAAAATATTATATATATATCATTTAAAAAAAATAGGGCATAGTCGTTAATCGGGCCATATATGGTCCCCCCCCAAACACCCCAAGCCGGCCTTGTTCTTTCATTGTTCACTAAGAGTACGCGCGAAACGAGTAACCTGAAGCGGGCATGAGCGAAACGGGTGACCATGCGTGGGCACACATGAAACGGATAACCTAACGCAGCACGCGCGAGACACGTTGTTGGGGTCTAGCGTGCATGAAACGCGTAGCCGAAACCCGGATCATGTGAAATGAAGCAACAAAAGTATAAACACAACAAAATGAGCAACAGAAGATAGCATTTCCTTATCAAATAAATACAAACCATGTATAAGTGGCAATTTCTACCCATAATTATGATAATTATTAAAAAGTTACATTTTTTTTTGTCTTTGATGGTTAAATGGATTGAACAAGTCCAAAGGCCCATAATATATATTACGTTAAAGAAAAGTCAATAACAAGAAAAGATATGGAAAAAAAGCACGGATTTCCATTTTTAATTTGTATCGTTTTCTTTTATATATTTTCTTTTTCATAAAAGCCAAGTCCAAGTTTAACTTCAAGTTTATTTTAACATAAAACTTTTTGTTGTTTTATTTAGCGATTTCAAAACCCATTCGTCTCACATTTTTTTGCAATTACCATTTTCTAAAGTAGTTTAAGCTGCTTAATAGTTTACCTTGATAGTCATCGATAAGCTATGAACAGCCAGCATGTTATAATCTCCAACTAATTGATTAGTCAAATCTTTTTGTAACGTGAGACACAGAGCATAAAACCTAACATTTATAATCGACAAAACAAATAGAAAACGTTAAATCCACCATACTCTAAGCATACCAAATTTGGAGGCAAAATTGATATTTCCACTATAAATAATTCTTCAATTGTTTGTGATCTATATTATAACATGCATTTGGTTAAATAAAATTCCCAAAATGTTCAAGAAAATGCATTCGATATAGATTTACTTGAATTTTCAAACAGAATTGAATATGCTATATTAACACCAACAAAATCAATGGATATATGCCCTTTAAAATAAAAACAATTCTCGATCCTCACTTTTGAAAACAAGCTATGATTTTAAAACATGTAAAGAATCATTATAAGGAAAATAATATTAAGACTAGCATAGGTAAAATCGCTTACATTATCCACTGAATTAGAAGTGCCGTCTTTGGGACTAAGATCTAGATGATAAGAGAAGCGATCTGCGGCGCATATGTGATTAGAGTTTCACTAGTTTATATAGAATGTTAGCATAACCCTAATTCCATATTTTGCTATAACAACCCACTGAGGCCCACATTGTAAAGAGACAATCTATTGGTTAGGCCCAAAACTTACGGCCTCGTATTACACACACACACACTAGTTTGACGCCTGTGTATTACACGGGTAATTGATGAAAATTTTAAAATTTAACCATTAAGTGAAATACAGTCAACAAAATGATCACATATTGTTAGTACAATTACAATTTATATTAAAATTACAGAAATTACATAACCATGATTACGCAAATATGTTATAAATAAGTAAAATCTTCCTTGTACACTACATTTTTGATCGTATTGGTTGGTATACATTGTTTATCAAATATCAAAATCTTTAGTCCATGTCTGCTTAAAACTCTTGTTAAGGTAAGATATAGGTATGCTTATAATAACTCTTGATATAGCCGCGTATGGTTTTCCTTGTGACAAATAAGCTTATTTAAGTACATACCAACCCTAGATTAATAACAATATATCGATGAAACTAACAAAAAAAATATTCATACACATAAAATGCCATACCTTTTAATCAATTAATATGATATCGTATGAGATTATCTGCTCATGTTTATCTAAAAAACATGATTATCCCAAAACCAAAGTACCTAAGGTTTGATGATATAATCATCCTTATAATCTTTAGAATTTGAAATTAATTGATCATGATAAATTTGATGTTATTAATATTCTGTGTATGACAAATTTTTATTGATTTTATATTTTACAACTAACAATTGTATAATCAAGTAACATATAAAAAAGAAAATTAAAATATAACAAAATGATTTGTTTTGTTTCATATGAATAGAAAATGACAAAGACATACTACTTAAAGCCATGTTCAAATAACAGTGATTATTCTGAGTTAACAAAATATTAGAAGATTTAAAGTTGCATAAAGTGAAGGCAGTACGTAATTCGTATTTATGATAGTTGAAAGTATTGGACAAGAATGTTTCATTTGGGTTAGACTAAAAGTACCCATCTCCCTTACTTGCCATACCCCATCCTATGAATTTTGACTTCCTTTAACAATTTCATTTGGCATATTACTATCCTCTAACATCTTTTAAATTTTATGGTCTCTCATTAAAAGTTTTATTTTTATTTTTTTATTTTTCGTTTGTTTCTCTCTTTTTTATTTTTTCTCCTTGATCATTATAATATTTTTCATTATCACTGTCAATGCACTATAATATTTATAAAACTATATATAAACATGTGTGTGTGAAAGAATGATACTAATATTGATATTATTAAAAAGAAAAATACTAATAATATTTACAATGATAATAAGTAATCATAATAAAATAGTTTTTAATTTAATATATTTAGTGAAGACTATTAAGTGAAACAAAATGTTGGAGGGACTAAAATGTTGTAAATAATGTTAAGAGAAAATAAAAATTGATTTGATAAGGTCAAAGGGGTTCACACTAAATCGTCTGGAGGGAATAGTTTAGCAACACCCATAAATTTTGAATACTAATCCGGTATTATTAGTTAATATTATGGGAAGTTGTTGGAATATTTAATTAATCGATGTATATACTTTTAAACTTTAGAAAAGAAAACGAAAAAAGGAAGCGTAGATTTCAGATTTTATAGAAGCATGTTAAATGACTTTTAAATGGATTAACTATTTTATTTTTAAACTAATGTGAAAATGGAATATTAAAAATAAAAATAATAAATATTTCTATTAAGTTACATTATAATTAAGGTGTGAATCTTAATGAATTTTAATAATAAATGTTATAACTGTAATTTTTTTTAAAAACAATTGTGTGTACTTTATTATTTTGAATATAAACCATAATAAACACAATAATTATGTACTAACCAACAAGTAACAGTAACATAACCCAAATTCTTTGTATTTGTATAAAAATAAAATTAACAAGTTAATATAATATTAAAATTATTTAAATAACTGATAAAAACAACATTCTAGGTTTCAATCCTAAATGATTTTTGGAAAACGGAAATAGAGGAATGGGATTGAAACAAATTTTTTGATTTAAAATTTTGAATGCTTTTAATTAAGTAATTTGTCTTATAAGGCATATTAAATTAAATATATTTAAATGTATAAAAATGTATAAATCAAGTCATAAAATATATGCTTCTAAAGCATTTTGGTCTGAGTTATGGAATATGTAACATCCGTACTTTGAGAATTAATAAATAACGGAAAGTTTTATTATTATCGGTGTGTCGTAGTTTGGTTGTGTGCGTGTTTGTATTTGGATAACCTTGGAATGGAGGTGGATGGTAGGGCCCATGGGTCTCTATATAAAGCCATCCCCTATCCTTTTACCATTTCTTTACACAACACACACACACACACTAGAAAACATACACTTTCTCTCTAGCATTTCGGATTCGGATCCAAGCAAAAGTAAGGAAGATTTTGGTGTTCAAGTGCCTTCGAATAGCAAGAACACGTCCAGATCCTCGTATTGTCCGGATCTGAACTCGAACCCAAAGCAAAAGGTAGGTTTCGGTTTAAATGGTTAAGTTTTATGGTTAGAATCGGCATGCAAACAAATATAATGGTAGATCGGGTTGTGAAATGTAAGAAAAATATAAACTTGGTAAGTTATAACCTCTTGGGTGCACTGTAAGGTAAAAAGGTGGCGTTTGGACTATGAGAGATGGGTTCAGGATCAGGTGCATGGGGTCAGAATGTGTCGAAAGTTGAGAAAGAGTAAAAATCAGGTCCTGAGGAGGAGCCACGAAGTAAAATGGCTTTAAAATGGTAAAAACGAAGAAAGGAAGGCATTTCGCTTCGCTCAGCCATGAGAAGCAAAACAGGCATTTCGCTTCGCTCAGCCATGAGAAGCAAAACAGTCATTTCGCTTCGTTCAGCCATGAGAAGCGAAACAGGTATTTCGCTTCGCTCAGCCATGAGAAGCGAAACAGGTCATGTGAAGCGAAATTCTATGCGAAATTCCTCCCATGCGAAATTGTTTAAGTTGTTATTAAAATGTGACCCGATTAATTTTTTGATGCGTTTTTGTTAAAGGACTGTTAATGAAAATAAAATTTTTCTGAGCTGACCTAGCAGCTCAACCCCAGCAAGGGGCACTGCCCCCGGACCCCCGTTAGTTGAGAGTTTCATTAACTTAGATGTAGGAAGTAGTAGTAATGGATAATTGACACGCGTAATGTATTGTACATTTAGCCATGCACAATTAAGGAAGGACATTACCATTAATGGCGAGAGAAACCGACTCTAGGTGAGTTCTAGCCCCATTTCCTGGTTATGTTTTTGGTGCTGTGTGCATACTCCTATGTGGCAGTTAAAATGCTTATCTTAAGTAATAGGTATATGATACGTGTATGATCGTGCATTGAATGTTATTATATATGATGGTTATATGAATGAATGTGTAAGTGAATATTATATACATAATACAAGTAAAGTATGCGCTTATGATAGGGACCAGACCCTCATAATATAATATCTGAGATGATAGGGACCAGACCCTCATAATATCTGAGATGATAGGGATCAGACGCTGAGATGATAGGGACCAGACCCTTATAATATCGGAGATGTTTAAGATAGAATAGCTTATGGTATACCATAGGGTTTTATGAAAGAAAGTATTTAAGTACGTATGCATGTATATAAAGTATGTGTGAAAGAAGTAATAGCAAAGTAAGGTATGAATACGTATCTTCGGACGCGTATGAGTAAGGATAGGAATGTATTGTATGTTAAATTGATTAACTAGAACTCACTCAGCGTAGCTGACTTTTAGTATGCACGCAGGCAGATAGGTTGAGGCAGCTGGCTTGAGGAGGGACACATGGCACGAGCTAAAGAGACTGGCATCAATGAAGAAGTGTCATGATTATTTTATGTTATGTTATGAAAAGACAATTTGTATGTTAAGACAAAAATGAATGTTTGTAATGTGATGTTTGAAGTTTTAAATTATTCCGCTAAAGTTTAAATTAACTCTGATTTTAGAACTGTGTTTATGAGTAAATCCAACACCAAAGTAGGGTTACTGGGAACGGGGCCTTACAGAATAAAATTTTGAAAACTAAATATTGATCTTTTTATTATTAAACCGTTTATACTACACAAAAATGTTATATAAATAAATGATAGGTAGTTCATATAGTAAATCGGTATATATATGGATTATAATTATAATAATCAACTTCACTAATTTAATGCTAAACACCAGGATATATATAATAGGTATTCTCAATGTTTGCAATATTTATACAAAATAATTGGAGAAAACTAAGAAAATACACATTTTCCTGAGTTCAAATGCATATGAGAAAATTTTAAATCTAAATTTGAAACCAATTTCATATAAAAAATTATGCACTGCTATCAGAATTCTTGTTTAAAAATAATAGTTGAACATAAAAATCCAAATTCTTCGACAATGATGTATCTTTATTTTCTTTAATTTGCAATTAACAGTGACTTTAAAATTTTATTCTAGCAGGCTTGCAACTTCAATTTTTATATTTCTTTATTTTCTTATTTCACCACTAACGTTAATGAATGAATTGGTTATGATTTACATTTAATAAAAATAAACTTGAATTCATATATATAAATGGCTTAAAGATAAGGATCATATATTGAAATTGGTTGAAAAAAATGAAAAGGGCTATAAGACTGACAAGTGGCAAGAATATGTATTTTTTTACTATGGTGTATATATATATATACATGGAGAGGATCAAGAGAAAACCCATTCTTAGAGAGAAAACTTAAAAACTCATAAAAAATGTTTAATTAAAAATCAAAAAATATTTTCAAATTTCAGTTTTTGTCATTATTCTTATATTTTGTTACCCTTCACTTGAAAAAAAAAATTAAAAAAAACGTTGTAATGCACATACGTATTATTGTGCGATACTGTTGTATGACATATGTGTATTACTACGTTTTTTTATTTTCAATAATGTTTAGTTGTATATATTTAATATTTGTGTATTGTATATGTGCAGCAGAGGACCTACTAAAATAATGCATAGCTTTAATATGGAAAGAATGATGATTTATTATTTATTTATTTACTGTTATGTATCGGCTCCAAATGAAGGGAGATAATGGCCCGACTAAAATAACTGCAAAATACGCCACTCAAGGTAATAAAATACAAATCCAGAACACCTATAAATGGCTCAAAGTTAAGATTTTCACAAACTATATTATTAAGTATTAACGCATATTTGATACGTAAAACTGTTGAATTGTAAATCTAAACCGTTTTTGACCCAAACGGACCATAAACTATTGAATGCCGAATATGTTGTCTCCGACGATATCCAGCATCCTGATAGTAACACAATGATTTGTAATTATCAATATTACCTTTGTGAGAGTATTTAATAGCTTGTTATTAATGGAATAACAGATAAGAGTGTTTTTACCATAAACAACACTATAACAACAGAGAAGAAACTCATTAACCCGAAACTCTAGAAACTTGAATAATTTATTGATCAGATTAATGTAATAAATTGGGTAAGTTACGGTTTTAGTTCTATATGTATGGCTAAGTTGTAGATCGTTATCTTTTAACAAATACAAAAAAGTTCCTAACGCATGTTTGTTGTGAATCTTCCGTACACGAAAGTCTAGAAATTTGATAATTTAATGATGAGATTCAATGTTTTTAAAACCAGACGGGGATTCCGTCACCCAACCGGTCCGGTTCGATGTAGTTCACTCGCTTCTTAAAAAAACCGGACGGTCCGAACGGTTCACCAGTCCGACCGGAGAATCGGACCGGTTGAACCGGTCAAACAGGTGAACCGGTGAATTATTGAATTTTTATATATTTTTCATTTTAACATTTTTTAAGAATTTTTGAGTTCGACCGGTTCAGTGTCAGGTTATTATACTATGAGATATTCCTTTTAACACTAAACCGGTTTCTTGACGCACAAAAAAATTGGTGAGACTCGATTTAAAGATTTAGTGACCCCATTTAGGTAAAAATTACATTAGAGACTTAATTGAAACAGTTTTAAAACTTGGTTACTATACTATGAGATATTCTCTTTATAAATTAGGTAAGTTATCATTTGGTTGTTACTAGAAACGTTATTTATTATTAGTTCCTTTTTCTTTCTTGTTTAATTATATTTTTATTTGACTTTTTCTTCCCTATTAACATTATATAATTAATAAATAATTTTTACTATTTTTATTAAATTTGTTAGACATTTTTTTCTTCTTTTTCCAATCCTTTCAACAAAATATATGACAAGGAATTTTTTTTGGTAGTTAGGAACATATTATTGGGGATATTACAGTAAAAACAATTCAACCTAAACCTAAACCTAAACCTTTATTATTAACTATTCAACCTAAACCTTCATTAAATTTAGAGGTTAGAGTTACGGTATAACAATATGTTTATGTTGTAACCCTCTTATTGAAATGTTCTGGTTCCACAACTGATAATAACTATTTTGATTGTTTAATGTTTATTGTTTTGTTAAGTGTTTACGGTTACCTTAGCAGTAAATAACTAATATAGATTATCAAGAATTGAACAAGAATTTTTCTTCCAAAAATCCTAAGAGAGCGTCACATTTCGTTTAGGTATTTAAATTAGATTATTTTATATATGAGTAATAAAATTTATATTTTACTAAATGCCCGAATTTATGCTCACCTACGGTCCAGAATTTTTTAGCGTCTCAGACGGCCCTGAGGACTCGCATTTGATTTGCAAACGTAGTATAAAAATGAAACTTTTATGCCATTATTAACATCTATCAGTTAATATGAAATTTTTTTGATCTAGTAGTGACATTAACTATCCAAACTTTTTGGTTCTATACTATGTTACTGCGGTGATATGTATCAGCTTGTTCAAAAGAAGCAAATTTCAGTTACAAATTCAACCCAAGATGAAACGACAAAACTAATTTAATATAAGATAATCAACCGATTAGAGTTTTTTCCCAAATTAGTGTTGATGAATTAAGTATTTATCATTTTGGTGTTTCTTAAAAGGTATTTACTAAACTAGTGTTTTTCTTTATTTTGTTATTCATATTTGACTTTTCAATCAATTAGCGGCATTATAGACATTGGTTAAAAATTGAGAAGTGCACCTCTTCCTAGCAGACGCCTCAAAACTCTAAATTCTAATCAGAAATACAAAGAATCTCCCCAGATCGATTTGCAGAAACCGTTTTCAGAATAAAAAGTCACACATAAGCCGAAAATTAGACATATAAAAACTTGTCTAATGACATCAAAACATATATAATAACCTAATTCGATGGAGATATAAGAGAGTGCGTGAAGAGAGAGAAGGGATATTTTGAAGGAATTATGATCAGATATGGGGAATTGGAAGGTTTTGATTTTTGAACACCCCAAGTTCTAAATTTTCAAATTGACAAAAATTGGTCTACCGAAACCTTTGTTTTACAAAAATAGATGGATTACCCAATTTACATTAAACCTAATGCAACCCTTTTGTTACTTAATGCAACTCATCTTTCCAAAGAGTTAGATCTTTAAAATGTTGTATTTAAAAGAAACAATTGTATTATCTAACGAAAATGTTGCATTAGGTCTAATGCAACTTTATCTAATACACCTGATTTTATAAAATAAATGGAGTGTTAAGCCAATTTTTTTAGTATTAATTATAGGTGTGTTGTATTCTATGGCATCGTATTCTATTCTATTTTATTCTATTATGTTATATCACTATGTTGTTGAGATGAATTATATTATAATGTTCTTATATAATTTCATATTATCAAATTAGTTGTTGTATGGATTTTGTTGTTATTATTATTATTATTTTTTGCCTATGCTATCACAAAGTAGCATAGGCAAAGAATAATTAGTCATATTATATTCATAAGTGTGGACCTTGACCTAACCAAAAGCACCTTACAACACTAGCTATTAATCTAAGTGACAAAGATTATGAGTAAATGCTTATATATGATACATAATTACATATATAGAAAACCAACATGTTTTTGTCCCTCTGGCTTTTGATACATTTGGCTCCTTGGCACCGGAAGCTATCCGTTTTCTAACCAGAGTCCAACAGGTTGTGCATAGCAATGTGTCGACTCCAAAGGGGCAGGGGTATGTCTTTAGCAGGTTAGGGTTTGCAATTCAGAAAGGGGTGGCGGCGCAACTTGTTGCCCGCCTACCTGCTATATTGATGTAATATCTATGTTTCTACATATTGGAACCCAATTTTTGACACATCTAAATAAAGAAAATTGATATGTTTATATATAGAAATTAAGGTCTGGAAGTTTGTTAATTTTGAATGGGCAACGTAATATTTAATCAAACAGTATATTTTAGCTTCTAATCATGTCTACTCTTTTTTGTTATTGAATAAAAGTTTAGTTTCCTTGTCAAATAGAATCGAATTATCATACTCAAACAGAAGGAAGCAACACAGAAACCAATTAACATAAAACTTTTATTTCACCACTGTCACTATAATTACATGAAGAAAAACAAAAGAATAAAACTGCAAATTGCACTCAAACAGAAGGAAGCAACACATAAACTAATTAACATAAAACTTTTATTTCATCACTATACTACAATTACATGAAGAAAAACAAAAGAATAAAACAGCAAATTGCACTTCTATCTTTCCAACAGATCAGGCTGCAGAATCTAGGCTATCTAAGGGAAGCAGGCTTCAAGCTTTTCCTCCCCGAGTTTCTTAATTTCTTCTTTCAAAGCTGCACTTTTCGGAATCTTGTTCTCATCAACATAATTTTCAAAGCTTGAATTCCGTGAGCTCCAAAGCCATTTTCAACTATTTTTTGAGCTCCTCGGCGTCTTCTTCCACCCTTTTATTATTTATATCAGTTATTTTCTTTTGTTTTTAGCCTTTCAAGCCAGCTAACATTACAAAGAAACAAAAAAAGAAAAACTGTATTAAGTTACTTATATATCATCTTTAAACGTATCTAAGTCATGGAACTACCATGCCCAACATCCTACTTATAAGTTATAAATTTATGGCTTGAAAAAAAAAACGATTTAAAGAATATCATACTTTTTTGGGTCAGATCGTTCAATGAACTTTCTTGTCTTTGTGAACTGCAGCATAGAAGGAGGCTCATCGTATGTGCCACAATTGATCTGCAAGTTGTATTAGGACTATTAGTATCATATTTTTAACCATATGTAGTCAATTAAACAAATCTTAATAAAAGGTTGTATATCAAGTCCAAATTAATGATGTTGAATAAACACTGACATTTAAGTGTGTTTTAATCTATTTTCTAAAATTTTATGTTCTAACATCAACAGTTGAAAATAAAACGGAAAAATAAAATCTTTTTGATTTTGATGAAAATCAATAAAGACAATAAACAAATTAACTTCAAGCTATTTACAAACATGCAAAGTATTACATATTTTTGTAAGTTTGAGCGGAGAATCATATTGACCAAATTGCCCTTCCATCACGGTTTTATTTTCAGCTTTATTATGATTGGGGTTAAGTCGGTCATTGGTATTGTTGTTCACTTAAAACTTCCAACAAATGATTCTGAAATTTCTATGATATGATTTAATTTTCTTCATTTAAGCACAAAACATATGTGGACCTCACCTATCAGACATAATTTGTATATCTTTATACAGTGAATTTTTCACATTTATAATTTTCATTTGACCCTTAAAATTGATTAGTTATGCTTGTGAAAATTGTAACCTTAAAACGGATTTGAAATTTCTAATAACTCAAAGCACCATATTGCTGAGCAAGTAGACAAAATTGATTTTCTTCAATGTTCTAATAAAACTTCTAAAGCATCAACACTTCACATAATACAAAACATTTTAGTTGGGTTTATTTATATGGGGAAAGTGAATATGGAGCTGTTATACATCTAACTTAGGTGTGAAATCCATCAAAACTACGTAGTTTTGATTAAATTAAACTATAATATAATTTCACTCCTTTTTATACACCTAAACTAGGTGTGAATATGGAGCTGTTATACACCTAGCTTATAAAGATTATTCTAATTAAAAACGGTAATGTTGTAACTTATGCAACACAATTAAAATAAAAGAAGAGTATAACTCTCACTGTTCCTTCATAAAAGCTTCAAACTTTAATTTTCATTGATAGATAATTAATTGAATTCAATTCATTAGATTTTTTTAATTTTCTTTTATTTCATCTATTATTATGAGTCCTTTTAGTGTATTTTTCAGACTAGCTTGCGTATTGCATATTATTGACTCTTTTTACACGTTCGTTGATAATATTTTTTTATAGGTTATAGCTTTCAGACAATGTAGTTTATTATTTCGGTTTAACAAATTGTGTTATATAAAATTTTGTGTTGGATATAACCCTTAATGTGGGACACACAATTGTTGTTTGCGATATAACAGTTAATGTAGGATGCATACTTGTTGTTTGTGTATGATACGCAATCAATGTGCAGAATTGAAAGATAATACTTTGGTTTTGATCTATAGAGTTTGTGCAAGATACATACATGTAATTTGTTTTTGATATAACATTTTATGTAGGATCAATAAAATATTTTGTATGAATAAAAAATATTTTTTTGTGTGTTATATACATTATTGGTGTGTAGTAATGAAAAATAATATTTTGTTTGTGATATACATACATATATATATATATATAATGTGTGTGTGTGTGCAGATTACATACATGTAAATTGTTTTTGATATAAAAATTTGTGTAGGATCCATATATTGTTGTTTAATGTAATAAAAAAAGTTTATTTTGTTCTATGTAGTTTCATATATGTACTGTGGAGGTGGTATTTTAATTGTAAATGTCTAATTTTTATCATGTATAGGTTCGTTTATGTACTGTGTAGGTTCATATATGTATTGTGTATATGGTATTTCGAATTGTGTATGAATAACATTTTTATCATGTTTAAGTTCATTTATGTAATGTGTAGGTTTAACTATGTACTCTGTGTGTGATATTTCAAATTGTGTATTTGTAATTTTTTGTCATGTGTAAGTTCATTTGTGTACTGCGTATGCTCGTATATGTACTCCGTAGGTGATATTTCTAATTGTGTGTGTGCAATTTTATTCATGCTTAGTTTCTTTTATGTACTATGTAGGTTCATTTATGTACTATGTGTAACTTTATCGGCGTTATTGAATATTGAAACTATTATCTGCATAAAGGTATGAAATTCAAATTAAGAGAATAAACAAAATAATATGGATAAATCGACTACACTTAAATTGATAAAATATAATAAAAACAAGAATTCAATATAGGTTGCTTTGACTATATATTAAAAAATATAAAAACAAATTAACTATAACTTCTCCATAAATTATGACCTAACAAATATGAAAAAATACATGACCTTTTACTATAACACCTTTGTCATAAAATATATGATAAAATAAAAGAAAAAAATGTGATTGTTTGAATTCATTTCTAGCACTTCTCGCAATAAGAAACACTTATGAAATGAACCTAATCATATATATATATATATATATTACAAGCTTTTAGCCGGCGTGTTACGCGGGTTACTTTAAATTTTTTTTTTTAATTATTGTGAATATATATTCTACATGTATGATGATTTTAGGTGTTAAAATTAATTGATACTTGAATGTATGAAGTATTTATGTTTATAGTTGGAATTAAAGTTTAGCTTTTCTTTATTTATGCTTGTATAAAGTTGTTAGGGTTGCTTGGTGATGCGAAACATATATGATGTTTAATAGAGCACCTGAAATGGACTCGCATGGGTCAACCAATTATTGTGACACAGCATTTTGTTATTTCAGATTTGAATTTTGGGTTGATAGTGCATTGAGCTTTGATTCAATTGATAGATTTAAATTTCTAAAGTCTAATTTCACTTTCACATCTATCTCAAATGAGCAAGTCGAGTATTTTGTTTCTTGTCGTATGTGTTTTCATTTAATCTTGTGAATTGTTATTATATGTTTTTACTTTTATGAAGTTTAATTTGTGGTTTTCTTGTATATTTGTATGTGCTTGTTGTATTATGCTTTTGTTGACACAATAAGTTCATATTCACATCTATCTGAAGCATGTAGTTTTAATATTTTGCTTTGATATCGTTTACGGTTTAATTTCATTTAGTGGAGAATTATTATGTTTTTTTTACCTATAGGAAGTTTAGTTTGTTGAATTAATAAGCATCATTATAAGAGAAGTTATATTAGTTTTTGAGTTTTATTAATGAAAGTTTTCTGATCTTAATCTAAAACTAAGTTTAAAAAAAAAATTATTATTGATAATTTATATATGTTTAATATCATCCTTTTATATTTTTATTTTCAATTTAAGTTTTTTAAGATTTATGTCTTTTTTTTTATTTTTAAAATTGAAAAATATGAGTGATTATGAGAATCCATTGTTTGAAAAATATGCCTCTAATTATTTTGTAACTTCTTTTAAAAATCTGACTCTATTTAATTAGTTTATTTTTGTTTATATTTTTTACTTGCATATTAGTCCATTCGTCATACCTCCAGCATGCATTAAAGTATTACACGATTTTTATCGAAGAATGATAATTTAATTTTTGAATAATTAAGCTAAATAAATCAAATAAATTGAAACAAAACTTAGAAAAGCGAATAAACTAAAATGAAACCAAAAACCAAAAGAAATCTAATCGAAACGAAACTAACAACTAATTAAAAATATTTTGTTTAAAAAACATACGGGTCGAGTAGGTCAAAACGGTCTAAAACTCATTCAAAGTATATTATTCTTAGATACAAATGCTGTGAAGAATTTGTTCGTGTAAATTTTCAATCTGACACATTACTAACAAAAAAACAAACTGCAATCCTATCCGTTACCAATAAAATGTAACCTAACTTATAATGTGACTCTTCAACAATAAACTTCAAGTAGATATTGGTATAGTGATTCTCCATTGACTTGTGTCTTCCAATCCAAATGAGTTCTCTCAAAGCTTGGGCAATAACAGTTGAACCTGAATTAGGCTTATACTTGCTTTAGTTTTAGCTCAGAACTTTTGTTTTATTAATCAAAACTGAAAAGAAAAGCAAATAAAGAATATCCCTCATCTAATCTTTTGAGAAGCTTCAAAGAGTGGTATCGGACCCGCCTTCTAACTCGATTTCTTTATTATCTGCACAAATCAAACAGCCAATTATCTAAACAAAATCGTAATATACCCGTAAATCCGTAATTGTTTCAGACAAAATACTGTAGAAATGGCCAAAATACCCTCCGAGGAAATCTTATTCGCAGTAGACAAGTTTACAGACCAAATAATATTCCTAAAATTTAAAGACCAAACCATATCCATGTGTCATGTGAATCACAAATAACAGTTTGTTGGCATAATTGCGCCGGATCACCACTAAAGTTCATGTTTAGGAACATAAAAATGAATTTGTTACTTAAACTATAATATAACAAATTGCCTAATATTTTTAGTAAGAAGATTGTGTATTTTCCAAGTTAAAAAATAAACCATAAATGTGTCCTCAAAAAGTCACTTTTGACTCGTTTACTTACATGTTATGTTTAAAATATCCCAATTAATTTTTAAAACTCATTTGACACATAAGCTACACAAATAGTTTGTCAATCTATAAAAGCAAATTTAAAATGTAAAAAACAATGTAAGATTCGTAAAATGAATTTTGATAAGCAAAGCTAGTCAACCACGAATCTGTAGGGTTAGATCGAACACAACCCATTTAGATAAACGTGCTCATGCTTTCAACCTACAAACCCGAACCAATTTAGGCTTTTTATTATGTCAAAGAAAAGGTCACAAGTTTTTAACTTAATGCTAACCATGGGTCAAAAGTAGAGCTTTTAAGCATAAGTTTGACTTTTAAAAGTAAAAACATCAAGAAAGCCAAAACAATAAAAACTTTCCCATAAAAATTGCCTAATATCGACACTATGTGGACAATGAAGACTATTGATAGAAAAAAAATGAGTCTTTTTAAAGCAGCCGGCTTTGCTAGACTATCTTCGGTGAGTATTTTTCCTATTAAGTTTGTAGTGTTCACCGCCATCTTTTGGAAAAGCATAATAGAATATGTTTAAAAACAAAATAAAAGAATTTATTTATCATCAAGATAGAAAACAAATGGGGTAAACATTTAAATTAAACTTGCCTCATATCTTTGTCACGATCCGTAACATACCCGCAAATAAACAACCAAAAATAGAGTCAAATTTAAACAATAACAAATAACGAAAAAATGTGTAACGATTTAGAGGTTCACCCCACGACATTGAAGAGGCGACTCTTATCTGAATAAATTACCCGTCTAAATATGCAAAAATAAGCACCTTAAATGGTCAAATATTCTGCAGTTTAATTCTTTATTTTAAATTAGCATAACAACAATATATCACAATCTGCCATTAATTACATACACACAAATATGAATAACATTATTTAAGTAACATCCATCAAGTAAAAGATCAACTCGGGTATTTAATCAACACTTAGTGTGCACAACATTTTCCCCACCAAAATTATCTAAATTAGTGTAATGTATTCCGCGGTTATGATTCAAAGGAGAATGAATTAATCCCAATTTTCTTTAATTACATGTAGATCGAGAAAGAAAGAATTTAGATTTATGGAATAAAGGTACCTCTAATTGGTTCAGAAGTTGAAGAACCTGATGTGGATTATGATGTTTTAAGAGAAGACTAAGATTTTTACCTTAGAAGAATGGGTAGTTGACGATTGTATGCTAATGCTTTTTTGAAAGACTAACAAATCGAATTGAAGGAAAACAAAACGCATCAAAATAAAAAAAAACTATTGAAATAGAATCTCAATTTTAGAATACGAACTCAAGAAAGGATTATGGATCTTTAGAGAGAAAATAGGGACGCGAATGGAGAAGAAACGATTCGCATTAGAGTTTATGAGGATGGAGAAGGTATAACATCGTTGTTATGGGATTAGGGTTTCAGAAAAGGAGATGAAAACCAGGTGAAAGAACGGACTATTTGATGTCAGTTGGTTATCCTGTTTGAGATGTTATGACCCGTGTAAGGGTTAAACGGATCAAACCAGGCAAAATCAATGAAAAACAGCTATTGAAAAATCAAGCAATCTAGTGGCTTCCATAAAAAGGGGAGTGACCACATCACGACACCCCGCATTACGATGGATTGTTTTACATTATTCGTTTCTAATATTTATATACTTTTTTGAATTCTAACTTTATTATTGTAAGAAATTTAATAATTATACTTATGGTTTGATAAAAGGGTTTTACAAATAAATGAGATGTTATGACCCGGTTGAAAATTTATCTCAATCATCGATAAATAGCACATTATTGGCATACATGGCATATTGGGAAATGACCGGCCCCTTGTTCGGAAGCGAAACAGCTTTAAAATTACAAAAATCCACCGCTCCTCGCATCATGGAGTTCGAGACCTTTCATAGTGATTATGAAGACTAAAGGTGCCAAAGGATCACCCTGTCTAATACCACTTTTTAAATCAAATTCTTTCCTTGGCGAACCTTTAATCAATTTGATAGGCATATTATGTTTTAAGGAGACTGATCTTTAACTTTTTTGTTCAATAAAAAATAACCGGACCGTGGCTCATACAGCAATGCTCGATCTAACAACTTCATAGGCCACCGGTTCATAAAGTTTTCACATACAAGAAATATGAATCTTTCTTTTATATAAAAGAAGTTAATATCAATTCAACTATTCAAGTGTACCTTGTGTCACATCCCAATCTAAGGCGGAAATGCCGGGGCGTGATTCGATTGTTCACAGCTCAAAGATACTGTCATAATATAAAAGTGACAATATCTATTTAATTATTTTATTTCAAATGTACACACAAATTTACAAATATTACAAAACAATTTAAATAAGTGATTATAAACGCGATTTAACGATTGTCTTCACTATAACCTATTGTCTTGACTAAATATCCAAACTTCAATTCAAACAACCTGTATATGCGTAGAAAACAGAGTTTGTCAACATAAAGTTGAGTGAGAATATCACCAGTTTTGCATGTCAATATAAATAAGCATAACGTAGTCAGTGCGGTAAATGAATCAAACCATAAACAAGTAATGATACCGTTGCCAAGCGAATCGGGCGTTGGTAAATAATACGAGAACCCTATACAAGGGAGTATGTTGGACCCCTCCGAACTATACGAACGAATGAATAATTAATACAAGTAAGCATGTAACACGTATATTTGATTAGGTCACACACAATTACACGTAAGTTATGATCTCCAATATTCCTGGGATAATACGTCTGATAGCCGAAGTCCCCTCAGGAAGCCACAGGTTATTCAGATTCACCTGGCCCATATGCGACGTTGAGATCCACAAAAGATTCCAAATTTCTAGTATGAAGTTGTATGACGACACTACAGATCCTGAAGAACACGTAGCCCAATATAGGGAAAGGATGGAAATCAACCCCATTCCCGTCAACATCAAAGAAGCTCGCTTATGCAAAGGATTCGGTTCGACACTAACAGGACCGGCTCTCAAGTGGTTATTGAGTATTCATTCCAATACTATTACCTCGTTTGCTCATTTGATTAACTTGTTTAATAATCAGTTTTCTTGTAGTAGATCCTTTGAGAAACTGACAGGTGATTTATACAGAATAGTTCAAAATAATGATGAATCCTTGAGGGATTACATCACTCGATTTAGCAGGGAACCTTTGGACATACCCAACCTCGATGTGGCAGCTGCTGTTGAAGCTCTCAAGATGGGATTAAAGAAGGATTCTCTGTTCTATGACAATCTTATCATGACACCATGCAGGAATCTCGACGAAGCCAGGAATAGGGCCTTAAGATACATACGGATGGAGGATGACAAAAAGGCTCATGGAAGTTTGATTATTCCGAAATACGAGTCTATCAATAGAAAATCAGATTCCCCACAAAAATTCTCCAGACCTAAGCCTTATTCCAAACAGGATAACTCCAGAATAAATGATGTGGAAGAAGACGGAAATGATGAAGAGTATCCTAAACTTTCTGAATATTGTTTTAACATTGATATAAGTGGTGAGATATGTGCTATGCAGGATTTAGGTGACAAAGCTAGATGGCCCAAGAAAAATGAAAAGTCCGGATCCGGCAAAGACAAGTCCAAATGGTGTGCATACCACGAAGACATTGGCCATCGCACTGATGATTGTATAGCACTTCGAAAGGAAATAGGATACCTACTTAGCAAAGGATACCTGAAAGAGCTGTTTGGAAAGAACAAGAACAAGAGTCAAGATACTCCCAAGATACCTGAAAGGGCGGCTTCTCCACCACCCGGAGCAAAGGTCATTGCCTTTATCTCCGGAGGATCAAACATCTGTGGAACTTCATACTCAGCAGCCAATAAGCGTGCTAGAGAAACAACGATGGACAACGGAGAAAGACCTCTCCGAACCTCCATGTTGACTACCCAAAGGACTATATCCTTCGAAGAGGAGGATCGATGTGATCTTCAGGATCCCCACCATGATGGTTTGGTAATTACTTTAAGTATAGCTAACTATTTTGTGCGTAGGATACTTATTGATGGCGGGTGCTCCGTGAACATCATCCAACTAGATGCTTTGAAAAAAATGGATATCTCAAAATCTGAGATTATCCCGAGATCCTCAGTCCTTGTAGGATTCAATGGAGAGACCAAGAATACATTGGGAGATATCAAACTTCCAGTACACATAGAGGGAGTAAACTCTCTACAAAAATTTTGTGTTATTGACTCATTATCTTGTTGTAATGTGATCTTAGGCTGGCCTTGGATCCATGACATGAAGGCGGTACCCTCAACATATCATCAATGCTTGAAACTTCCAAGTTCTTGGGGAGTTATCAATATAGAAAGTGACCAACAAGATGCCAAAGACTGTTATGCATCATTAATGAAGTCGGTCGCAAAACCTACTCCAGCATAGCAATTACAGAAACAACAAGGGAAGGTCCTGCAAGTTAGGGAACAAGATGTGAAGAAAGTATCCTTGGATCCTCAGGATGCTGAGATCAAAGTTTTATTAGGATCAGGTATACCTAAGGATATCGAACAGGGATTGATATCCTTCTTAAAGAAAAGAGCTTCCACCTTCGCCTGGAAACATGAGGATATGACAGGTATCTCTAAATCTATCATTACTCATAAACTTGGTATAGATAACTCTTTCAGGCCAGTGCATCAAAAGCAAAGAAAATTTGTTCCTGAAAGAAATGTCATCATACAAGAAGAAGTGGAGAAACTACTCAAAACCAAGATGATAAGAGAGGTCCATTATCCTAGATGGTTGGCCAATTTGGTAATAGTCCAAAAAAAGAATGGGAAATGGAGGGTGTGTGTGGACTTCACAGACCTAAATAAGGTGTGTCACAAGGATCCCTTTCCACTCCCACATATCGATTCGATGGTAGATGCAACTGCTAGTTATGAGATACTAACCTTCATGGACGCATCCTCTGGATTCTAACAAATACAAATGGAACCATCAGATCAAGAAGATACAGCCTTCATGACTCCCACAGGTATATATTGTTATATTGCAATGCCTTTTGGACTGAAAAATGCAGGTGCGACATACCAAAGGCTGGTCAACATGATGTTCAAAGACCAACTGGGGGACACGATGGAAGTCTACATAGACGACATGGTGATGAAATCAAGAAGAGCTGAGGATCACCTTAAAGACTTGGCAACAACATTTGATATCCTGGATAAGTACAATATGAAGTTAAATCCTGCCAAGTACCATGTTGGAGTTAAAGCAGGAAAATTCCTAGGATACATGGTCACTAAAAGGGGAATAGAAGCAAGCCCTGAGCATATCAAAGCTATCCTAGATATCAAATCACCAAAAAGCGTCAAGGATGTCCAAAGGTTAACTGGGAGAATACCAACTCTCAACAGGTTTATCTCAAGATCTTCAGAGAAATGCAAAGTTTTCTACAATATCCTGAGAAAGAATCAGAAATTCGAATGGGGAGATAAGCAAGAAAGGGCGCTAGTATCTTTGAAATAATACTTATCCTCAGCACCACTCTTGATAAAACCAGTTGATGGTGAACCACTATCCTTATACTTAGCAGTTTCAGGGAGTGTAATAAGCGCTGTCTTAATCAAAGATCACGAAGGTCAACACCATCCGGTATACTATGTAAGTAAAAGCCTATCATATGTTGAATCCAAGTACTCTTATCTTGAAAAATTAATTTTGGCACTTATAATGGCTTCCACCAAATTGAGACATTATTTTGAAACTCATGTTATTCATGTAAGGTATCGACATATTGTATGAACCAAGTCAAGTAGGATGGCGAAGTGGGCTGTGAAACTTAGTGCATACGACATCTTGTATGAACCAAGGACGGCCGTAAAATCTCAGGCACTTGCCGATTTTGTGGCTGATTTTAGCCAGGATATTTTGGAAGAAGTGGAAAAAGAAGTCCAACAACTGGACGTCAAGGAGAATTGGACTTTGCACACAGACGGAGCCTCTAACATAAGAGGAACAGGTCTGGGTATCCTGCTAAAATCGCCACAGGGGGACATTATACCTCTATCTATATCTTGTGAATTTCAGGCTACTAATAATGAGGCTGAATATGAAGCCTTAATAGCAGGATTACAGTTAGCTAAGGATACGAAGGTCCGGTATCTTCAGGCTTATGTCGATTCCTTATTATTAGCTAACCATTTTAATGGCTCTTATGCAGTAAATGCAGAAAATTTAGCAAAATATTTAGAAATAGTTAAACAATTATCTATGTGTTTCGAGATGTTTGATATAGTACAGGTACCTAGAGAAGAAAACGCTGAAGCAGGTGCGTTAGCAAATTTAGCATTAGCCCTCAAGATACCAGATGACATCAAGATACCTATCGTATATATCTTGACCCTAGCAACAAAGGAAAACCACAAAGTCATGGATACTTCAAATTCTGAAAATAATCCAATATTCTGGACCCGTCCCATAATACGGTATCTCCAGGATAACGAAATCCCAGAAGGAGAAAATCTTAGAGCTTTTCGATTGAAAGTATCTCAGTATATTATCCTAAATAATATTTTATATAGAAATTCACTTGCAGGTCCATACTTGAGATGCTTGGAACATCATGAAATACAAGAACTCGTCAGGGGATATACACGAAGGTGATTGTGGAAACCATACTTGGGCAGAGCCTTAGTATCCAAGATACTAAGAACAGGTTATTTCCGGCCAACAATGAAGTAGGATGTAATGGATTTCTCCAGGAAATGTGATACTTGTCAAAGACACAGCAATATCCTGCATCAGCCAGCTGAACCACTACATCCCATTATATCCCCATAGCCATTTATGAAATGGGGAATGGATATTGTGGGAAAATTACCTAAGGCTCCTGGTGGAAAGGTCTTTATGCTAGCCATGACAAATTATTCTCCGATTGGATCGAAGCTGAAGCATTTTTCCAAGTTAGGGAAAAAGAAGTGATCTCTTTTATCAAGCGCAATATCCTAACAAGATTCAGTATCTCGGCAGAGATCATTTGTGATAATGGTTCACAGTTCATTGGTAGCAGTACAACCAACTTTTGTGAAAGTTGGGGAATTAAGATGATAACTTCAACACCAATACATCCTCAGGCCAATGGTCAAGCAGAATCAAGAAATAAGAGCATCATCAACAACTTGAAGAAAAAGTTGGGATCAAAGAAAGGAAAATGGGTTGAAGAATTGCCGTTCGTACTTTGGGCTGATAGGACTACTTCAAAAAATGCAACATGTCAAACACGTTTCTCTTTGGTGTTTGGGGCCGAAGCTGTTATCCCTACAGAGATGGTGATCCCCACAGCAAGAACCAGCATGCAAGATACTAAGTCCAACAGTCTAAGCCTTACTAAAGACCTAGACACTAACGATGAGCTCAGAGATCTTGCTAAAATCATAATGGCAGCATATCAAAAAAGGATAGCCAAGTCCTATAACAACAATATCAGGCTTCGAAGATTCCAAGTAGGAGATATGGTATTAAGAAAGGCATTTCAAAATACCACCAATCCGGCAGATGGAAAACTAGCTACAAAATGGGAAGGTCCTTATTTGATTGATTCAGAAGCAGGCAAAAGAGCTTACAGATTAACCATTATGGAAGGTGATACTATACCAAGAGCTTGGAATGCTATACATCTTAAGACATATTTCAGCTAGTATCCTCAACTAGTATGTTCACATCTCCAATACTTTTGGATAAAGGTATGTCTCCTGATCTATCTTAATTATTTTTTATATTATTATCTCTTTCTCAAGTTACTAACTTAAGCATCGGAGGGGTGCTAGCTTGGCTAGCACCCACCCTTCATTAAGAGTTCAGTGTCTTGCAGATATTCCAAGGATACGGGATCCTGTCAAAAGTAAGAGGTTGATCACCTCACACTCAGATAAGATATCCTGGATATCATCTAAGGTTTAAAGGTCTTCACATTTCTTACGAATTGGGTAGCACCCCACCTGGAGCACACGATATTCGACTATAGTTCGAGATGGCCAGACCAGACCATGAAGAGTGGCTGATAATCTTGTTGTTGTTAGCTATAGTTTGGATCCTCAAGATAAGTGGCAAACGTGTCACACATATGTTCCTAAGGTTTATAACATTTTCATGTTATCTAAGGTTTCGGCATTTTCATGCCGCTCACGTTTGGGTCTTTCCTCAGTTTTATCTAAGGTTTAGACATTTTCATGCCTCTCAAGTAAAGGCCTTGTTACCAGTAAAATGGTTTTATCCTAAACAGGCTTTATCGCCAGATTTGTTTAACTTGGTTTTGATAGAATAGAGATAAGCCAAGTCGCTAAGTTATTTTTAACTCGGCTAGTGCATATTCTAAAAGAAAGGATCAGAAAAGACTCAGCATTCGAGGGCATCATATGTAAGCTTGTTAGATCTATAAGTATCTGCTACAAAGGTACACCTTTACACTTAGCTTTACTATACATTTTACTATCAAGGTATAATCTTTCGGCTTAATTGTGACAAATCTTATCTAGATGAATTTTAAAAATATTTTCTAGATATATTAGGCTCAAGATATTTTATTCTAAAATGTGCCAAGATAATCTATCTCAAACATCATGCAAACGAAACACGGGATAACCCAAAAGATTATATTAATAATAACCAGGTGTAGGAAAATAAAAACAACGCCCGAGTTTCGTCCTCAAAAGCAGAAGACCCAGCCACCTAGGCATCGTTAAAAGGTTTGATCATAAGATAACATATGTTTCGTCTTGGAACCCAAGATCCCTCCACCTATGTTCCCCAAATTGTCAGTTATCCTAAACATATTGTTCACAAACATAAAAAGTAAATTGTTCAACGAGATAACCATCACAAATTACAAACAAAAACCACCATGTGTGAACCTTCACCAGCCATTTTCTCCACCGCCTTCACAGCATCATCAGCCACCTTCTCCACCATGCTCGACCCCGGCTCTTTCAAGCTCTTCCCGCTCAGTTCTGCCGTTATCTTCTCCCCGATGCCACATCCTATAATGGGGTATCCAACCCGGCATCCTTCGCTTCCTGAGCCATCCTGAGCCTAGACTGGAAGATCGAGATCGCAGCTGACTTTTTGGCTCCCTCCGTAACCTCCTGAAGCTTCGCCAAATGATCTGCCTCCATATAAACCAGTTCCTTCCTAGCCAATGCATGCTCATTCTTCACATCCTCGAGTTCCTTGGTCTTTTTCTCCAATAGGCCGGTTTTGGAAGTACCAATTTTTTGCAGCTCTGCAACACGGGTATTTGACTCAGAAGTTCCTAGCTCATACTGGCAAATCTAGAGGGAGGAGAGGTATTCAAGACCCTGTCAAGATAAACGATTTTCAGGATAAGTTACTCCAGAATAACCTGTTCTCGGGATATATTAAACAAAGATAGATATCTGCTGTGTCTTGTTCATGGCATCTTGAAAGTCAACATCATGGATAGGAGTGGAGTCAGAATACTCTTGATTCTTTCTTTTTCTTGAACTCTTGGCGTGACCACTTTCTGGCCTAGGGAGTGAGCTTGGGGTGGCTTCTTTCTTCACAACACTGCGGGTAGAGACCATGCTTTCGGTATCCTCAAGACCAAATACGGAAACAGATTTGCTTATGGATAAACAGGTCAATGTCTTTAAATTACTAATTCTTATGACTAACATATGGTCACTTCTTACCAGGCATCTCGGATGGAGAATTCTCTGTTTGGGTTGGATCGCCTTGATATCCGGAGTTGAGATAGAAGGTTCTCTCTTCTTTGTTAATGAGGTAGAAAGAGTTCACCTTGCTAATGTTCTGATTATTTAGAGGAGCAATCTCAAAAAATTTCAAAGCTGCAACAAAAACAAGAAGTGGAGTAGATTAGTATGTAACATTTCAGCATACCGTGCCAGCATAACGTATCCTACATTTTGTGACCCAATGATACGGAAGACTTGTGGGATAAGGAAGAGAATCCCTTTTAACAAAGAAGAACTGTTTCTTCCATTGGTTGTTATTCTAGGTGTTTCTCAGAATAAGGGGGTTCGGTCAGACTTGGTTTTGAAAAAGATATCGGCAAGAACCATGGCAGCGAAGATCATATACAAAAGCTAATTCAAAAAGAGTAAAATCGAGAGCGTGATCGGAGATCAAGCCTTCAAGAACAAATAAATTCCTCCAGACCATGGGCATAGTCTGGATGAAACTCAGACGGGTCTCTTTAAAAAAGTTTGTGGTAAAGGCGGGAAAAGGAAAGCTGAAACCAATTTTAAATGGAAGATATGGGAAGCAGATCCAAGTTTTTGAAACCATATCATATCTAATCGAATGGTCGAAGGGTTTAAAGATGGTTTCGGGAGGAATACAGCCTTTGGCTTTTGAACTTTCTATATCCATGTCATTGAAAATACATAATTCGTTGACAGGATCCTTAAGTTTTTTACTCATTGTTATTGAAGATGAAGAACAAAGAAAAGAGAAGAAATTACCTTGATACGATTGGATAGGTGTTTAAAATAATTATCCGAGATAAATATAGGATAGTGAAGCGATCCTGACGGCTTTCCGGATGATCAACACGTGTCGCCTATCCTTTCAAGCTTTGAATTTAAATTTCAAAAGAAATTGACAGTTGTAAACCATTATTTACGACCGTCAATATGGGGACAGTTTTTATGCATTGAATTTTCGGTATTTTAAATTGCGAAGTATTCAGGATAACTTAAGGATGCAGTATCCTCCAAAAAGACTGGTATCCTTAATATATTATTGTACTAACAATTCAATCTCCTTTCTTTAATGATTAACAGGTCATGTAACGTTCAACACGTCTTCCTGAAGGCTCGGACTACTCTCAACAACCGCCTAACCAACATGCTTTATGGGGAATAACGGCTATAATTGATTTAGTCTTTGTTTTCCTATTTTTTAGGAAACTTTGTTAGTTTATCTCTTGTATAAATAGAGCCTATCTCTGGACTAAAGGACATATAACACTTGCACTCAATACTTAGCAGTATTCAATCATTGTAACACAGTCCAGATCGATAGCTCCAACAATTGTAAACTCTTGATTTTTAATAAACTTGTGGTGGTAGTTTTCACTGCCCAGGATTTTTACTTGTTATCCTCAGGATTTTTACTTTAATAAACGAGCTTTTTTCTCACAACAAATCTTTGTGTCATTGCATGTACGCTCATTTCAATCAAGCACCTAACCTCACTTACTAATTTGGTTACGAAATTACACTTGTTGATTTTTGCCCAAAACAATGTTCAGCTAAAATAATAGCTAAAATAATAAGAAACAAACCGATAGTGTGCTCAAATAAACTCAAACATGGGTAAGCAAAAACAATTGAAGAAAAAACAAAGGCCATGTAACCGCCATGCCATTTGCTTGGTATTCATACACAGGTCAATTTTAATTTTTATATTTTGTTAAGAAAAACTTATAAAAATATAAAACCTTTAAATAGGGGGCTTAATTTTTTGGAGGCCTTAAGTCCTTGCTTGGCCCAACATAACTATTGGGCCAGCCCTGCCCTTAAGCACCAAACAAATATAGCCTCCATTGAATAAACCCCCCCCCCCCCCCTTTCATTTAATAATTTTCAATTAAATACACCTATCTCTACCATTTTTTTACACACTCCACAAATACAAATAAAAAACACAACATTCTATTCAACTTTTACACTCTACTCAATTTTCACATACGTTCTACTATATGGATTCAAATAAATCTAGAGGTACAGGGGCCGGTAGAAGTTTTGATATTAATATCGGAGCAACGGCCGGCGATGGTGCAATGGAGACGTTTGGGGAGTCTCACGAAGGTTTGACCGATATGATATTCAAAATAGTCTCTAAACGAAAATGTGAGACAGCGAAAAACTATAATTGGCGTTGTGATTTTTGGATTTGTTTTTTAAATGTTACTATGTTTTTTTAGTTGGAATTATGCAATTTTTATTTATAATGAAAGTTTTTATTTATATATTTTTAATTTTGCTTTAAGGTAATCAAGGGTAATTTAAGGTAAATCTTAAGGGCAGTGAAGAAATATTCGGGTCTCAGGTAGTTTGAATTCTTTAGGTCTCACGCTACAAAAATATGCTCTTTGGAGCGGTTTATATTCTTCTTAAAAGCGGTTTCGAGCCGCTTTAAAGGGGGTCGTTGTATATTAGTCCAACTCTTCAGTTACAAGCGGTTTTGGAATTTTTGATCATTAAAGCGGTTCCGTATTTAAAAGCGGTTTCTTACTCCATCGCTTCAAATTTGATTATTTTATCAGCTGACATTTTCAGAATTTAAAACACACCTGCTATTTTATTAGTGGCTATTATTTTTATTTAGATGCTATTTTTGAAAAAAGAAAAAATAACAAAATTATACAAAATATGCTCTGTATTAACGAAACTATACAAATTTTCAGAAATTCAACAATATCAGAACACATAGATCTAATTTAACGTGGGGCATTTACAAACACTTTATCAACATCCGTGGCATTACGCTCACAATCTTATCATCGCTGTTTGTGAGCACAGCAAATCCCGATTCTTGCCAAATCTAAAAAACAAATAAATAAAGTTAGAATAACCCGAAAAAACCACAATCTCATATTTAAGAACCCGACAAACCTCAACAACAACCCGAACATCTCGTAAATGAAAACCGAAAATAAAAACCCAAACCTTAAGTTTTATCATTTGACCTCTAAAACCGAACCCGACCCGAACTAACCCAAACCGCACATACCCGGAAATATTTGTTTTAAAAACAAATGCGAACGCTTCTTTTTCTTTTTGGTTCTCAAAAGTAAGACAATAAATGTTTTGGTTATTCGGGCTTGGGTTAGTGCGGGTCGGGTTGTTCGGAATCTGGGTTTAGATATAGCGAACACTTTTTTTATTCATTTATCCGAAAACCGAACAACCAGACACAATTCCTAATTAGTGGTGCGCGCATTATGTGCATTTTAAAACCAAGCTTTTTTCTTAGTTTTTGTATGTATATATATTTTTTTTGCATGACTAAATCCTTTACTTTGTTTAAATTTGAAGAAAAAACGATTCTTTTAAGCATGATAAGTCCCTAAACTTTGCTACCTTAAAAAAATGTTAAGAGAACTTAATCGAGCAAATACTGAAAACGCATGTGACTATTCCCAATTTTGCTAATTTCTTAACAAGCAAAACACATTTAAAAAATTACCTCAACAAATTCCCAACGTGCATCATTAACTTCTTAATCATAAATGGTATATTCTAGAGACTCACTCTGTTTATCAAGCTGATAATACTCTTCAACTGAGCTATCTATTCATCAAGCTCTCTTAATCTGTCATCCAAGTATTGCGAAGCTTGAATTATCTGATTTCTCTTAAATCCTGATATTATAAAAATTATAAGAAACATTTCACCAAATGCAAGAAATACCTATCTTAACAATCACTTGCCAGTTTCTTGCATGATTTTCAAGCTTCCGTGGAGACGCTATTAAAGTCAATGATGCTATCTACAATAAGTGAATGATTATTAAGAATATATATTTCACCCATCATAGTCAGACAAAAGAAATGCCATACATTCCCCTGTTGCACTACATAATATGAATTGCTTGACCAATACAAATGTTTCAGTTTTAGGTTTTAAACTACTTAAAACCTATAAAGTTGTTTATACATCCTGATAAAATCTAATTTTCTGTTTCCCCCATGACTTTAGCAGGTTTCATGAGTAACATTTTCTAGACTAAGATTAGGGTTATATTGTTAACAGATAACAAGACATGATTGATCACTATTTTATTTGAAAAAAATAAAAAAGAAAAAAACAAATGATTCATGATAAATCACTCACAAAAATACACACTTTCATATTATCATGTTATAGTGACTATAGTTTTAAGTATCTAGTTTAATATTTATCCTATCATGCCTATTTATCATTTCCCTCTCTCCACATCTTGATGTTTCTTTCTACTTCATTTTCTCTATTTTAAGCATGTGTGTGCAGTATCAAGTATCAACATTGTGAGAAACGATGTAACAAAAACACATACAAAGAAACGCTTATGCTCACTAATAGATGATGAAGATTACCGGGATACGATTGTCTGTTATAAAAACAATCTCAAAAAATGCTGGCAGAACTTGAATATTGATGGCCTGCTCCTTCCTAAACAAGGTTCATAAAAAAAGTTATTATTTAATATCGCAAACCGCTTCAAATTTCGGTTTTTGAGAATTTTCTCAAGAAGTATTTATTATGAGGTTTATAATTATTTTATTGCATTCTTGTAATCACTGGCATCATTCTTTGACAATTAATTTATATTTTAGTATTTCTCATTTCTAGGTAGGAAGTTTAAACACAAGAATGTTCTTCAATTCAATGGAGCACGTGTAGAACCTACAAATTCCATATATTATTATTATTATTATTATTATTATTATTAAAGAGCTAGAGCATCAAAATAATCGTTGATATATCCAGACTATTGAGCTACCAGCATCAAAATAATACGTCATGTTTTTTTTTCTTTTTTTTATCAGTTTGTTTTCCTGTATTAATCATATGTTTATCCTTTTAATATCAAGTTTGAACTTTACAAGTCATGATAGGTAGTTTGTTGGGGCGAAGACACTTTTACAAAAGCTTAAATTATTGTAATTAATAGGGACTTTTTGGTGTTTCGGGAAAGTTTATCTTTTCAGGGCATTCACATTTCATCCTCGATAATAATCTAATTCTAAAATTTAATGAAAAAAACATGAAAAACATCTCAACATCCCATCTCCATCTGTATCACCACCCCCATATTTTTCATAAGAAAACAAAGTAATCCTAAATTTGTTTCTAATTGTTCTTCCCCTCTCTCTTTTTAATGCTTTATATGGGTGGATGTGAATGGGTGAAAGAAAAATAATAATAAAAAGAATTGTAAAGAAAATATTATTTAATTGTATGAGATAAATATGAGAATTCTATATAGAACTTCCTTGAGAGTGAAACAAATTTAAAAAAGAAATTATATTATTTTTAGTTAAATTATATGATTGAGGATGAAGAATGCGATGTGAATACTCTAATATTAAAGTTTAGTTGTTTATCCTTTACGGGATTAACCTTCTTTCTTCATATAGTTATGTTGCACTTTACACCTGACTAATATATTAATTTGT
This sequence comes from Bidens hawaiensis, assembly GCF_021521415.1. Taxonomy (NCBI): domain Eukaryota; kingdom Viridiplantae; phylum Streptophyta; class Magnoliopsida; order Asterales; family Asteraceae; genus Bidens; species Bidens hawaiensis. Next base: position 309,043 of record NW_027491788.1, read on the forward strand.
GAAAAGATTATCACTATATGGAGTCCAACGCCTATATTACTCTTTTCACAACAAAAATGCATGAAATAGGTGGTACCTGGTGTATTAGGCTCTTGTATTCTCGCAAGGTCCGAGGAGAGGCTTGATCGCTTCACTATCTGTAACACCAAAAAAATCCAAAGTATCAAAAACTAAAAACTTTCCTGAAACACAAAAATTTAGTATTTTTCATGAAAATCTCTAAAATTGCGAAAGTTGTAGGGAGGGATTTATGTCACCTAAATTAACAAAAACCGATTGTGGTTGCAATTTTTGCAACCTTAACATGGATGGTTGTTAATTACAAGACCAAAAAATGAAGTCGTCAATTTTGTTACCTTTCCGAATGATAACCATCCAGATGCTATGAACAATCACCATGTTATATTCTTCTCCTAATTGATTACCCAAATCTGAGTGTAATATGAGATAGTTAAAATCAAACCTAACATTTAAAATGGACAAAAAAAGTAGAAATCGTTAAATCACATACCAATTATGAAACCCAAAAGATATTTCCATCACATATTATTCTTTATTTGTTTGCGATCTATGTCATAGAAAACAAAATTCCGAAAATGTTCAAGAAAATGTAGTTGATATCGATTTATTTCATTTCTCAAAGAAAAGTAACCAACAAAGTCAATGAATATATGTCCATAAAAATATCAAAAAATACCAAAAAATTCAAAGATCCATACTTTTGAAAACATACCATGATTTTGAAACACGTAAAGAATGATGATGAGGAAAATAAAATTAGGTAAAACATAGATGAAAGTGCTTACATCGTTGAAGACGCCATCTTTGAGGAGATATCTAGATGGGTGAGGGTGCGGCGAAAAGTGATTACAATCGAAACTGAGTTTCATTCGTTTATATATATAGTATGCGTAACCCTAATTCAAATTTTGCTATAATATCCTCCGACGGCCCACAATCGTGAAAAAATAATATTTGGTTTGGCCCAAAACTTTTAGCCTCAATTTCCAAAAAAAATAAAGAATATATATATATATATATATATATATAGGATTTGGTTCATTTCAGAAGTGTTTTTAATGCGAGAAGTGCGAGAAGAAATTCTGGCCAATCATAACTTCTTTTTTTAATTTCAGATTATTTAATTGTAGAACCATATTAGTAAAAAGTTTAGGAGTTTTATTTTGTAATTAATACTAATTAATGTTAAGTTACAAATGATTATACATTTATTTTTATTTTTTAATTTGATTTAATCTTTAAACAATTCATAAAACAAAACCATCATACTCATACTATAAAAAATATAAATATATTAACCATCATAAAAACAAATACCTGCACAAATCATAATATTAACCTACACATACAAAAAGTAGTTCATGTTATCACCCACACAGATCACAATATTTATATACATGCACATAACTAGTTCATGTTAACCTACACAAATCACAATAATAACCTACATATACAAATTTAATTCATGTTATAGCCTACCCATTTGTATTTACCTGCACATAACAGAATATTAATCTACAAACAAACCTTGTTCATGATATCACATACAATTAAAAGTATTAACCTAAACCTGTAAAATATTCGCAATGTTGGAACACATCATATTTTTTTATAATTTTAATTATTTTATAATATATCTTTTATGTGTAGGCAAATACGAGTTATGTGTAGATGAATATTATTTATATGTAGGTGAAAATAAAATGAACTAGCAAGTTGTGTAGGTGAATACGATATATGTGTAGGTAAATATTAGTTATGTGTTGGTGAAAAATAAAAGAAACAAAATTAGTGTAGGAGAAAATAAGTTGTGTTGGTAAATACGAGTTACATCCCGATAAAAATAAAAATAACTTGTAACATCCTAAAAATTTTAATGATGAATAAATGAAGTTATGTTTAGTGATTTCGCGTAATTAATTAATATCGGGTAGGGAGCGGGTCTTGGACGTGGATTAATTGAGATGGGTTAAATGAGAATGGGATTTCAGGGATATAAATACCCCCAAAATCCCAAAATATCTTCATTTTCACCAAACTCCCTAACACCCCAAAACACACACACACACACCACACGCATACCGCCGCCGGCCGGCCGAGCCAAGGGAAGAGTCGGGCAGGTCCGAGAGAAAGCGATTAGTGTACTAGCAAGTAAACGAGATCCAAACAAGCCCAAAAAGGTATGATTCTTGATCTTTGAAGTTTAAAGATCCAAGCTTTTTTAGTGTATAAGCGACCGAAAATGGTCGGGAAGCGTAGTGGGTGATATTGAACCATAGCAAGGGTGTTAAAATCGCTCAAAATGCTGGAAAGAAACCGAACAGCGGCTGTCTGGGCAACTTCGCCTGCATCTGGGCAACTTCGCCTTCAAAGCGATGAACTTCGCCTGCAAGCTAAGTTCGCCTGATGAACTTCGCCTGCAAGCTAAGTTCGCCTGATGAACTTCGCCTGCAAGCTAAGTTCGCCTGATGACAACTTCGCCTGAGGCCAAGTTCGCCTGATGACAACTTCGCCTGAGGCCAAGTTCGCCTGATGACAACTTCGCCTGAGGCCAAGTTCGCCTGATGACAACTTCGCCTGAGGCCAAGTTCGCCTGATGACAACTTCGCCTGAGGCTAAGTTCGCCTAAGGTTTAACTTCGCCTAAAGCCAAGTTCGATTAGGAAGTAAACTAAAAATCTAATGAAAAATGTGTTAAGACAGTTAATGGAAATAAAATTTTTCCAAGCTGACCTGGCAGCTCGACCCCAGCCAGGGGCTCTGCCCCTTGGACCCTGCTAGGGGCTGCCGCCCCTAGACCCCGCTGCCAGGGGCGCTGCCCCCGAACCCCCGTTCGTTGTGGGTCATATAAAGATAGACATACATTATGAGAAGTGATAGTTAATTGATACGTATACTTGTTATACAGTCAGCCGTGCACAACTGAAGAAAGGAATTACGAATAACGGTGAACGTAACCGTGTTCAGGTGAGTTTCTAGCCCCATTCCTTGTTATGTTTTCGGGGCTGTGTGCATACTTGATGTGTTGTTAATACATTTATCCTAAGTGATAAGTGTATGCCCTATGTGATATATGTGTTATGTAAGAATGATTGCTTGATGGTACGTGAACGATCTTCGGATATTGCACGTACTGTCAGGTTGTAATGCTATGTATAAGGTAAGTATAATATGAATGCTTATGCGTATGAACGTGATAGAGATAATAAAAGAAGGAAATAATGATGTATGGTCGTATGGTTACGAAAAGGGGTACCGAGCCCTTATAATACTCGAGGTATGATGTATGGTTGTATGGTTACGAAAAGGGTACCGAGCCCTAATAATACTCGAGGTATGATGTATGGTTGTATGGTTACGAAAAGGGTACCGAGCCCTAAAAATACTCGGGGTATAATGTATGGAACGAAGAGGGAATCGAACCATCCCCTATATATATATATATATATATATATATATATATATATATATATATATATATATATATATATATATATATATATATATATGGTAAAGTTAAAATAAAAACCTACTTGAGTTGTGAAAACTCTACAAACGAATTCTCAACCACATGTTTTTAATTAAAGTTTGAAACTTGTGGTCTACAATTAATGTTAATAAAAAATGTAAAAGTAAATATAAATTTTTCTCTCTCCTGAAAACATATATAAAAATTAGTAAAAAAATGTTAAAAAATAGTAAAACAATTTTTTTTTAATTTTTCGATGTTTTGTATTAAATATAACAACATAAATTACATGTGCAAAAAAACAAAAAAAACGATGTTACATAGGGTTTTAACGGGTTTCACAGCTCAAACAGGTTTTCTACCTATACTTCCCCTATATATATATATATATATATATATATAGGATTGGATTCATTGCAGAAGTGTTTTTAGTGCGAGAAGTGCGAAAAGAGATTCTGGCCAATCATAAGTTTTATTTTTTATTTTGGATTATTTAATTGTAGAAGTATATTAATAAAAAGTTTAGGAGTTTCTTTTGGTAATTAATACTAACTAATGTTAAGTTACAAATGATTATACATTTATTTTAATTTTTTAATTTGATTTAATCTTTAAACAATTCATAAAACAAAACCATCATATTCATGCTATAAAAAATATAAATATATTAACCATCATAAAAACAAATACATACACAAATCATAATATTAATCTACACATACAAAACTAATTCATGTTATTATCTACACAGATCACAATATTTATATACATGCACATAACTAGTTCATGTTAACCTACACAAATCACAATAATAACCTACATATACAAATTTAATTCATGTTATAGCTTACCCATTTGTATTTACCTACACATATCAGAATATTAACCTATACAAACAAACATTGTTCATGATAGCACATACAAGTAATAGTATTAATCTAAACTTATAAAATATTCGCAATGTAGGAACACATCATATTTTTTTTATAATTTTAATTATTTTATAATCTATCTTTTATGTGTAGGCAAGTACGAGTTATGTGTAGATGAATATTATTTATATGTAGGTGAAAAAAAAATGAACTAGTAAGCTGTGTAGATGAATACGACATATGTGTAGGTAAATATTAGTTATGTGTTGGTGAAAAATAAAAGAAACAAAATTAGTGTAGGAAAAAATAAGTTGTGTTGGTAAAAACGAGTTACATTTTGATAAAAATAAAAATAACTAACAATTTGTATAATTGAATATAAGCTATGTGTAGATTATTATATTACTTGTGTAAGTGATCAATTTAATACAATTCACCTACATATACATTTTTTTTATATGGAGGTAATAGATAATTCAAATTTGTAACTTTCTACAAGAATTAATGTGGAGAATATTTTATGAGTAATTAAAGGAATAATTGCATTGAACAAATCAGAGAAAATCAATGGTTGAGATCGACTTCTCTCACTTTTCGCTATAATATCACTTCTCGCATGATCCATCCTCTATATATATATGTGTGTGTGTGTGTGTGTGTGTATTTGAAAAGCCAAATTTTAAAAAGAAACTAAAAAAGGATCAACTTGCAAGTCGCAAGAGACACGAATATACAATGGAAAGGAAAATTAAACAACTAGATTGTATGTCTCCCAAAACCATATCTAACATAAACGGATTTGCTCTTGGTAAATGATTAAGACGGGTTTCGTGAAATCAAACGAACGAATGAAATAATATAAAAGGACAATATGAATGAACGATATCGTTATCGGTATAAAAGATGCATAATAATAAAAGCACACCAAACCCACCCAAGGTGAGCTCCCCTTAGGTGGGTGATTTACACCATATAAAAACACACGCCCTACAATAGAAACTAGGGCTGTCACTTTTACCCGAAACCCGATTCGCAACCCAAAAAAACTCATATCCGAACCCGAACTAACCCGACCTGAAGAATGAAAACCCGAGAAAAGACTAACCCGAATCTGAACCGAAGTAATTTGGGTTGGTTCTTGGGTTTGATTAATAAGTTTCGGGTCAACTCGAAAAACCCGAATAAACTTTTAGTATTGAAGTTAAATATATTTTTTGGTATAATAAGCTAAGTCTTAGCTACTAAAGTTATCATAATTTGGCTCTAATCGACTGTTGTCATTATAACAAATAGCAACCGAAATCAAACAACCAAATCACGCCCGATTGAATTGTAACATCTCGGACTTTCCAAACCAGTATTCCTGTACGATTAACCCGACCCGGAAATATTTTAGATATTTATTATTAATCAAAAATCAAATATTTATAATTATTTAAGTTCTAAAGTTCATTTTATACCCTTTTCAATTCACAAGACGTTCATTTCTTGTTTTATGCGTAAAAAGTTCAATATTTAACCAATTCTCAAACCACAAGGACCAAAACTGTCAAATTATGAAACTCCACCCTTAGGAGGCCGGAGCACCACGTGATAGGAGGCATCTAGCCCACCACGCGGTGCCATGGACATGCTGATCAGATTTTATGCTCGATCTTGTTTCCTAGTTCGTTTTTTGCATTAAAATCGCTTATTTTAGGCATAAGTTGAGTGAATTAAGGTCCAAGAAAAAGAGATATTAACTAAAATACAATTCCATACTCTTAGCTTAACCATAAAGCATGAAATCTCTGGCTTATTTCGTTGATTTAGTCATTAATATCGTATTTAGTTACTTAAACGAGTAAATCTTTCAAATATGGTTCGTTCTTACTATTCCTATATAAACAAGCCTTATAATCTCTGCCACCAACTTTACATTAACCCTAGGAGACATCCTTCTGTCGTCCTACTCGCTGCTCATCATCAAACTTGTCGGTTTTTGCTTATTTGGTTGAAGACACAAACTTGTTCGTTTGACTTTGCATGCATGCAGACCGTTGACTTGTCATATCTCCTTGTTCTTTCGCTTCCGGGTAAGTTGTAAACTATAAAATCATTCATATGCATTCCCTAGTCAATAACCTTCAATTAATTTCGGTGGTTGAAGGGTGTTGACTGGTCAAATCGTTTAAAACTCGTTAAAGGGCAAAATAGTTAACTAGTTTGACTTAACGTTTTCTCACACTTCTGGTCGGATTCAACATTCGGTCCAGAAGATTTTTATTCTCGTAACGTAATTTTAAGGCTACTGACCAAAACCCAACTTCCGACTCGCTGTTCGGATTCTGGTTAGTACCAGCTCGCTTAAATCTTAAAACAAACATAACTTGAATTCTAAACATCCGTTTTGGTTGATTCCAGCGGCAACGAGTTTGTTTTTACTTATATTATTATACCTCAAAGTTCTAGATTTTGAATTTTTTATATCGTTTGACATGTAGTGGACGAATCGCTTATTCGTTAGCTCACTTATACATATTTATATTCGTTTGTCATTAGTCTAAAGTGAGTTTATAATTCCCCTGTTTTACCAAATTTTCTAAATATTTTGGGGACATATGTGTACCAATCGTATTTCATACTATATATATATATATATCAAACAAACGCATACGTGTAATTGTGAGTGACTTAATCAAATATACGTGTTACATGCTTACTTGTGTTAATATTCATTCATTCGTATATTGTGTTAATATTCATTCATTCGTATATTCGAAGGGGTCCAACGTATTCCCATGTATTGGGTGCTCATGCTATTGACCAACGCCCGATTCGCTTGGCAACGGTCTACATACTTGTTTATAGTTTGATTACATTTACCGCATTTATCACGTTATGCTTATTTATATTCTTGGTTTAAAAAAGCGCGCTTAAGACGAGGTGAGGCGAGAAGCAACCCAAGGCGAGAACCTCAACGCTTTTGCCTACCGAAGGCGAAGTCTGTTCAAAAAGCGAACGCTTTTTGCGCTTTTGTGCGAAGCGACAAAGTGAGGAGGCGAAGGCTTTATGTAAAAAAAGCGACCAGTTAACCCATTTTCAACTTAACCTTTATAATTAGCCATTTCTGCACTTTTCACATTTGGTAATAAACTTTTGATAGTTGAAATAATTTTGAATAGTGTTATTTTGGAAACATTTTCGAGTAATTTGGTACTCGATAACTTGTTTTTATGCTACTTTGATATTTTGGGCTAGTAATATGGTATTCGAAAAATTGTTTGATACTACTTTTCGAATTTTAGGATATATATATATATGTTGATATTTTAGAGGTTTAATATATATTATAATGTGGTTTGTATATAATATGTGGTCTATAAATAATTAAATATTTTTTTAAAATAAGGTCGCCTCACGTTCAAAAAGCGTTCGCTTTTGCGCTTTTTGCTTTTCGCCTCGGCTGAGTACCTTTTCGCTTTTGTTCGCCTCACGCTTTTTTAATCCAAGTTTATATTGACATGCAAAACTGGTGATATTTTCACTCAACTTTATATTGACAAACTCTGTTTTCTACGCATATGTAGGTTGCTTGTATTGAAGGTTGAAGTTTGGGACACTTAGATAAGACTATAGGTTAAACAAAGAGAATCATTGTTTGAGCTTGTTTGGATTGTATTTATTTATTTGGAATATTTTGTTATAATTGGATAATGTGTTTATTATTTGAATAAAATAATTAATTAGATATTTTCATTTATATTCATGATAGTATCTTCGAGCTGTGAGCAATTGGATCACGCCCCCGGCATTTCCGCCTTAGGTTGGGGTGTGACACTAGATTGCATGTCTCCCAAAACCATATCTAACATAAACGGATTTGCTCTTGATAAATGACTAAGACGGGTTTCGTGAAATCAAACAAACGAACGAAATAATATAAAAGGACAATATGAATGAATGATATCGTTATCGGTATAAAAGATGCATAATAATAAAAGCACACCGAACCCACCCAAGGTGAGCTCCCTTTAGGTGGATGATTTACACCATATAAAAACACACACCCTACAATAGAAACTAGGGCTGTCACTTTTATCTGAAACCCGATACGCAACCCGAAAAAACTCATACCCGAACCCGAACTAATCGGACCTGAAGAATGCAAACCCGAGAAAAGACTAACCCGAACCCGAACCGAATAAACTTTTAGTATTGAAATTAAATATATTTTTAGGTATAATAAGCTAAGTCTTAGCTACTCAAGTTATCATAATTTGGCTCTAATCAACTGTTGTCATTATAACTAATAGCAGCCAAAATCAAACAACCAAATCACACCCGATTGAATACAATTAAGGCTCGAGTTAGTTTTACTCTTCTTTTGAATTGTTTTGTCAAGTTATGTTGGTTTGTTATTTGATTATTTGTGTTATAAGCAAAGCAGAATATGTTGTTTTAGTTTTAGCATTGTAGTTTTTAATTTTTTTTGTTTTTGTGTTTGTTTTTCTTTTTTTTGTTTGTTTTCTATGATAGTCGAAACCCGAACCCAACCCGAAAAAACTCGAACCCGAATTACTCGAATCCGAAAAACCCGTGAGAGATTTGGATTGGGTTTTGTCAAGATTTAAAACTTTGAAACCCGAAGAATGCGACCCGAAAAACTCGAAAAACAAACCCGAAGAACACCCCTAATAGAAACAATGAAGCCCTATTTATAGCTAAAAGCTCTTAACTAATCGCTTGACTGAAATATATTTAATAGTTTTCGCCTTTTTGATGTCGTAAGTGACATTTTGATCCTTACATAGTGTATATTAAAAAGGAAAGTTAACAAAATTAAACTTGCACAACTCCTCCCACTCCAAGTTCGACCTCTTGCTTTTATGTTTCACCCGAAGGAATGAGCAAATTTTAATATCGTTCACCAAGATGTCCATCACAAATGCCTTATTCTTAAAAATGTTATTATTTCTTGCTTTCTGCATCAACCAACATGTGGCCATCAAAATAGCTTGTATAGCCGAACATTCCTCTTTGTTGCTCTTATGCGTATCTGGATACTCAGTCACTTCCCTCTCCGATTCAGTTTGTGTTGATACAGGTTGCTTTACCCATTTTGCTACCCGACAATGCACCATGAGCACACGTGTGGTTTTCCAGATGTCGAATAGGTTAAGTTGCAGGTTAAGTTATTTATCCTCTACATTGAATTACCCCTTTTTCCCTAGGATTGTTATGGTTATGAGCCTTAGAGGGATTTATGACTTAAACATGGACCAAGTTGTGAGTCATTAGGGTACTTAGATAAACAACCGTAATTTAAAATCTATCTAAATGTTGCTATAGTTTTCTAGTAAAAATGACTGAAGGGGCCAGTTACAGTAGCTCTATCAACGTTAGTTCATCTTTAGAACACGAGACCATTCAATAATCATTAATTCATCTTACTTAGGTTGTTCCTCTGTATCATATCAGTTAGTCCATTAAGTCGTCGTTGAATCAGTTAGTTAATTAAAATAGTTAAGTTAGCTTAAAATAAAATTAAAATTATATTAAATATTTTTATAGGGAAAGACTTAGTTAAGGTTATAAGTATCCGAGCCACCTCACGTGTCCTTGAGTTCGATATCTGGACTTCCTTGTCGGTGCCACACGCGACCGGTACACTTGCCGTTTGTGTGAAGCTAGTTTAGGTTAGTTCGTTTTAAAAGCTTTATTTGTGAATTGCTATAAATAATTGCTAAATATTGATAAATTGCTTTTTCACACATCACAAGCCCTGTTATGTTTTTGGTGAACAAAAAGTTCTCCATCTGTTGGACCTAGTCAAGATAGTTGTTGTCATTCAACGCTTCGTACACGTGCTTCTACCTTGGGAAGGTTAAGATAGTATGGAGAGTATGATCAATAGCATGTTTGTTGGCGCTTGTTTTGATCTGGCCAGCCGTGATGATGAACGAATGGCGGCTGTTCCAATACTGATTGCTAATGGTTTGGCAATCAATTTAACCAGCTCATGTGGACCAACTATAACACATGTGAGACAAGCCTGTGTTGAATAAAACTGGTCACCAATTCATTTGGCTCGTTACCGATTGGTTTTCATCAATCGAAAACGAGGATATGAAAGCACTTCACGTGTGTTATATAACCATTTTATCTCCAATGAGTTTTCTGATTCGGAAGATCTCAAGTAAATGATGAAGATGTTTTCTTTAACAGCGATGAGGAGGATGGCTGGAGTTGGAATGGCGATGTTATGGGAAGGTTCTTGGTTCAAGTTTTGAGACGGGTAATGGTGGCTATTAGCTTTTTTAGATGATGTTCCCATTTGTGATGGGAAAGTTAGACTCCTATTAAAATTAACAATTTTATTTAGAGGTTGCTTAAAATCAAATTCCGTTAGCGCTTAACCTTATTATCTGAGGAATGCCCTTAGTTTCAAGTGCTTGTGGGGCATGCCATTTCTATTTGGTGTGGGTTGGATTTAACTGGTCTTGTTGTTTTGAGCATCTTTTCGAATATCATCTTTTAAAGGAAATTATCGCAGGTATGAGCCGGGTATGGGATTAGATGATACCTGGCCCTATTACCCGTAAACGCATAACCGTTTACCCGAACCATATACCCGAATCGTATATCCAAAAAATTATTTGTATATTGTAGGTTGTGAAGTATATATATAAAAAAAACTATATAAAAATTATAATGATATTATTTATTTATTGCAACGTTTATATATATGAAGTGTGTTATATTTAATTTGTAATAATTGTTGTATGAACAAAAAGTATAAAATAATTATAATGATAAAAAAATTGTAGTTGAAAGTCTCAATGGGTATACCCGATACCCGCGGGTATGCCCGATACCCGACAAATGCCCGACGAGTAATGCGCCGGGTATGGGACACGGTTTTATAAACAGGTATGGGCATGAAATTACCAATACCCGACCCGTTTCCATCCCTATAGACAGACTATGCATATATATCATTGATTACCTATGTCGTTATATATTAAATAAAAACGTTTTCTATAAGAAAGAAAATTTTTATTCAATATTTACATCTTATAAAGCTCAATACAAGTCAAATACATTCAAGTTTTTTTATATAAAGATTCATTATAAAATCTTGATATCTATGAAAGCCATTACCTTTATATTAATACAACATGTCAATCATTATTCGTTGTAGATTTCAATCTAAATGATTGGTAAACCTTTGAAAAGTGTAATATAGTTTCATCCTCAATGTATACGATTCCTTTAGGAGTTGAAGATAGATTAAATCAGCAAATCCTTCTTGTAATATGTTTTGTTGAATAATTAAAAAAGTACTCCTAGTGTAATTATCACAAAAACTAAAAATGAAAGTATACATTTGCCTAATAGTGGTAAAACGAATAACTTAAATTTACCATAAATTGAAAAAACAAACTAAAAGACAAAAACATAAGTTAATCCGATATTCTCTATAGGTTCATTAACTAGTAATGATCTTGGCTCTCTTTCCTTATCTTCTAAAGTTGTTCACCAGCTTTTTTCTCATATTCCAACTGAGACGTGCACAACGCTGGCTATTTGTATCGCACAAAGAGTGCAAAGTGCACTTGCTTTCTTAAAAGTGCCGGAACGGCGTTTGCTGAATGCAACTGTCAACTGCTTCCTTTAGTTATTTTAGCGATTTCAATCTTTTTTCGACCTTCACTCTTTCAAGGCATCCATAACTATATTGGGTTATTTCGAGGCCGTCGCTGAGCAGAAGATCGAGCAGCTTCCTTGTTCTTTTAGAAGTCCTTGGCACTTCGGCTTCCGGCCCTCTAAACCTGACAACTTCGCTTTAGTAAACCGCCTTTGAACGGATTAGCAATCGAGTCACGGGTCTCTCCCCGCAAAAACTAAAAAACTGTTTCGTTTTCGGGCTTAAACCCGAGATCCAAGCCGAGCTCACAATTTTAAAACCTAAATCATTCCACGACTCCTGCGGATTAGCACGTGCAATTGAAGATAAAATCCACCACTCCCACAAACCCAAACCATATACTCCTAATAAGCCGTACTCCTCCCACTTTTCCAACAATATTCCAACCACCACCCCTACATCCATGCCATCCTCTTCCAACACTAAACCCACGACCACCACAACAACACCCCTGTTACCAGCCCCTCCTAAACCATTGCCAATAACCAAACTCTTGCCGGAAGCCAACCAATTACGTCGAAAGGAAGGCTTATGTTTCAGGTGCCCGGAAAAATATTTCCCGGGTCACAAGTGCTCACCGCCCCAATTTTTACTAATCATCGACAACGACGAGCACACAAACATGGATGATCACACCGACCCCACCAACCAAGACGATCAAACCAACGGTCCCAAATTCATGTCGCTATCCGATGCCGCCTTTTTTGGTGTAAGCTCGTTCTAAACCCTACGCATTACCGGTTATATCGAAGGGCTACCCGCCACAGTTCTAATTGATTGTGGCAGCACACATAACATCATCCAGCCAAGAATAGCATCGACCCTTGCCTTACCGGTCAAACCCTTACACCCATTCGCCGTTATGGTCGGTAACGGACAATTCATCCACTGCCAAGATTATTGCCCCAATGTTGATCTACACCTCCAAAAATCCAGCTTCAATATTCCATTTTTCATCTTCCCAGCTCAAGGTGCGGATATTGTACTTGGTATCTCATGGCTAAGTACGTTGGGATGCATCACCGCTGATTTCTCAGTCCCCAAAATAGCCTTTAACCACCTCGGTCAAAACATCACACTTTGTGGAGACTCACTGGTCAAACCCGTTTCACCATCGTCCTTATCCACCCTCCTTAAACATGACTCAACTGCCTCCCTACATGCCTTTACCATGCAATCGGCAACTACGAATGCACCACCCTCCATCCCTAATGACCCACATATCACTGCCTTGCTCGATATGTTTCAATCCATATTTCAAGAACCTCACTCCCTGCTACCTTCGAGACCCCATGATCATCACATACCCCTTACCAACGATAACCAACCAATCAGCGTTAGACCCTATCGGTACCCACATTTCCAAAAACAAATCATGGCCCAACTGATCTCCGAAATGCTCAGTAACGGCATTATCCGCCCTAGCCAAAGCTCTTTCTCATCACCGGTCCTTTTGGTTAAAAAGAAGGACATTATATGGCGTTTTTGCGTCGACTATCGCGCCTTAAACGCAGTTACAGCCCGTGACCGATTTCCGATTCCCACCATCGATGAACTCCTGGACGAACTCCATGGTTCAACTATCTTCTCTAAGATAGACTTACGATCGGGCTACCACCAAATCCGTGTCGCACCCGAAGACATTCACAAAACTGCTGCTTTCTGTACCATAGATGGCCCCTTGTTATGCCATTCGGTTTATCAAACGCACTGATCACCTTTCAATCTGCCATGAACGACCTTTTTCGCCCCATACTTCGTCAATTTGTCCTCGAATTTTTTGACGATATCCTCATCTATAGCCATACCCGTGAACAACACTATGTCCACCTTCACTAGGTATTCCAACAACTCCATAACCACACATATTATGCCAAAGCCTCCAAATGCACCTTCGGTGTGTCAGAAATCTCGTTTCTAGGCAACCGTATCTCATCCCATGGTGTCGCTCCGGAACCGGACAAAATATTGGATATACAACAGTGGCCGCCACCGACTTCCTTCACCACCCTCCGTGCCTTTCTTGGACTCGCCGGCTATTACCGCCGTTTTGTAAAAGATTATGCATAAATCGCCACACCACTAACCAATCTGTTGAAAGGCAAAGAATTCACTTGGAACCAAAATGCAACAGAAGCATTCATCAAACTCAAACAACACATGCAACACCTCATCACTCTTGCCCTACCTAATTTTTCGGAGCCTTTTGATGTTACCACAGATGCATCGGGCCTTGCAATTGGATCAGTTCTATCCCAACACAACCAACCCATTGCCTTCTTCAGCAAGAAACTGTGTGATACAATGAAACACAATCCACATACACACAAGAATTCTACGCCATTACCGAAGCAGTCAAAAAATGGCGTCAATATTTACTCGGCCGCCCCTTTCGAATCTACACCGATCATCACAGCCTAAAAGACCTTCTAACACAAAAAATCCACACCCTGGAACAACAAAAATGGATCACAAAGCTCATGGGTTTTGACTTCGAGATACACTTTAAACCGGGAAAAGATAATAATGTGGCCGATGCGTTGAGCCGAATCGACATTTCGTCATTGCTCGCCATTTCTTACCCAACCACCAATTGGTTAGCTGAACTTCGTACTTACTTCCTATCCAATTCCAATGGCAAAACCTTTGTCGAAACGATTAAGGCCGACCCATCCATTTTTCCAAACCATGCTTATCGTGATGGGTTAATACACATCAATGGCAAAATTCTAGTTCCACCTATCACCGACCTAAGGCAGCGGTTAATGGAAGAATTTCACTCGTCCTGCATGGGTGGTCATTTCGGCATCAACGCAACAACTAAACGCCTTTCGGCGGTCGTTACTTGGCTGGGTCTTAAACATGATGTCACCCGTTTTATTAAATCTTGCCACGTTTGCTAATGTATCAAAACCCCGAACCACAAACCGTACGGGTTATTGCAGCCACTTCCGACCCCGGGATACCCATGGGTAGACATCTCAATGGATTTTTTTACAGGATTACCCACATCGAAGGCAAAACCACTATTTGGGTCGTGGTAGACCGTCTCTCCAAGTTCGCCCACTTCATACCGTTACCCACATCATACATGGCCATATCGTTGGCATCAATCTTTATGAGAGAAATTTATCGCCTCCATGGTTTACCCAAGACCATCATCTCTGATCGTGATCCATTATTTGTAAGCCAAATTTTGGAAAGAACTTTTCAAGAAAATGGGGACGAAATTACTTCATTCGAGTGCCTACCATCCTCAAACGGATGTCCAAACGGAAGTGGTTAACCGATGCCTTGAAATGTATCTTCGTGCATTCGTGTTGGATGCTCCTAAAATATGGGAACGCTTTCTATATCTTGTCGAGTTTGCCTACAATACTGATCATCATTCGACGATCAACATGACTCCTTTTAAAGCACTTTATGGTCATGAGGTTACGGCCATTCATGATTATATACAAGGGTCTACCAACACCGGATCAATCGAAACAGCCTTGCTTCAGCACCAACAGATTCTGAGCTCTCTTAAATCATCAATTGAGGCTGCCAAATCGTGCATGGTTAAACAAGCAAACAAGATTCGATTGGATAAAGAATTTGCAGTTGGCGACTTGGTCTATTTACGCCTACACAAGTATCGACAAGCTTCATTACACCACATGTCAAACCAGAAACTTTCCAGAAGGTTTTACGAGCCATTTAAGATCATTGAACGTGTGGGAAAAGTTGCATACAAGCTAGAGCTACCTGCTGGCACGAGAATATCCGGTATTCCACGTTTCCTTATTAAAACAAAGTTTCAGGCCACCTCAAACGCAGCCGGGAGATATCAACGAAGCTTATGAATATGTGGATATCGCCAAATTACCCGAATACGTCATGGATCAACGTCTGAATCAGAACCAACAACATCAACTATTGGTTAAGTGGATGCACAAATCAACATCGGAAGCAACATGGGAAGACAAATCCGCGTTCACAGCCCGCTTTTCGGAATTCAAAGACATCGAGGACAATAAATCATCTCGAGAGGGAGGGGATGATATGGCCCAACCGGCCCAGCATGTTACACCACAAAGGCCCACGCCTGTGATACAAAGGCCCAGTCCTTTACTAGATTAGATGTCAAGTTTGTCAGTTTAGTTGTTCAATTGCAGTTGCATTATTTTATGATTACATGTGGTTAATGGAGCATATTAGTTTAGTAGTTGCATGCATGTCTCCAACGAAGAAGGAATGTGGACATCATGTGTTCATAGCCATGCATATTTGATTTCCTTGTACCTTTCTTTGAGAATTATTCAGAAAAATTGTCTCAATTGTCTCTCTCAATTTACTACATTCTCTTCTTAATCTTGGAGTGTTTGCCTATTAAAAAGGCTCCCAAAGTATACGATAGGGGTTAAAGATGAAGATAAATTAAATCAACAAATCATTCTTGTAATATTTTTTGTTGAATAATTAAAAAAGTACTTCTAGTGTTATTATCACAAAAACTAAAAATGAAAGCATACATTTGCCTAAAAGTGGTAAACCGAATAACTTAAATTGACCATAAATTGAGAAAACAAACTAAAATACAAAAACATTAAGTCAATCAGATATTCTCTATAGGTTCATTCACTAGTAATGATCTTGGCTCTCTGTCCTTATCTTCGAAAGTTCTTCACCAGCTTTTTTTCTCATATTCCAACTGAGACGTGCACAACGCTGGCTATTTGTAGCCCACAAAGAGTGCAAAGTGCACTTGCTTTCTTAAAAGTGTCGGAACGGCGTTTGCTGAATGCGACTGTCAACTGCTTCCTTTAGTTATTTTAGCGATTTCAATCTTTTTTCGACCTTCACTCTTTCAAGGCATCCATAACTATATTGGGTTATTTCGAGGCCGTCGCTGAGCAGAAGATCGAGCAGCTTCCTTGTTCTTTTAGAAGTCCTTGGCACTTCGGCTTCTGGCCCTCTAAACCTGACAACTTCGCTTTAGTAATAATTTTTAAGCCAAACAAGGAATTATATATACCCATTTTAAAAATCTTAATCAGGTTCTAATTTCTGAAACAAAGAATTAATTATATTTTGGATTATTATATTAAGCCTTATAGGAAAACTCCCGCTTAGAGATTAATTTATTTAGAACTAAAAAAGAAAATTGAAATATATTTTGGTTTGGTTACGTTAAAATTTGAAAAAAAAAAAACAAACAAAAAACGAGCCAGTTGCAGTTGCTACTTCTTTTACCTTAACAAGATTGGTTGTAAATTATTAGATCTAAAAAATGATGTCATTAATATTATTACCTTTCCGAATGATAACCATCGCGGCGCTATGAACAATCAACATGTTGTAATTTTCTCCTAATTGATTAGCCATATTTGTGTGTATCGTGAGATGGGTAGCGTCAAACCTAACATTT
Organism: Bidens hawaiensis; assembly: GCF_021521415.1. Taxonomy (NCBI): domain Eukaryota; kingdom Viridiplantae; phylum Streptophyta; class Magnoliopsida; order Asterales; family Asteraceae; genus Bidens; species Bidens hawaiensis. The sequence goes on from NW_027491788.1 coordinate 326,504, forward strand.
ATAATGGGCAAAACAAGTAGAAAATGTTAAATCCCCAATACTTTAAACATACCAAATATGGAGCCAAAAAATATATATTCCCATTACAAATTATTTTTCATTTGTTCGCGATCTACGTCATGATATGCATGTAGCAAAAAAAATTCCTAAAATTTTCAAGAAAACGTATTAGATATCGATGTACTTTATTTCTCAAACGTAAGTAAATATGTTACATTAACACCACCAAAATCAATGGATATATGTCCATAAAAATACCAAAAAAAAAATTGCCCAATCCGTACTTTTTAAAACAAGCTATGATTTTAAAATATGTAAAGAATGATTAATTTATGCAAATAAGATTTAGTGTAACATAATTAAAAGCGCTTACATCGAGCTATGAATAAGGGATACCGTCTTTGGGAGTGGGATGAGGATGGGAAGGGTGTGGCGCCAATCAAATAAGTATACCGGAAATAGGGTTTCAGTCATTTAAATAGAAAGCCTGCGTAGCCCTAACCCAGATTTTGCTTTAATCACCCATAGCAGCCCACGTTCGTGAAATGAGAATCTATTGGATAAGGCTCAAAACTTTTGGCCCAAATTCAAAAAAAAACACACACGCACACACATACATACATACACACATTTATAATGGGCCCAAATTCAAACAATCAACATGTTGTAATTTTCTCCTAATTGATTAGCCATATTTGTGTGTATCGTGAGATGGGTAGCGTCAAACCTAACATTTATAATGGGCAAAACAAGTAGAAAATGTTAAATCCCCAATACTTTAAACATACCAAATATGAAGCCAAAAAACAATATATTCCCATTACAAATTATTCTTCATTTGTTCGCGATCTATGTCATGACATGCATGTAGCAAAACCAAAATTCCCAAAATTTTCAAGAAAACGCATTTGATATCGATGTACTTCATTTCTCAAGCGTAAGTAAATATGTTACATTAACACCACCAAAATCAATGGATATATGTCCATAAAAATACCAAAAATAAAAATTTGCCCAATCTATACTTTTTAAACAAGCTATGATTTTGAAATATGTAAAGAATGATTAAGATGCAAATAATACTTAGTGAAACATAATTAAAAGCGATTACATCGACCTATGAATAAGAGATACCGTCTTTGGGAGCGGGATGAGGATGGAAGGGTGCGGCGCCAATCAAATTAGTATATTGGAAATAGGGTTTCAGTCATTTAAATAGAAAGTCTGTGTAGCCCTAACCCAGATTTTGCTTTAACCACCCACGGCAGCCCATGTTCGTGAAATGAGAATTTATTGGATAAGGCCCAAAACCTTTGGGCCGAATTCAAAAAAAAAAAACACACACACACACATATATATATATATTTAAAAATAAATGATGATGGCCAACAACTTCTCAATTCCCTACCACGCCAACCACCTCCGCTTAATTCAATTGATCCTCCGGCCACCACGCCAACCGCATCCGCTTAATTCAATTGATCCTCCGACCACCATGCCTCTTCCTAAAACTCCCAAGCGTCAATTGCTTATCAATTCCATCACCATCCGCATCCGTCAGATTCTGGCCACCGGTCCTCGTCGACTGTCGTTTCGTATTGCTTCGTTCCTAGGTTATAATTTTGTGGATCAAATTGAATCTTTTTAGGAATCATTTATTGCTCAATTGAATATGCGAATTGAAGTGATACACCAATTCAAGCTAATTGAATTTTTCAATAGAAGAAAATTGTCGTGGATATTTGAAGAAGAAGAAGAAGAAGAAGAAGAAGAAGCAGATTCAATAATTACTCTACCTACAATATAATTACTCGAGTTGTAACAAGTAGTGCAATTTATGAAAAAAGAAGCAGATACTTCAATTACACTACTTACAAAATAATTACTCTAGTTGAAACAAGCAGCGTAATTTTGTGTAATAGTGTAATGTAATTATCTATGTTAGTAGTGTAATAAGGTTTATGAGTAGTGCAATTATTATCACGCTTATTTTTTTTAACATAATTACTCTACTTGAGAACTGTAATTACACTATGTTATTTGTATGTTTAGTTGTTTAATTTAATTTGTACAATAACATTCCCATATATATATATATATATATATATAGAGAGAGAGAGAGAGAGAGTGGAGATTTCTTTTGAGAACCACTGAGTTTTAAGAACTCAAAAGAACTCAACATAACAAAAAAAAATTGAATTTTTTTTACACATACGTAATATATGTAGGTTACACATACGTAAAAAAATTACATAATTTTTTACGCATCAAGCCAACTTTTTACATATGTGTAACGGACGTTTAAATTAGTGTAATCACTGCACATCTTTATTCTCTCTCCTACTTTAATTTTTTAATCACATTTAATCACAACCACATAATCTAATATATTTAATTAAGTATTTGGTTAAAAATAAAGTTCTTAAGTTCTTAAAACTCAACAAGGTTCTCAAATTATCTCTCCCATATATATATATATATATATATATATATATATATATATATATATAGGGAGAGGATCAAGAGAAAATTCATCTTTAGAGAGAAAACTAAAAAAATTCTAAAAACTCATAAAGAACTATTTTTAATTAAAAATAAAAAAATATTTTCAAAATTCTGTTTAGCCATTATTCTTATATTTTCTTATATTTCACTCGAAAAAAAAAAAAAAAAAAAAAACAAAAAAAAAAAAACCATTGTAATGCACATACGTATTACTGTGCGATACCGTTGTATTACACATGTGTATTACTATGTATTTTTGACTTTAATAGTGTTTTATTGCATATATTCAATATTTGTGTATTGTATATGTGTAGTAGTGTTGTATTATATGGAAAAAAAATAATAATAAAATAAAAGTCGATGTGGTGCACATGTGCGTTAATGTTGTATTACACATACGTACTAATGTGTATTCGATGTGTGTATTAATCTTATATTGTATATATACAATAGTGTGTATCAAATATGTGCAATAGTGTTGTATTCTATGCAATACAAACACTTTTGCATATATGCAATGCACACTATTACACATGCGCACTATACCGACGAGGTTACCGACAAGGTTTTTTTTTTTTTTTTGAACCAATAACAATATATGAGAATAATGGGAAAAAAAGAAACTTCAAAAAATATTTTTTTTAAAAGTTAAAAATAGTTTTTTAGAAGTTTTTAAGAGTTTTTAAATTTTCTCTTTAAGAGGAGTTTTCACTAAAACCCACCCCTATATATATATATATATATATATATATATATATATATATATATATATATATATATATTCTTTAATATATGCTAGTTGCACAATTTGATCTAGTTTTATAAAATTAAAATATCATCCATCACAAATCTAGTTTAGTATTATTAACTTCGTCAACAAATTGAGGTTCACGTTTACCTTTGACTGATTTTCGCTCAATTTTGTCGGTTTATGTTTGTTCATCTGTTTCGCTCAATTTGTCCTCGAATTTTTTGACGATATCCTCATCTATAGCCATACCCGTGAACAACACTATGTCCACCTTCACTAGGTATTCCAACAACTCCATAACCACACATATTATGCCAAAGCCTCCAAATGCACCTTCGGTGTGTCAGAAATCTCGTTTCTAGGCAACCGTATCTCATCCCATGGTGTCGCTCCGGAACCGGACAAAATATTGGATATACAACAGTGGCCGCCACCGACTTCCTTCACCACCCTCCGTGCCTTTCTTGGACTCGCCGGCTATTACCGCCGTTTTGTAAAAGATTATGCATAAATCGCCACACCACTAACCAATCTGTTGAAAGGCAAAGAATTCACTTGGAACCAAAATGCAACAGAAGCATTCATCAAACTCAAACAACACATGCAACACCTCATCACTCTTGCCCTACCTAATTTTTCGGAGCCTTTTGATGTTACCACAGATGCATCGGGCCTTGCAATTGGATCAGTTCTATCCCAACACAACCAACCCATTGCCTTCTTCAGCAAGAAACTGTGTGATACAATGAAACACAATCCACATACACACAAGAATTCTACGCCATTACCGAAGCAGTCAAAAAATGGCGTCAATATTTACTCGGCCGCCCCTTTCGAATCTACACCGATCATCACAGCCTAAAAGACCTTCTAACACAAAAAATCCACACCCTGGAACAACAAAAATGGATCACAAAGCTCATGGGTTTTGACTTCGAGATACACTTTAAACCGGGAAAAGATAATAATGTGGCCGATGCGTTGAGCCGAATCGACATTTCGTCATTGCTCGCCATTTCTTACCCAACCACCAATTGGTTAGCTGAACTTCGTACTTACTTCCTATCCAATTCCAATGGCAAAACCTTTGTCGAAACGATTAAGGCCGACCCATCCATTTTTCCAAACCATGCTTATCGTGATGGGTTAATACACATCAATGGCAAAATTCTAGTTCCACCTATCACCGACCTAAGGCAGCGGTTAATGGAAGAATTTCACTCGTCCTGCATGGGTGGTCATTTCGGCATCAACGCAACAACTAAACGCCTTTCGGCGGTCGTTACTTGGCTGGGTCTTAAACATGATGTCACCCGTTTTATTAAATCTTGCCACGTTTGCTAATGTATCAAAACCCCGAACCACAAACCGTACGGGTTATTGCAGCCACTTCCGACCCCGGGATACCCATGGGTAGACATCTCAATGGATTTTTTTACAGGATTACCCACATCGAAGGCAAAACCACTATTTGGGTCGTGGTAGACCGTCTCTCCAAGTTCGCCCACTTCATACCGTTACCCACATCATACATGGCCATATCGTTGGCATCAATCTTTATGAGAGAAATTTATCGCCTCCATGGTTTACCCAAGACCATCATCTCTGATCGTGATCCATTATTTGTAAGCCAAATTTTGGAAAGAACTTTTCAAGAAAATGGGGACGAAATTACTTCATTCGAGTGCCTACCATCCTCAAACGGATGTCCAAACGGAAGTGGTTAACCGATGCCTTGAAATGTATCTTCGTGCATTCGTGTTGGATGCTCCTAAAATATGGGAACGCTTTCTATATCTTGTCGAGTTTGCCTACAATACTGATCATCATTCGACGATCAACATGACTCCTTTTAAAGCACTTTATGGTCATGAGGTTACGGCCATTCATGATTATATACCAGGGTCTACCAACACCGGATCAATCGAAACAGCCTTGCTTCAGCACCAACAGATTCTGAGCTCTCTTAAATCATCAATTGAGGCTGCCAAATCGTGCATGGTTAAACAAGCAAACAAGATTCGATTGGATAAAGAATTTGCAGTTGGCGACTTGGTCTATTTACGCCTACACAAGTATCGACAAGCTTCATTACACCACATGTCAAACCAGAAACTTTCCAGAAGGTTTTACGAGCCATTTAAGATCATTGAACGTGTGGGAAAAGTTGCATACAAGCTAGAGCTACCTGCTGGCACGAGAATATCCGGTATTCCACGTTTCCTTATTAAAACAAAGTTTCAGGCCACCTCAAACGCAGCCGGGAGATATCAACGAAGCTTATGCATATGTGGATATCGCCAAATTACCCGAATACGTCATGGATCAACGTCTGAATCAGAACCAACAACATCAACTATTGGTTAAGTGGATGCACAAATCAACATCGGAAGCAACATGGGAAGACAAATCCGCGTTCACAGCCCGCTTTTCGGAATTCAAAGACATCGAGGACAATAAATCATCTCGAGAGGGAGGGGATGATATGGCCCAACCGGCCCAGCATGTTACACCACAAAGGCCCACGCCTGTGATACAAAGGCCCAGTCGTTTACTAGATTAGATGTCACTAGATTAGATGTCAAGTTTGTCAGTTTAGTTGTTCAATTGCAGTTGCATTATTTTATGATTACATGTGGTTAATGGAGCATATTAGTTTAGTAGTTGCATGCATGTCTCCAACGAAGAAGGAATGTGGACATCATGTGTTCATAGCCATGCATATTTGATTTCCTTGTACCTTTCTTTGAGAATTATTCAGAAAAATTGTCTCAATTGTCTCTCTCAATTTACTACATTCTCTTCTTAATCTTGGAGTGTTTGCCTATTAAAAAGGCTCCCAAAGTATACGATAGGGGTTAAAGATGAAGATAAATTAAATCAACAAATCATTCTTGTAATATTTTTTGTTGAATAATTAAAAAAGTACTTCTAGTGTTATTATCACAAAAACTAAAAATGAAAGCATACATTTGCCTAAAAGTGGTAAACCGAATAACTTAAATTGACCATAAATTGAAAAAACAAACTAAAATACAAAAACATTAAGTCAATCAGATATTCTCTATAGGTTCATTCACTAGTAATGATCTTGGCTCTCTGTCCTTATCTTCGAAAGTTCTTCACCAGCTTTTTTTCTCATATTCCAACTGAGACGTGCACAACGCTGGCTATTTGTAGCCCACAAAGAGTGCAAAGTGCACTTGCTTTCTTAAAAGTGTCGGAACGGCGTTTGCTGAATGCGACTGTCAACTGCTTCCTTTAGTTATTTTAGCGATTTCAATCTTTTTTCGACCTTCACTCTTTCAAGGCATCCATAACTATATTGGGTTATTTCGAGGCCGTCGCTGAGCAGAAGATCGAGCAGCTTCCTTGTTCTTTTAGAAGTCCTTGGCACTTCGGCTTCTGGCCCTCTAAACCTGACAACTTCGCTTTAGTAATAATTTTTAAGCCAAACAAGGAATTATATATACCCATTTTAAAAATCTTAATCAGGTTCTAATTTCTGAAACAAAGAATTAATTATATTTTGGATTAATATATTAAGCCTTATAGGAAAACTCCCGCTTAGAGATTAATTTATTTAGAACTAAAAAAGAAAATTGAAATATATTTTGGTTTGGTTACGTTAAAATTTGAAAAAAAAAAAAACAAAAAACGAGCCAGTTGCAGTTGCTACTTTTTTTACCTTAACAAGATTGGTTGTTAATTATTAGACCTAAAAAATGATGTCATTAATATTATTACCTTTCCGAATGATAACCATCGCGGCGCTATGAACAATCAACATGTTGTAATTTTCTCCTAATTGATTAGCCATATTTGTGTGTATCGTGAGATGGGTAGCGTCAAACCTAACATTTATAATGGGCAAAACAAGTAGAAAATGTTAAATCCCCAATACTTTAAACATACCAAATATGGAGCCAAAAAATATATATTCCCATTACAAAATTATTTTTCATTTGTTCGCGATCTACGTCATGATATGCATGTAGCAAAAAAAATTCCTAAAATTTTCAAGAAAACGTATTTGATATCGATGTACTTTATTTCTCAAACGTAAGTAAATATGTTACATTAACACCACCAAAATCAATGGATATATGTCCATAAAAATACCAAAAAAAAAATTGCCCAATCCGTACTTTTTAAAACAAGCTATGATTTTAAAATATGTAAAGAATGATTAATTTATGCAAATAAGATTTAGTGTAACATAATTAAAAGCGCTTACATCGAGCTATGAATAAGGGATACCGTCTTTGGTAGTGGGATGAGGATGGGAAGGGTGTGGCGCCAATCAAATAAGTATACCGGAAATAGGGTTTCAGTCATTTAAATAGAAAGCCTGCGTAGCCCTAACCCAGATTTTGCTTTAATCACCCATAGCAGCCCACGTTCGTGAAATGAGAATCTATTGGATAAGGCTCAAAACTTTTGGCCCAAATTCAAAAAAAACACACACGCACACACATACATACATACACACATTTATAATGGGCCCAAATTCAAACAATCAACATGATGTAATTTTCTCCAAATTGATTAGCCATATTTGTGTGTATCGTGAGATGGGTAGCGTCAAACCTAACATTTATAATGGGCAAAACAAGTAGAAAATGTTAAATCCCCAATACTTTAAACATACCAAATATGAAGCCAAAAAACAATATATTCCCATTACAAATTATTCTTCATTTGTTCGCGATCTATGTCATGACATGCATGTAGCAAAACAAAATTCCCAAAATTTTCAAGAAAACGCATTTGATATCGATGTACTTCATTTCTCAAGCGTAAGTAAATATGTTACATTAACACCACCAAAATCAATGGATATATGTCCATAAAAATACCAAAAATAAAAATTTGCCCAATCTATACTTTTTAAACAAGCTATGATTTTGAAATATGTAAAGAATGATTAAGATGCAAATAATACTTAGTGAAACATAATTAAAAGCGATTACATCGACCTATGAATAAGAGATACCGTCTTTGGGAGCGGGATGAGGATGGAAGGGTGCGGCGCCAATCAAATTAGTATATTGGAAATATGGTTTCAGTCATTTAAATAGAAAGTCTGTGTAGCCCTAACCCAGATTTTGCTTTAACCACCCACGGCAGCTCATGTTCGTGAAATGAGAATTTATTGGATAAGGCCCAAAACCTTTGGGCCGAATTCAAAAACACACACACACACACACACACACACACACACACACATATATATATATATATATCAAAATAAATGATGATGGCCAACAACTTCTCAATTCCCTACCACGCCAACCGCCTCCGCTTAATTCAATTGATCCTCCGGCCACCACGCCAACCGCATCCGCTTAATTCAATTGATCCTCCGACCACCATGCCTCTTCCTAAAACTCCCAAGCGTCAATCGCTTATCAATTCCATCACCATCCGCATCCGTCAGATTCTGGCCACCGGTCCTCGTCGACTGTCGTTTCGTATTGCTTCGTTCCTAGGTTATAATTTTGTGGATCAAATTGAATCTTTTTAGGAATCATTTATTGCTCAATTGAATATGCGAATTGAAGTGATACACCAATTCAAGCTAATTGAATTTTTCAATAGAAGAAAATTGTCGTGGATATTTGAAGAAGAAGAAGAAGAAGAAGCAGATTCAATAATTACTCTACCTACAATATAATTACTCGAGTTGTAACAAGTAGTGCAATTTATGAAAAAAGAAGCAGATACTTCAATTACACTACTTACAAAATAATTATTCTAGTTGAAACAAGCAGCGTAATTTTGTGTAATAGTGTAATGTAATTATCTATGTTAGTAGTGTAATAAGGTTTATGAGTAGTGCAATTATTATCACGCTTATTTTTTTAACATAATTACTCTACTTGAGAACTGTAATTACACTATGTTATTTGTATGTTTAGTTGTTTAATTTAATTTGTACAATAACATTCCCATATATATATATATATATATAGAGAGAGAGAGAGAGAGTGGAGATTACTTTTGAGAACTACTGAGTTTTAAGAACTCAAAAGAACTCAACATAACAAAAAAAAATTGAATTTTTTTTACACATACGTAATATATGTAGTTTACACATACGTAAAAAAATTACATAATTTTTTACGCATCAAGCCAACTTTTTACATATGTGTAACGGACGTTTAAATTAGTGTAATCACTGCACATCTTTATTCTCTCTCCTACTTTAATTTTTTAATCACATTTAATCACAACCACATAATCTAATATATTTAATTAAGTATCTGGTTAAAAATAAAGTTCTTAAGTTCTTAAAACTCAACAAGGTTCTCAAATTATCTCTCCCATATATATATATATATATATATATATATATATATATAGGGAGAGGATCAAGAGAAAATTCATCTTTAGAGAGAAAACTAAAAAAATTCTAAAAACTCATAAAGAACTATTTTTAATTAAAAATAAAAAAATATTTTCAAAATTCTGTTTAGCCATTATTCTTATATTTTCTTATATTTCACTCGAAAAATAAAAAAAATAAAAAAAACAAAAAAAAAACCGTTGTAATGCACATACGTATTACTGTGCGATACCGTTGTATTACACATGTGTATTACTATGTATTTTTGACTTTAATAGTGTTTTATTGCATATATTCAATATTTGTGTATTGTATATGTGTAGTAGTGTTGTATTATATGGAAAAAAAATAATAATAAAATAAAAGTCGATGTGGTGCACATGTGCGTTAATGTTGTATTACACATACGTACTAATGTGTATTCGATGTGTGTATTAATCTTATATTGTATATATACAATAGTGTGTATCAAATATGTGCAATAGTGTTGTATTCTATGCAATACAAACACTTTTGCATATATGCAATGCACACTATTACACATGCGCACTATACCGACGAGGTTACCGACAAGGTTTTTTTTTTTTTTTTGAACCAATAACAATATATGAGAATAATGGGAAAAAAAGAAACTTCAAAAAATATTTTTTTTAAAAGTTAAAAATAGTTTTTTAGAAGTTTTTAAGAGTTTTTAAGTTTTCTCTTTAAAAGGAGTTTTCACTAGAACCCACCCCTATATATATATATATATATATATATATATATATATATTCTTTAATATATGCTAGTTGCACAATTTGATCTAGTTTTATAAAATTAAAATATCATCCATCACAAATCTAGTTTAGTATTATTAACTTCGTCAACAAATTGAGGTTCACGTTTACCTTTGACTGATTTTCGCTCAATTTTGTCGGTTTATGTTTGTTCATCTGTTTCGACCACGTTTGTTCGTTTGTGATCGTGAACCATTCATTTATAGTATTACATGAATGAACATACACAAGAACGCTTTGTTCGTTTAATTGTCCGTATTCAATCGTTTGCTTGTATTCAAGCCTTAAGCTCTATTATAAAATAGAAAACTTAAAAGTTAAGAAAAAACATAGATATAAAGCTTACAATGGAAAGAAATGGGAGGTGGCTTGTAAGTTGAGTTAAGCATATGTGTGTGGAGTTTGTCTTTGACTGACGGAAGATGCTTGATTGACCGTTAACTTTACTAACGGTTTTGCAGTTATGTTAGGGCCAAAAGCATGTTAGGTAGCGTTTGAGGGTCACATAACGTGTGTGGCTTAAAGTAGATAACGTGCTATCCCGTTACCGCCCCACAAAAAACTTCTGTTTTACACCCACTCAACTTTTTTTTGTCCTTTTATTTTTTAATATAAGGTTTGATTTGATATAAATTTTGTCTACCAAGATATTGTTTCAAAAGTTGTAAACTATATAATATAAATGATGTTTAATAAATGAACAAAAAAACATTTTCTTAAAAGAATAAAATAGCTAGAAAAATTAAATTTGAACTTTTTGGAATGCAAAATAACTTATGATAGTCTTTAGCATTTATTTCAGATTGTACAAGGTTTGTTCACATTAATTACGTGAAACTACTTATACACAAGTAGTAGAAACGTACAAATATTTGAATGTATCATTTTTAATCGGATATATTAATGGCTGTCAACTAAATATTTTTCTCTCTTTGTTAAATGGTTCTTTATTTAAATGTTTTTTATATATTTATAATAAACGTGTACTATATATACAACAACCATACCAAGTAAATTCCACTAATGTATCCCCCACTTGTGACCTAGTGGTAGGAAGGCTTGGGTTCTCCAGTGGAGACTTAAGTTCGAATCCCACTTGTGTCATATTTGGGTGGATATTGGCAATGATGGATTTGAGCTAGGCCTTGTGTAAAGGTTGTTACTTCAAATCCTGAGCTTACCCGGGTTTTCGTCCCACCGTGTGTTACGCCAGAGAGTTCTGCTCTTGTGGTGGCACAACGGCTGTCAAGTGGCAGTCGGCGGTATGGTTTCCCGGGGGAACACCCAAGCCAAATTCTGAAGCCAGCGTGGGCCCGGTTAAGACAACTAGTATGGCCAGAGTGAGGCATCGGGGCTCTCCAATTTTGAAGGGTACGATAGCCTAAATAAAAAGAAAGTCGCCGTCGTAAAAAAAAAATGTAAATTCCACTAATAGTCATAATCAAGCATTACCTCTTGCATCTAGAGATCCTCGGCTCCAAAACACACAATAGACAAAAACCCATAACAAAAATATATAAATAAAAAGCAACCAATAAAAGTAATATAGTGATAAAAGAGTAAAATTCAAAAAAGAAATAGGCATAAATAACATCTATAAGACTATAAACAATATATAGACATATTAGTGACAGACAATCGTCCATAATTAAACATAATTAAAGTCCATATAAAGTTTAGAAAAATTAAGCCTGTAAATCATAGCTAACAGCCTAAGACATATTTATACCCTTTTTGAAAAGTCACTAACCTTAATCATACGTCTTCGTAAACTTATATCTTAGACTATGTCCTGAGAAAGGTACAAATCAATTAAATATACTAATATAAATTAATTACTGCTCACTTAATGTTTTTATTTGAATGTGATTCACATATATTTTCTATGTTGAAATGTAAAATGACTTCAAATGCTAAATTTCTATTGTTCGTTTTTTTTATTATTGTTGTATCTTTAATATCATTACAAATTTTCTTATAAAAGCTAATTAGCTATATTTACTTAATATTAAATAAAAAAAATGACATAAACCACCGTTTCTCTTAAAAAAAATTATAGCTTAAAAAACCGGAGCGCCAACAAAACACCGTTTTAGCGGTTCTGTATAACATAACATTTGTTGTTTAAAAAACTGGAGCGCTAGCAAAACATTGTTTTATCGGTTTTTATATAACCAATACTCCACTATTAGAAGACGAATATGCTAGCAAAGTCATGAAACAAACATCTTTCACCGATTATGTTATCGGTTCATTTTAAACCAACATAATATTTATGCTTTAGTTCATTAGCTCGTAACTGAATCAGCGACACTGATATTATCCAGTTTAGCCGGTCGGATCACCCATTTCGGTTTATAAAAATAATAATGTAAATAAAATTAAAGGACCCAACAATCTTGGAGTTCACGGAAGCCTTGGGGAGTGGGACCCATACCCCATATAATTTTCCAATTAATTCTTTATTTTTCATTCTTTAATAAATAATAATAATAATAATTAAAAAAAATATATTTCCCACAATGCATTTTTCTCAACTTTCTTGCAAGGTTGGCCGTTACATCACTACTATCTACACACCTTTATTATTAAATTAATTAAAAAAAGAAACGGTAAACATATTACCTCCAACTGTTTCATATCCAAACCGAATATTTGGAAGCTCAAAATCACGTACTTTTCTTCTCTTTTTGCTCTGAAAATCTTGAGCTTCTTTCAAGATTACATTTTGTTCATTCCCAGATAAGTTTCTTTCATATTTATCAAATTTTTAACAAAAAAACAAAAATAAAAAAAATATGTATTTTCAAGAAAGAATTTGCCTGTAGCTGCATAGGAATTATCATCATCATCTTTGTCTTTTATTTTTTTTTTTGTTATTATCATTATTTTTTTTTAATTTGGTATTGATTATATCAAAAGTATAGATTTTTAGAGGGAAAATAAGTTGGTATTTCAGTTTCATTTTCACACATATTGAAGGTGTTTGTGTGTGAAATTTTCTTGTAGTTCTTGAAGTTTTTCACACAGTTAAGGTGTTTGTGTGTGAATATTTTTGTGGGTCTTTTTTAGTTTCTTGAAAAAACCAAAGGATTTCAAGAACAAGTTTTTAGGAAGTTTACACACAGTGAAGGTGTTTGTGTGTGAAAATACTTTGTGGGTTTGGAGACATATAATCTCTTAAGAATTTATTGGTTCGAATTCGATTTATAAAATCTTTAAATGTACCAGTTTTTTTATTCTTGAAAAAACACATGATTTTCAAGAAAGTTTGTAGTTGTTGAGGTTTTTCACACAGTGAAGGTGTTTGTGTGTGAAATAAATTTGTGGGTTTGGAGGCGTATAATCGGTTAAGAAGTTATCGGTTAATATTCGACTCGAAATAAGTTATATGTTACAATGGGCAAAAAGTCAGGGAAAGATAAGATAAATGGAGGGTCGAAATCCGCAGAAAATAGTACCCGAAAGGCATATGACGACGACACCGAAATCTTCATTTCAATGGCACAAGAACATAAGGAAGAGGGACACAAGTTGTTTCAAAAGAAATACTACGAAAGTGCGATATCAAAATACGAAAAAGCCCTAAAATTGCTTCCGAAAAACCATATAACTGTCTCATATCTTCATACCAGCATTGCAGCATGTTATATGCAAAAGGGTATAACCGAATTCCCGATGGCTATTCACGAGTGCAATTTGGCACTTGAAGTCACACCAAAATATAGTAAAGCGTTGCTAAAGCGAGCTAGGTGTTACGAGGCGTTAAACCGGCTCGATTTGGCTTTGGAAGATGTTCGTGTCGTGTTGGATATGGAGCCGAAGAATCTCATGGCGATTGAGATTGATGATCGGTTGAAGCTGCTTATGGCGGAAAAGTTGACCGAAGAAAAGTCAAACAGTGAGGATAAACATCAAAAGACGGTTAACAGAGAAAACGAAGAAACACGAGAAGAGAAAAGCGAAAAAGACGAAAGGGTTGATGAAAAGAAAGATTTAGGTGACACTAATGAAAAAATTAGTACGAAAACCGAGCACGATAACGAGGAAAAAGAGGCTGAAGATAAGTTGGTTGTGGAGGAGAAAATAAGCGTTTTTAGCAACGAAAACGAGCCGAAAATGAATATTAAGTTAGTATACGGAGATGATATAAGGTGGGCGAAAATCCCGTTTAACTGTGATGTTTTAACGCTAAGGGAAATAATAATCGATCGGTTTCCACTTTCACGGGCTGTGCTAATGAAATACCAAGACCAAGAAGGTGATATGGTGACAGTAACCACAAATGAAGAGTTAAGATGGGCAGAGTCAGCTTCGGGTCAAAGTGCGGTCAAACTTTACATTGTGGAAGTCAACCCGGAGCAAGATCCGTTTTTCGACCATGTTAGAAGGCAAAAGCAGAAGCAAAAGATTCAACAGTCTTCATCTTGCATTGATGAATGGATTCTTGAATTTTCACAGCTTTTCAAGAACCATGTCGGGTTCAATTCGGATGATTATTTGAACCTTCATGAAGCCGGTATGAAACTATATACTGACGCGTTGGAAGACACGATAACAAGCGAAGAATCTCAAGAACTGTTTTGACAATGCGGCTTATACGTTTCAAGAAATGGCGTCGTTGGCGTTGTTTAATATAGGAAATGTTCACATGTCAAAAGCAAGAAAAAGAGTAGATTTTCAAGAAACCGCTTCACAAGAATCATTAATTTCACATGTGAAAGATTTATACGAATGGGCGCAAAACGAGTACTCAAAAGCTGGTCAAATGTACCAAGAATCGGTCAAAGTCAAGCCCGACTTCAACGAAGGGTTTTTAGCTTTAGGACATCAAGAATTCGAGCAAGCGAAGCTTTCTTGGTATTATGCGGTTGGAACAAAAACCGATCTTGAAAAGTTGGATTATAAGGAAATTATTGAACTTTATAACAAAGCCGAAAATAATTTGGAAAAGGGTATGAAAATGTGGGAGGATAATATGAAAGATGATGACCCCGAACGGGTGGCAAATATGCAGTCGTTGATAAATGTTTTGTGGGGTACGATGTTGTATGAACGATCGAGTATGGAGTATAAGCTTGGGCTTCCGTATTGGCACGAGTGTTTGGAGATTGCTGTTGAAAAGTTTGAAGTTGCGGGTGTTTCGCTTACGGATATTGCTGTTATTGTAAAGAATCATTGCTCAAATGATGCTGCACCAGAAGGTAATAAGTTTGGTTTTCATGCTATAAGTATTTTAAAATGGGTATATTTAATATTGATTTTTTCGGTTTTGTAAATATGATATTATGCAAGTTTTCGGGTATTTGTTAAAAATTGTTTTCGGTTTAAACTTTGAAGTTTATTTCCTTTTCAGGTTTAGGTTTTGATATTGATGAGATAATACAAGCATGGCATGAACTATATGAAGTTAAAAGATGGCAAAGTGGTGTTCCGTCTTTTCGATTAGAACCGTTGTTTCGAAGACGAGTTGCTAAGCTCTTTTACGACATAGAAAACGCACAATGATCACCGTTTCAAGATCACAGCGTCACAAGAAAAAGAAAAAATATATATTTCATTTCTTGGTAAGTAAAAATATTGCTTACTAAAATGTTTTCTCTTGTTATTACATTCATAAGTTGTTTTGTTGAAAGCTAGTTAAGGCCATGAGCATATAAACAGTTTTAACAATGACAATTATACCCTCAATGATTTTAATATACATCAGCTTGTTTGGCCATTTTCATCACCAGTTAATTTTGATTTACTAGTTTTTTTTATATTTTAAGGGGTGTTTTGGACATTTAACAACTAATCAAGCAACCGATTATCATATGCTAATTAACACTTAAAAGGGGCTTTTTGGACATTTAACACGTCTTTGTTTAATAATGTTTGTTTGTTAAAGCCGTTTAGCATCCTTCTAACACATTACAAATTTTCATTAAATGTACTTGCGTTTTTCGTACGCTTGTGAGTACGTGAAAATGACGATTATACCCTCAAAATGGTCCTGGTGTGATATAGAAATTAGAAAATAACATATCACAACAAAAAGAACAACGATAGCGTGTGACATTGTGTTGGCCTTATACTGAAGTACCCATGTTACGGTTTCTCTCATCATACACTCCTGGCTTATCGATTTTCTTGAAAAATGACGGTTATACCCTCAAACTATTTCAACTGTTTATCATAACTAGAACCTGATGAAATGTAATAATGTATTCTGCAGGTAGTCATATAACACATTCATAAAGTCATGGCAGCTTCCAACTCCGCATTAGAATTTGTAGAAGGCGCTACAATTTGTTTCAACACGAAAAACGAAGGTTGATAATACGAGTTTTAGTTACAAAAACAGTTGATAAAAAGTGTTAAAAAAATATATTTTTGAGTGCATTTGTTTTAAGGTCCTAAGAGTTATTTGGCTTGTAAGTTCTTTTCATTTGGCGTGTACCTTTTTATTATGTAACGAAACGGAATGTTACATTCAATTTAGTATCAAACAAAATGACATCAGCTGGTTTCTGTATGTGTTATGAGACGGGTTGCTACGGGCATTCTTGTTGGGTTTCGGGTTGAGGGGTTTGCTAACCCAAACACAACCCATATGCTTTAACCCTTTTACTATTAACAATAAAATCGTGCACTGCGAGCAGAACCCGTATAACCAATAAATTCAAATGAAACTGAGGTTGCAATAAGCGGGTTAAACAGGTCATAGACAGGTAAAACAAATCATTTAACGGCTTTCGTGCTGCGACTCATCATTAAACCGATAAATGTACATACATCGTAACTATCGTATCCAATGTATCGTGAACAAAAAAATCGTTATGAACAATACTTTCGAGATACAAGAACAAGGTAGCATATAACTGCCATTGCACAAAGTACAAGTCACTCTTATCTGTGGAAAAAATATTTATCCCAAAAAAGGCAAGAAGTGGTACAACATATAATGCTCATATAACCATTATAGACCCCTAGATCGAGACCCTCGGCCTAACCCTAGACCTAAACCTAATGGAACCGACGAGTCCGCTTTAGGTTTACTTTGTGTCCCATGGCTGCAACCGGACGAATGAACATGACCCTGACCACCTTGACCATGGCCATGGCCATGAATATGACCATGACCATTTGTTTGATGAGAATGACCAGCACCGTTTAGTGTGTTCAGGTTTAGACTCATGTTATTCTTATTGTTAATATTATTATCGTTGGAGATTGGCATCATGCTTATACCCTCGGATTGAGGTGTTGATTCTACGATTCCAATATCCTCGTTGTAACCGTTTATCAAGAAATCTGAACAGTTTTTCTTGCAACCGTGATCATACGGGTTTCTGAATCGGCCTCCTGGACCTCTTAGGTAATTGTATCGCATCATGTTCGCCATTTCATTTGTTGTTATGTTGCGGCCAACCTGTATTAAAGATATTGTTTGGAATCAGTCATTTAATTGGATATGTATTATCTTAAAAAAATAGTAATAACACATTAATGGGTTAGTTTGGGCTCAAACCAAGCAAAAAACCGGAAATTTGGTTTTCGGGTTTTTGAAAAACGTTCGGTTTCAGAATTTTCGGTTTTCTATTCGGTATCAGTTTCAGTTTTGGTTTTTCCCCATTTAGTCTTGAGATTTTGGGGCCAATAATTTGGGCCTAAAACTTCAGACTAAATCTTTTTGTAAATTTACAACTAATTTTTTTTACCGGTAAAGAATCTCACATGTAAACCTACCATTTCAGGGCTATGTCCAAGGTCGACTTCTCGACCGCCATGAGACCTTACCCCCTAGACCAACTTCTCAGGATCATTCAATAAAAAAGATCCATAAATGCGGTTCGGTTTTTTTCGGTTTTTATTGCATACAAAATGGAGGCCGAACAGAAAGCTCAGTTTTCACAAAAACAAAAAACCAAGCCGCCCATTTTTGTTTGGGTTTGGTTTTTATAACATGCAAAACTGAAACCAAACCGAAAGTTCAGTTTCTAAGGAAACATATTACCAAACTGTCGGTTTTTATGTGGATTCAGTTTTTCAGTTCGGTTTTTTGGTTACATATCAGTTCTTTTGGTTTTTATTACGCGTAAAACCGAACTGACAGTCAGTTTTTACGAAAACATAAAACAAGATGTCGGTTTTTGTTTGGGTTCAGTTTCTCGTTTACAGATTGGATATTCCGGCTACAGATCAGTATTTTCGGTTTCATGCACAAACCTAAGAGTGTTAGTAATGCATAAAACCTTTTAAATCATTTTATTTAAAAACAGGCTATTATTGGAATCTTGAAATATAATAATAACTAACACTTCGTTACTCACAAGAAAATATTTTTTGAAAATTATATTTTTCTTTCGGTCAACTGAACTTGACATGTACAAAAAGTTTATATATTATGTAATATAAAGATAGTAAAAAGGAAAATAAATACCTGCGAAATTTGCATAGCAGTTAAAGCCGCCACACCAATAAAGAGAGAGAAATCTGAAATTAAAAATAATAAGACACCAACATGTTGATTACCAACATGTTGCAACCATGCTCCAAATGAAGATGGAGCCAATGGATCAGTCACAATTCCTGCAAACAAGAATTAAGTAATTTTAGCTTACAAGATCTGATTTCAGAGAGACCTTATTTAACACAATAAATATTTATAATTATTTGAACAGAACTGTTAAGAGAAACATACTTGTAAGAGCAACTCCACCGGTTAAAGCCATAGCAAAAACTTCTAGAACAAGAAAGCCAACAAAATCCCATTTGTTTCTCTGCATAAAAGATTTATACAAAAGATTAACTGCAAATAGGTTAATCACAAGAGGGAAAAAAATGGCATCCAATGTTAAATGTAAAATAAAGCCAAGCATAATACAAACAAATAATATTTTCGATTTTGCCAAACATAAATAATAAATTAAGACGAACCTTCCCAACACAATTAGATACCCAAGGGCAGTGATGGTCAAATTGCTCTACACAACGCTCACAGGTGGAACAATGCTTTGCGCGAAGTGGTCGTACAATCTACACATCAAGATAATATAAGATAGTAAGAGAATACCAGAAAAAAGGGATGTAAACGAGCCAAGCTGCTCGTGAGCTACCCAAGATCAGTTCACTAAAAGCTCAAATCAAGCAGAGCTTAAACGAGCTCAGGCATATAAATAAGCTTGTTTAATAAATGAGCCCGAGACTGAGCTCCACTTATCGAACACGAGCTGGCTTGCGAGCCTACACAAGCCTACTGTTTATATAACTTTTATTTAATATATTAAATATATATTATGTAATAATTATTATTTTAAAAATAAAATATACAATTTAAAATTAAAAAAAGAACAAAAATGTGTACAAATTCATTATTAAATAATAAAAGAGCTGAGCCAAGCTCAACCTGAAAAACTACGCACGAGCCAAACTGGAGCCTAACCAAGCTTGGGCTTGGCTCGGTTACACCATACAAGAAAGTATATGTATCAATTTCAACCCATTGAGTTATTAATGTGACTATATGAATTATATAAATTATCATTGATGGGTAAAAAGAGATTAAAGAAAAATAGGTCAAACATGTCAACAGAAGGAAAGTCGTACAATGTGTACTTTTAACACACACAAACTCTTATTTTTATGAAATATTATCATTGAATAATAATATAATATAAGTCTTGTAATCAAAATCAACAAACTAATTTTAAAAAACGAATATAGAAGTTTTTTCAGATCAACCTAACTTGAACTCTTTCACCCGTGCCAAAAATATCACCCGTTTTGGCCCTAACACGTATTGGCCTGCTACATAACCTGCGACCTACCGAATTTTCCACCCCTTAACAAAGTCACATTTGAGTCAGCGAGACACAATTATGAGAGAAAAAAAAAAGAAACGTGACATTACCTTACAAGTTGCACAAAGTTGACTCCAATTGCCAGCTAACAAAGCAGGGTCAGGTATGTCAATCTTCAGTAACGGCTCCTGCTCATTGTAAATTAAGATTATGAATTTATATAAGTGGTTATTGTGATGATATACGAATCTAACAGATTAAAATAAGTGCGTAGTTGGGCGATAAAAGGTAATACACAACTTACATTATCTGTTGCATCTTTTGAATCATTTCTGTTGGCTTTAATGAAACCGGGATCTTTGCTACAAATTACACAAATATTATTATTATAAAAACTCAATACAAGATTTAATAAATATTTATTTCTTGCTAAAATAATAGTTCTTAAGTATAGGTGGTAATTTCAACCACTCAATTAGATAAACAAAACAGGTCAAATGGTTAGAAAGTTGACAATAGTTTATTCATAATGCTTATAAGCTCATAATTCACTTTTTCAAAAAACTATATTATTACTTTGCAATGTCGCTTTTTGTAACCATCTTTGACACAAACTGTTATAGAAAAAAATAAATATATATTTGGACAAGAACCGTTTCAGGCCAACACGAATAAGGTGTAAATGAGCCAAACCACTCGTGAGCTCAAGATCTATTCGAGTCGAGCCTATACAAGCTTGAGCTCCAATTAATAAACTCACTTAATAAACGAGCCAGACCCCAGCTTCACTTATTGAGCTAGCTCGTGAGACTATTATTTATATAACTTCTATTTAGAAAACTAAGTATAGTTTATTATTATAACATATAAAATTATAATAAAAATTACTAAACACCATATATTAACTTATGTATATAAATTGCTAATAAAAATACATAACTATAAATACATATAAATAAATTAATAAATAATAATAGACTAGTTTGGTTTCAGTTTTGCCATTTGGGCTTATATATTTTGAGCAGAAGAGAAAAAGTTGAGCCAAAAATAATGAACTTGCGCTTAAAAGTTTTTGTTAATTATGAAATTAACTGACTCATTTGAGCTAAAATATTTTGATTAGATTATTTATAAATTTTTCATAAATGCCTTAAAAATCAAAATAAAAAAATAAAAAGCCACAAATTCGGTTCGATTCGGTTTTTTCAGTTATAATTATATGCGAAAATCAAAACCGAACCAAAAGTTCGGTTTTTATGGAAATATAAACCAAACCATCGGTTTTTGTTTGAGTTTGGTTTGTTCAGTTCGGTTATTTAAGGATCAGTTTTTTCGGTTCTATGCACACCCCTAGCCAGCAGAGCTCAAGCTTTAGAAATAGAGCTTAAAACGAGCTGAGCTCGAGATCTCGTAAGTTAAACGTGCCGAGACATACCTGCTACACCGCCAGAAAAGTATCAATCCCGAACTTGCAAATAATACGCCCATCCAAGCAAAAAAGGCAGAACCAGCAGTTAACTTGGGCAAACTTGGAGCTGCAGCCAAAGAGAAACAAATATTATTATTATTAGCAACATTGACTGCTATCATTGACCACATGTAACATAATAGATTATCTTATTCAAAAGATTAAAAAAATACCCATAACGACCGAATTGATATAGGTCAAAAGTAGTGCAAATATTACAAACAATAAAGCTGGTGCTAGCCCTAATTTTGAAAGTCGCCCAAATGCCCCTTCAGTACGTTTCTCAAGTAACTTCCTAGCATTACCCTGCAGTATCAAACAAGATCATCAATAAACATAAAAAAAATAGGAAAATAGATACAAATATTAATGATTGAAAAGAATATTACATAAAAATACTTATGTGAATATACCAAAAAAGGCCACTAATTAGCTAGAATCTAGATTCAAACAATGGGCAACATAATTAACATCAAGGACTACACAAAGGAACACTGGAACTATTTTAAAACAATAAGACGATATTTGGAGATCTTACAAAACATAGAATCAAACACAGTCAGCTTGAAAACGAACCGAAGGCTTAGTGAACCGTTCGACATTCGTTTATTTAGTAACCAGCTGAACATGAACAAATTTTTTGTTCCTATTTAAACGAACGGACATGAACACATGTCAAATTCGTTCATTTAATTTCGTGATCGTTCATTTAGGTTTGTTCATTTAAATGCGTTTTTGTTCGTTCATTTACGCACGTTAATCTATGTTCGTTAGTTTATATCATTTAAATTTTTAAGACTATTACAATTTAGTCTACTTCATAAAATTAGAACATCAACCATTACAATTTAGTCTAATTTTATTAATTGTTAGTCCCAATAGATTGATGTTCACGCCTACTTTGGTGCTCATTTTGAACCGTTCCTTAATACTCTTAACGAACAAACACAGACGAATGTGAATACGTTCTTTTGTTAACGAACAAATACAAACAAAAAAACCTGTTTGTTTATTGTCCGTGTTCAATCATTTGTTCAGTTACAAGCCTAAACACAACAAAATACTAGTGTGGTTTTTTTCCATACAAAGTGATACAAATATATAATATATCTTCTGTAATCCAATTACTAAATACTGGACGGTAGCTGGTATGCTTTTATTATACTAAAGTCAACTCTAAATTAAATATTAGACTGTAGCCGGTATGTTTATATTTTACTAAGTTTATATTATACTAAAGTCATCTCTAAATGTTGAAAAGTCAAGGAATACCTACAAGGAAAAATGCAACTTGTCGATGATTCTTATCGGAAGCAAGCTGAGCTGGCGTAAGGCCAGTATTATCAGTCACCATTAAATCCTCTTTCTTGCCAGCTTGTACTAATACTGTGCATGCTTCTAAGTTTCCCCTGATAGCGGACCAATGTAAAGGTGTGCAACCTAAAATTGCAATTATTTGACAGAATAAAAGTTATTTATCTTAAGACAGAGTAATAAAGTCATTTTCAAAAGGATAAATAAAAGGTTGATCTAAAGTACCCTCTTTATCTTGGCGCCCTCTATGTGCATCCAAAAAGAGAAGAAGACGGATACTATCTGCAAAACCTTTATATGCAGCCCTACAAGTCAAATTACAGACCCCTCAATTACAGTTGTTTAAAAAGCTCACGACTCGGTCGAAATAAGCCCGAAAAATGCTCTCTCAAAATCGGCTCGATTCTAAACAAGCTGAGCCCGAGCCAAGGTAAGCTAGCTCGTTGTCCCACTCATTAGGCTCGTTTAGATGGCTCGTTGGCTGATAAAAAAAAACATGCTCAAAATCGGCTCAGCTTGTAAAAGAGCCAACATGAGAAAGCTTGGTTTGTATACGAGCCGAGCCCGAGCCAAGGTAAGCTAGGCTCGTTGGGCCGCTCATTGGGCTTCCTTAGCTGGGTCGTTGGCTCGCTCTGTGGCTCGTTTAAATGAAAGCCTAAACTGTAATGCATACAAATTATAACTGAAATTTTAAGACATAAATTATAAAATTTGTAGTCGTTTAATTATGCATTATGTGAATGTTCAAAATACTATTTTTTTTCTTTATACATATACACAAAAGTGTAAAAGTATAAAATTATTTTTTTTAATTGAACGAGCTGGCTGGAGCTTTTTACGAGCCGAGGTCAAGCTCAACATTTCAGCTCATTATGATAAACAAGCCATGCCAGAGCCCAACCTCGCTTGGCTCAGCTCGTTTACAGCCCTAGCCTCCAGTACATTAACTTTTTAATTTTTAAAACAACAAAGAATCTCATAGACAGATATTACAAAAAATAGGTTTTTTTTGTCCCATTACCATTTCATTGCAGATGTCATGATGTAACGGTGGAATCTTGAATCAGAAATGTTTATAATCCCATATCAAAGTTGGGATTTATAATATAAATAAAAGGAATTCAACTATTCAAGTACCAATGTAAAGGACTTCTTCCTTCATTATCAGGGACATCGGGATCTGCATGCCATTTTGTGACAATGTGATAAAGATAAGCCGTTTGACCATACTGTGCAGCAACATGAGTGGTCTGCAATATATTCAAATCAGAGAATGAATAATATTATTCATATTGACATTGTGTTATGCATATATGCAGCACAAAACAAAGTAATCAAATGAGGGCATAAACAGAGTAACATTATTCGAAAGCATCAGTTAACAATGGCTAACATCCATGTAAACAAAACGAATCAAATAAATTTAGTGAAGTACATCAAGGTTAACAAATAGTTCAATATTTAAAACTTATTAAGGTGTTTATAAATACTATTTGTAACTTAAATACCAACCTGATATCCATATATATCAGCTGCACTAACCCGAGCACCCTCTTCAAGCAAAAGATCTGCAACCTGAATAGATCCCCTAACCGCACTCCAATGCAGTGCCGTTTGGCCAGTAAGATCCACTGCATTCACATCGGCCCCACGCTGCAAGTTTCATCAATATTTTGGTTACCACCAAATAACCTTATCATGTTTAAGAAAATCATATCAACAAAGGTCCGGTAACACTTTTTAACAGAAACACAACCCTCTTGATATACTTTTAAAAACCATACTTTAACATATCAACAAAGGTCCAATAACCCTTTATCATGCCAAGTGTTTAACATCACTTTTGTCCCTAATTCTTCACAAAAAATATATTTATCCCTGAGGTTCAAAATACATTTAGTTAGCAACATATAAATAATTATAACATTACTTTATTTTCCCAGTTTTGTCAAAATAGTAACTAATGCTTCTTGAAAAACCACACATATGTTTCAATAGACAAGAAGCAGGTTCTATGGTAAAATTAGCATGTCAAAACTTAGTCAAGGGCTCATGGCATGTGGTGCGACTGTGAAAGAAAGAGTCAAGTACAAATTTGTCACGAAGCATGTGCAGGAGTGGCCTGTCAGCCACTTCTAGTCTAGCTTTCTAAAGATGCATGCTGCTTTCTTATTTATAAAAAAAAAATATTTGGAAAATAAATAATATGTTTATTTACTTAAGTTGTTTGTTCTGAATTTCTAATGTGTAATAAAACAGGTGTTGTAATACTGAGATAAATATATGCCTTCTGCTAACTAAATGAGAAATCAATCACTATTCCTGAGGGGAAAGATAAAATACAATAACTGAGAATGAAATTGAGAACCGTAGGGAAGAAAAAGAACACCATAATATACTAAAACGAAGAATCAAATAAGTCATGTTATCAAAGGAGTGTGAAGACACAGAAACACGGTCACAATTTGAATCAATAGCTAGTTGATAGATCTTTAGGCCTCACCTTAAATGGGTTTTTTGCCACTATAATACTATATCATTCATCAAAAATTGCACCATCTTCCAAATAGAGAAAGACCAATGAGACTCCGAGCATTAAAGATCCAATCCGTTTAACTTATTATGCCCAAATCATCCACATGTTGCATGAATCCCACACAGATCAACACACCAATTTCACATATAATGATTGCAGTATTGCATATTTCTTCTAAAGCATCATCGCATACTGAAACGCACCATGCCAAGTGCCATGGCTTGATTACTAAATATATACAAGCTTCATTGCATAATGGACACTTCACATATAGGCCAACAGAAGCAGATCAACACACCAATTTCACATATAATGATTGCAGTATTGCATATTTCTTCTAAAGCATCATCGCATGGTGAAAGGCGCCATGCCAAGTGCCATGGCTTGATTACTAAATCTATACAAGCTTCATTGCATAATGAACACTTCACATATAGACCAACAGAAGCAGGTCAACGTGCAATGACACAAAATGCACAGCGCAGTGGAAAAACCGAAAAACATGAGTCTTTATATTTCTAGATAGGCCAGTTAGGGTAATGCCCGTAGAAACACGTATGGGTTCAGGTAAAGGCTCTCCTGAATATTGAGTAACTGTTGTTAAACCAGGTTGAATCCTTTATGGAATGGGTGGAGTAACAGAAAATATAAGCGCCTAAATGCCTATACGAGCTGAATTTATCATTTCAGGATAAAAAGAAAATAGGCTTTAAAAATAGCGAGTGCAGGTTTATTCAGTAAATTCTACCAATTATGATGTTGCTGGTAATTCTTCATTTAAAAATAAAAATCCACATCATTAAAGCTTAAAAAAACAACTAACTAACCTCTACAATCCAAATATATATCCTATTGTAAAGCAACTAATCAATTCCATTACACAACCTTAACAGCATCTATTTTATACGACTAGTTGTATAGCTTCACTTAATCAAATCATTTATTTGCTTCCACAAGTAAATATAAAGCTAACTACACTGCAGGGCCGGAAACTGGACACCTGTTTAAAACACCATTTAGCCTGTTAAATAAATACATTATGTAATTTTTTTTTTATTTTCCTAAATAACTGAAATTAGCCGGCTAGACTCCATAATTTCTCCTTACTAGTACATGAAACATACAACTGTGTCTAACACAAGTTATAAACTAGTTAAATGAGTCGTATTCATGTTTGATTCTTGTGTTAAGCATGTCGTCTCTCACCTGTTTAACACGATAAGTACCAAGGAGCCTAGGCACAAGAAGCAAGGACTTTTAAATTTTAATAACCATGCACTTAACGTAGGCCTAAATTCTACCAATCATAATGTAGCTATACAAATAAATATTAAGCTAATTACAATACAGGGCTGCCAATTGGAAACCTGCTTAAGACACCATTAAACCTGCTAAATAACAAAAGTACTCTATGTATTTTCTTTTATTTTCCTAAATAACTGAAATTAGTAGGCCAGACTCCATCATTTCTCGTTATTGGTATATAAAGTAGTTAAACGAGTCGTATTCATGCTTAATAATTAAAACTTGTGTTAAGCGTGTCGTCTCTAACATGTTTAGCACGATAAGACATGTTTTGTCAATAAGTCAATAAGTTGTTTTCCAACTCAATCCCAAGCATGCTCTATGTAATTTTTTATTTTCCTAAACAATTATTAAATATTAGTAAGCCAGACTCCATCATTTCACCTTACTGGTATATAAAACATACAGTTGCATTATAGACACGAGATATAAAGCTAACTACAACTAGTGCTGGCAACTGGACACCTATTTAAGACACGATTAAACCTGTTATTTAACAAAGATACACTATATATTTATTTTATTTTCCTAATAATAAAATTAGTAAGCCAGACTCATCATTTCTCTTTAATAAATAAAGCATACACCAACAGTGTTATAAACACGAGATATAAAGTAGTTAAGCTCATCGTGGTCTCTAACCTCCAGAATATATTGCGCGGCGGCGACACGGTTATTAAGCGCGGCCCACTGCAACGCTCGATATCCTAAATCATCCGGCTTGGTAACCGAACAGCCTTCCGACTCGACCAAATTCTTCAGCTTCTCCAAATCACCGTACGCAGCTGCCGTATACACGTCATTCTTCAAACTCTCCTCCTCCGCCGCTCCGGAAATCTCACCGGTTCCGGCATCATGTTTATCGGTGTTTTCCTCGATCTCCAACGACATGACGATTTATTGATTGATTGATTGATTATTTGAATTGAATTTGTGAAATGATGGATGAGTATTTGAGTTAGGGTTTTTGAACGGGATCGGAGTTGACTCGGTAATGATGCGACGGAGAGAAGAAACTGATAATAATAATAATAATAATAATAATAATAATAATTATAATTATAATAATTACAACGGAAACAACCGAATCAAACCTCAACTCGTTTAGTTTAACAATACTTTTTTTTTAAGAATGGAGTTTCTTATATTTAGGCTATCACACTCTCCAAATTTTGGAGAGCCCTGATGCCTCACTCTGGCCAGACTATGTTGTCTTAACCGGGCTCACGCTGGCTTCAAAGTTTGGCTTAGGCGTTCCCCTAGGAAACCATACCGCCGACTGCCCCTTGACAGCCGTTGTGCCACCACAAGAGCAGAACTCTCTGGCGTAACACACGGTGGGACGAAAACCCGGGTGGGCTCAGAATTCGAACTGACAACCTTTGCTCAAAGCCTAGCTCAAATCCTTCATTGCCAATATCCACCCAAATATGACACAAGTGGGATTCGAACTTGAACTTGAGTCTCCGCTGAAGAACCCAAGCCTCTTACCACTAGACCACAAGTGGGGGATTTAGTTTAACAATACTTATATCACATTCCAAAATTAATATTTTTCTTAATTAATTACTATGTTTACATAATTTTTCAGTGGATATCCTTTAGCGGAAAAAAATGTCACAAAACATCCTTATGATTAAAAATCTATCACATTGTTCATTTATTCCTAACTCAGTTAAGTTTTTTTCGTTAAAGCCAATCATGTGCATAGCACATGAGGATAAATTTGCATTTTACTCCTTGAGGGATGATTTATGTAGACAACTTAAACTTTGAGCCAAGTTGAACAAACAACAACAACAATCATACCCAATAAAAATCTCACCAATAGCAAAGCTATTAACATGGTCTAGGGAGGGTAGGATGCAAGCAAACTGTACTTCTATCCAAAGAATAAAGAGGTTGCTTCCAAAGAGACCATCGACTCTAAAAATATGTATGAAGCCATATAAAAAAACAAAAGTGTAAAACTAGACCCCTAGATAACAAAGAAAAAGATCAACAAATTAATATGTTATAGTAATGCTAATAATAGTGGTCTAGTATTAAATAGATACATAATAAATAAATGAACAAAAAACTTTCATAAACAACATATACATTACCGAACGTTCACTAACTGTTCATTGAACATTTAGTTATTATCCACCACTTGTGGCCTAGGGTAGGAAGGTCTGGGTTCTCTAGTAAAAACCCAAGTTCAATCCTCACTTGTGTCACTTTTGGTGGATTATGGCAATGAATTATTTGAGCCAGGCCTTGAGAGAATGTAACTTCGAATCCCGAGCCCACCCGGGTTTTCATCCCACCATGTGTTATGCCAGAGATATCTACTCTTGTGGCAGCGCAATGACTGTCAAGTGGCAGCCGAAGCTATGGTTTCTAGGGGGAAACACCTGTAACACCCCGGCTTAAGCGGAAACACCCGAGTGTGACGTACATATTGCTCAAACACACGTGACACTATTAAGTGGCCATATAATATCATTAGTTCATTTAAAATCTCAACTACACAAGTTGAAACAATGAAATACATTAAATGAAAAGGAAAATAACTAAATTAACTTGTCCATTGTTGTTGATAACCTAGAACTAGTATCTTTGTTACTGTAACCTCTAATGATTGTATCTGTAGCATGTATATAAAATAAAAGGGTTAACTAACAAGTAGTTGGTGAGAATCACACAGTTTTGATATACATACATAAAAACAATACAATTCTATGAACATGTGTAACAACGCAAGCAAGGTCCTTTTCAGTCGGTAACAACCAACGTACTCGGGTAGTTGCACAACGCACGCAAGGTCCTTTCCAGTTGGGGGCAACCAACGTACTCGGATAATAGCGCAACGCACGCAAGGTCCTTTCTATAGGTCCCGAAACCGAATCTAACAACAACTATTCTTGGATCAATCTCTTTAGTACTAGCGGAAATCACACTAAAAGAACCGAGATCTTGAATCTTGTTTGAGTTTGTTTATTTTCGGCTATGGAGAGGTAGAGATAAAGTAAGAGTTGTTGAGAAGATAAGACTTTGCAAAATGTTGATGTAGCATGTGCATGCTTCACCTTTTATAGTTGAAGTCATGCCATGCTAGTCTATATTATTCACGGCCCAATGGGCTTTTGTTTAAAAGGCCTCGGGCCCAAATACATGAGAAAATACAAAGACGACAAAATACATACGTAAACAATACAAAAGACTTTAAATATACAAACGGGGCCTAACAATCTCCCTTTAGTCTTTAGTATTATGCCTTGTCTTTGTCTCAGTCGGTCTCGTATACCAAAGCACCGTCTTCGTCTAGTGGAAGTTCAACAAGCGTGCGGACAAATTTGTTGAAGGCTTCAACTACCCTTTCGGTGTTTTGTTTCCCGTTATCCTCAAGAGTGGGCAAAGGAGAATTATACAGTTTCAAAACATCTTCCTTGCTGACGCATCAGCTCATTTTCATCAAACACACGCAAAGGATGCATGGTTCGGCAATGGATCACGGCTTCACCTACATTATTGTCAAATCCCAGCAGAGAAAGTCGTGGAGAAGATTTGGCTCGAATAGCTCTCCATGATAAACATTACGACCTTTCTCGGGCATTCGGTATCTCCAAGCGGCTATGCGCTTGCCCGTTGCTGGATTAATCTCCGTTGGATGCTTGTATTTCCGACCTTTATTTAGCTTGAAGTTGGCATAGTCGATCTTTGATTCTCGATCCATGTGTCGCTTGAACCAACCTTCTAGCTTCTTTTCTCCAATATCATCACCTACAGCCTGCCTGAAGTAGTTTATATCAAGCTCGGGCAGAGTATGCATTTCAGTAGAATGCAAGTAGGTGAGGTCCCCGTTTACCTTTCATATAGCCCATGAGTCGCTGGAAACATGATACTTGGCATAGACAATGGGCGCGCCTTCGTGGTAAGGGTAGTTGCGGCAACGAGTGCTTCCACGACTCGTCACGCAGTGCCAATTTTTCGTCATTGGCTTTGGTGCTTGTGAGGAGTCTGCTGCTGGTGTATTTACTGGATCAGCTTCAGGAATCGGATCTCTAACATCTTGAATAGGCGTTTCAGGACGATGAGAGTAGTTGATTCCATAGTCCTCGTCAGAGATCCCTTCTTTTTCTGGAGATGATACGGTACCTGCAAAATCATCAGCGTTAAATAAAGCATTCAATTCGTCTTCCAGTGCAGCGTCCTGATCTCTCACTCCCTTAGAAGCCTCGGTAGCATAGGGGTATTCATGTGGTTGATCATCATGTGTAGCGGTTTGTGTGTCCGCTCCACTACCACCTCCTACTCCAGCACCACCATCTCCTCCATTACCATTTCCTCCATAATCACCATCGTCATCATTATCATCATCAAAGCTATCATGCACGCCTTCTCATTTCTTCTCATCCACGTCATCTTCCTCCTCCTCTTGTACCACGGTCCTTGTAGCAGATCCTCCAACTTCTGGAGGGATATGACCGGCACCAACATCACTTGAAGCAATACCAATATGTGGTACAATAACTCCCACAGTTGCTTCACCTTCAGAGGCCACTGCCATCTCTATACCAATTGCAACGCTCGGACCAGCAAATGGTTGTTGTCCTTGAGTTTGCTTTCCTCCTCCCGATCCTCTCCAGCTACCAAACAACGAATCAAGATAGTCCTCGAGCGTATTGAAGTCGTCATCACTCATCCCGATCAACTATGAGACCGCTTGATACTTGCTCGCCATTTCTTCATTAATCTTGAGTTTTGAGTTGTAACTCATTCAGTCTATCTAGGGCGGCAAGCTTTGTCTTTATGGCTTCTATCTCGGTTCTGAAATCATCGTTTTCAGAGATAAGCGTTCCGAGAGTTTTGAGAAGTCCTTGTTGACTCTCCAGCATCTTGACCCGAGAGTCCATTGCCTCCGACTTTATCCACCACTTGTCCACTGCCTTTCTTCAAGTCAGCATCCAGTTTCTTCTGAAGAACTGAGGCAGATGGTAAGTTCCTCTCCAACATCGACACCCGATTCTTGACCCTCAACCCTTCCTCTCAATGATTAGCGAGTGACAATGATTGATCATTGAGTAGCTTTTGTTGACTGTCAACTCGCTTTTGGAGGGTGTCGATCCACCCCCTTTGACTCTCTATCAACGCCTTATCCAGGTCCCGCTCCTTCTCCAATTTGGCAACACGTGCCAATAATCCCACCTTCTAACTCATTCTACTTTTGTGTTTTGGCATACTCAAGCAACACATGTTCACGTTTAGCACACTTGGCGTTTGATTCCTCTAGTGTGACAATCCTATTGATGATAGAATCGTCCTATACTTGGGACTTTTTATATTTCCCGCTCGACAGGGGTGTGGGTGTGAAGAATGTGGTTTTAGTGGTTGTGGGTGGTGTGACTGATTGTGTAGGTGGAATTGTGGTTTGTAGAGGTAAGGTTATTGATTGGGTAGGGGCTCATGTGGTTATGGCTAAGGGTAGGGTTTTTGGTTGGTCCGGGGTTGTGGTTTCAGGTTGGGGTGTGGTGGAGGTTTGTGTTGTCTGGGTTGAGGGTGAGGTTGTAAAGGTTTGTGACCAGATGGTTGTTTGTAAGGGTGAGGTAAATGTTGGTGATTTAAATGGTGAGGATATGGGTGGGTCAGGTGAGATAGGTTTGTCAGTTTGTGTGGTGGTGGTAGGTGGGGAAAATGATTGATGGAAAGTTGAAGTCTGTACGGTTTGTTGTGGTGGTGATGGTGGAAGGTTTTCAAGGATGGTCTGTAAAGGTTGGTCTTGTTCGGTAGGTGACATTTCGGGAGATGAGACGAGTGAGTTGTGTAGTAAGGTCTTTGGTTGCTTGGATTTAGATTTGGCTTTTGTTTGGTTTTGGCGTAGACGGGGATTTGAGCTTGTTTAGCTTTAAGGCCGGCTAGAGTTTGGGCTAGGGTGGTTGGTGGAGGCAATGTATGGATCAGGTTAGGAAGAAGGTTTACCTGTGGCGGGAAATTTGACAATCAAGGTCGGGGTCTTCTTGGAGTCTCCTATCCTTTTCAAACCCTTCAGCGGCTGAACGTCTTTATTTAGCCTCTTCTTCCTCCATTTGTTTGGATGGCTCACCAGCTGAAGGCTTGTTGACGGCCTTTCGTTTCTTCGGGTCGTGGAGCTTCTTTATCCTCCTCTCGGGCTCCACTTCACTTTCTGTTTCCTCGCCTTCTGTAGCGACAATCTCCTCACTCTCATCACCGGACTCGGCATCATCCGGTTCAATCTTAGCAAATAATCCAAACTTCCTTCCCGGCAGAGCTCCTTTGTACACATAGCCCTTGACCGATGTGCTTAACATGGCACTAAACACAGTCGGCTTCACCATTTTCACATGATATGGCTCTGACGGAGGCAGTTCTACTCCATTCTCATCAACTTCAACAACATACTTTGGCCTCGGAGTGTCTGGCATCACGTCGTCCAACAACATTTAAATGAATCTGGGATACATCATCCAGGTGTTGTCGGTCGAGGCGTTGGCTGTCATGCAGAGAAATATCAGCCTTGAGTAGTTGTACTTCACCTTCTGCGTCATCGCAGCCATCACTCCCACCCAGTCTGTTCGAAGGCTATCAAAACTGCCTTTGAGGTCGGATAAACAATGCATAACGATGAGAAATAATAATCTCCGGTGGGAGGTGCCTCTTCTCCAAACTCTTCCAGATAATGTCGTACCCCATCTCTTCAACAAACTGTTTCAGTTCCTCTCGGTTGCCCTTTGGAAAGTAATGATCGGGAGCGTCTTTGATATTGAGGGCCTTTTCGATATCTTCTTCTTTGATCAAAAGACTTTTACCAGAACCTTTGTAGCAAGAAATATCGAGTCTTTGGAGCCCTTGGCGTTCGTCCAAAACTCTTTAACCCAGCAAGTATGAATAGCTGGGTTTGCCGTGATAGCATGTAACAGAGGAGTCTCCCTTAGCCCCTTGATCATAGATGTGAATACCCTGTGCTTCTTCTTCTTTAGCAGATCAAGTGGACAAAACATGTTATGTTGCTGAAATTCAAACAAGGGATCATTAGAACATCTAATGTGATGAATAATAACAATAAGTTAGTATATATACAAATTATATACATTTAATAGATTTACAACACTTAAATAAAGTGTGATATTACAATGTTCTAAATACTAAATTATACTATATATTAATTTTCAACTTTCTTATCCAAAAACATGCATTAGGAGTTGTACCTTTAGCTGCTTTTGTTGTAAAGAATGCTTTATTGATTGTATCTTTAGCTTCTTATTTGATATACTTTTATGGTGCTTTTTGTGTTCTCCACATGTTAATACACGCGTTGGTTCTTATTTCACTTTCCGGCTTTGGAGACTCCACGTTCACATAAGTATATTTGCTTTTCATCATCTCTCTCTTGATATTGACACATCGATCTCTCTCTTCCACTACTACCGGTTCCACCACCACCATTGTCTCACTTTTCTACTGGTTCCACCGTGACCCCTTGATGCCTCCGGGACCACCATTTTCAACCCCACCTACTATTACCGGGTTTTATTTTGAAACCCTAGGTGGCGGTGGTGATGGTGGTAAGGTTGTATTTTCCGGCGTCTGGGTGCTGCCAGTACAAAGTAGGGTGATTTTAGAGAGAGAGAGAGATCAAATGGATGTTGTGATGCCGTTGCCGGCGGCTTCAGTCGTCTATGGCGATGGCAGACTTACATTGTGCGGTACCTTCTTTGTTCTCTATGTCTCACTTTGAACCTTTTTCCTTGGCTCGATGATGTGAGAATGTGACTGTGATGATGATCTGAGTCTGGATTTGTTTGATAAAGGTTATGATGATGATGTTGCTCTCATTTGAACCTCCCTTGCTTTCGTATATTTCGGTAAGTCAAAAGGTTGCCATTTGGACTGTTTTATCTTTTGTTCGGTATTAAATCGAGGTTGAAATTATATTAAACTGTGAACAACTTTATTCATAGAGGTTGAATTTGTGAACTTATATTTGCATAGTTGCATTTGTGAACATAACACACCTCATTAAATGTGTGTATCAAATTATATTGTGTGTAGTAACTGACTTTGGTCATGGTGAATTGAGGTTGAGTCTTCAGCCGTGTAAAGTTTGTGAAATCGTTTATGGTTTTTCTTTTCTTTGTCGCATACCTTCAGACGCTAACATTTTACATCTACAAGAATAAAAAACCAATCTACTTATGCTTTATTACTTTTAAGAATAGTCGAAACAACACTCACTGAATATCCAATTTGAA
Organism: Bidens hawaiensis; assembly: GCF_021521415.1. Classification (NCBI taxonomy): domain Eukaryota; kingdom Viridiplantae; phylum Streptophyta; class Magnoliopsida; order Asterales; family Asteraceae; genus Bidens; species Bidens hawaiensis. Next base: position 361,545 of record NW_027491788.1, read on the forward strand.
GAGTATGATTAGTCGCAGGCCTGAACAATATTCATATTTATGAATCGTATCGTTTTAACCATTAAACTGTTTTTTTAGTTTCTCTAACCTTTGTATAGTATTTGGATAAGTTATTTTTATTAACAAGATTTTAAAGCGATTCTAATTTCTGATAAAGATGGTATCTTTTTGGGAGCATAGATGGACTCCAGAGATGATGATAATAAATTTGACCTTGATGATTGTAACATCTAGGAAAAAAACCCATATTTATTTTGGACTAAAGTTGTCAACTTTGAAAGTTGAAGGAGTAAAAATATTCTCAAGATAAGTCATGAGAAAGATGAAATAAGAAAAATTAAACATCTTATGTTTAAGGAAGTAGGAAAATCCATCCCACATGGAAAGGTGAAAGAAAGTGGAAGCATTCCACATGGGTATAAATAAGGAATGGAATTTTCATCCACGTGGAAACAAGCAAAGAAATAGAAATGTTTTAATGTGACTAACCACTCTTCATAGTCCTAGCGGAGGGTGCGAAGCACCCGACGTGCACGCGCACGAACACGGACTCGGACTCGGGCGATGGGCGTAATATGGCGTTTTGATGGCACACTTTGCACTTCGCACGCTCGCATCGCCGCGAGCCACATAAGGGCCGTTTTAGTATTTTTGGAAAATGGAAGTTTGATCAAGAAGTGGCAATTTATCAAAGAAAAAGGGCTAAAACTGAAAAATCTGATTCCAGGACTCATCGCGCTACGCGATGAGCCCAGGAACAGGACCATCACGCTACGCGACCGTCCATGATGACGCAGCAACACGTGTTGCGACGGAATGACACGTGGCAGACGCTAGGGCTGAGTCATCAGCCACGCGTCAACCACCTGACATCGCGCTACGCGACGCCCTATGTGAAAGGACCATCGCGCTATGCGATGGTGCCCAAACTCGGGTATAAAAGGGGAGGCTCACGACATTCACAACTCACACTTCAAACACACACATTTTCACACACTTAGTCTCGGGAATCGTGTCGACCTCGTGGAACGTGCCAAGCTCCGAAGCTTTAACGGGTATTCAAATCCCGAGGTTTCAATATAATAATATTCTTCTGAAAAGACTCCCGCTGATATTTTATTAGACAATATTCAACGGGTATTCTGACCCGACATTTTATAAATGAATATTATATTATAAAGACTTCTGCTAATAATCCGCAACTCTGATATATTTTCAAAACTGGATACCAACTAACGGGTGTCGCACCTAGGCCCTAAGTCTGGGTGTGACAGGTTGGTATAAGAGCCATCAGTCTTAGCGAATTAGGTATATTTTGTACCTAGGCTTTGACTAGAAATTAGGATATACTGAAAACATTGATATTCAATTAAGAATATCAACTGATATAAATCGCTGGATGATTAAACATGATACGGATAGGATTTAATCCTATTATACAAATACTGGTTCAAGCAAAATAGGTACTTAACTGAAAGTATCTAAATACAATCACTGAATTATAAACTGTTACGGATAAGATAGGAATGCGATCCTATTTCCAATCTAACATCGTACAGATGCCTGATCGTCAATCCAGCCAAGGATCATTTCGACATCCGTCAGGTAAAGGAAAAGGGTGTATAGGGACAGCCTTACTTCCAATCCCTATATCTAGTAGTGAAGACTCATATCAAACCTCAATGGAGGAAAATTCAGATTCATTCGATTCCAATATCTCACTAGCCCATATAATTCGAAGACAAGATGTGCAAAGAACAGAATCAAGTGAATCAAGTAGATCCCAGAAATCAACAAAGTCAAAAGGAAAATGAATAATGACTGATCAGGAAGAAAATCCTCAAGGCAGGAATATTTCAATTATCCGATAAATCAAGATCCTTACTTTGCTCATCCTCAAAATGAACACCGAAATACAAAATACGAAGGAATGTACCACTTCATAGATGATCCAACATGTTTTGGAGTTGACGTTTACAAAAATAGCTGAATCAATGCTTAACGAAATAGAGATGGAAGAAGAGAAGGAAAAATAAAAAAGGAAAAAGGAAAAGAAAAGGAAACAACTGAGAATACTAAAAAGGACAGCAAGATCAAGAAATTGGTTGTCCGCCGGAAGAAATAGATAATAAAAACGCAATAGTTGTAAATAAGTGTAGTTATAATAATGTTATGCACTTTTGTAAACTACAATATGATAAATAAAAGATATGTTTTGAATTCCTCGAATATTGAACTTATCTTTAAAATTTTATTGTAGTATGTCAAGAGAAGAAAGTGCAAACTCTCAGAATAATCCTTCCAATAAAGTTAGAAGCGGAGAGAATGTTAATAATGAAAACAAGGAACTTCCCGCCCAATATAAAGATGAAATCCAGAAAATGATACAAGAAGCTATCAAGGATAATTCTATCAATCAAAGGCAACCAAAATCTGATTAGAAAAATAAAAGTAAATCTGTTCATTCAAGAAAAGAAGAAGCTTATGATAGCTCTGCATCTAACCATAATTCAAGGGACAAACCTCGAAAGAAATTGAAGCATCAAAAAGGATGCAACTTTAAAAATTTTCAAGCTTATAAACCTAAGGAATTTTATGGAGACAAGGATGCTATAGCTACTTTAAGATGGCTAGAAGAGCAAGAAGCAGTTGTTTACGTTAGCAAGTGTACAAACAAAGAAGCTATCCAATATTCTTCTCAAATGTTCAAGGGAGAAGCTCTTGAATGGTGGAATACCCTAATCTGGAATAAGGGACGAGAAACAATGTACAATCTAAGCTGGGAAGAATTCAAAGATCTTGTTATAAAGAAATACTGTCCACTCCACGAGATGGATCGAATTCAAACTCAGTTATGGAATCACAAGGTAGTTGGAACAAATCTCAGGGAATATAATACTAAATTCCTTGAATATTTCCGACTGGTTCCATATCTGGTTACCCCAGAATATAATAAGATAACCCGCTATATATATGGATTACCAATAGAGATAAGAGACTTGGTAAGAGCTAACATGCCGCAAACAATTGAGTTGGCCATGGAAGTAGCTGGGTACTTGATCAACAGCATGCTAAGAAATCAAGAGGAAGAAAAGAAAGAAGAAAAAGAAATCAAGAAACCAAAAGATTTCAAAAAGATAGAAAAAGAAGGAAATACTTCAAAATCCACTTGTAAAACTTGTGGAAGAAAACATTTTGGGAAATGTCGACGAGAAGGCGTAGATAAGTGTGCATACTGCAACAGGGAAGGACACACAATACAAGAATGCCGAAAGAAATCAAGAGTATGTTTCATATGTGGAGAAACGGGTTATTTCAAAACAAATTGCCCGAAAAGGAAAACTAATTAAGACTGACACTAATTTCAGAAAAAAATCAGATTATCTGGCAATAATAAAAGAATGTTAAATAGATTAGTTAACTTCTGTACATTAGTTATAACTAGTTTAGAAACGAGAAATTTTGTAAACCGAGAAAGGGTATTTAATCCCCTCTGTTATAAATAAATATTAGCATGCAGATCTTGTCAAAACACAAGAATGCTCATATTCAGAAAAGATAATCAGGTGTCCGAATTTAAAACTGACATTCAAAAACCGATAACTTACTGATTTGGTTTATCATCTGACAGATTCATCCAGTTGGATCGACTATCTCTATTAGGCCAAAGGCGTGCCATATTAAACGTCATATGTAAATACAAAATATAAAACGATTATAAAATTCTATTAAGGTTAGTTCAAATCTAAGAGTCTGCTGAACTGAATCAGACCAAAAGTCTACTGATCAGACCACGAGTCTGCTGACACGAATCTGCTGAACCAAAACATACTTAAAGTCTACTGATTACACAAATAAATACTATCTAGATACATATGTAAGACTATTACCAATAGGATAATAGCATACTGAGGGAAAGAATTCTGAATATCACTGATGTCATGAGATATCAAAATATGCAAAGATAGCATATCATTGGAAAGAAATCTCTAGGAAATACTGTTAATGGAATGATCAACAGGGATTAATCAAAAGTCAAAGAAAACGAATTCTAGAGTATTCAAAAGTACAAACATGATTACCCAAAAGTACAAAAGTACTGTTATGATACAAGGAAAGCACATAATCAGGATCAAGAGATGGAATTGATTCGACAGATCGAATCCAAGAAGCAATAAAGTTAACATTGGTAAATATTTAGAATACAAAAGGTAAGGTAAATAATTAAACACAACTGATCACTGTGTTTAGCAATTTACAATTACTTATAATATTCTGAACTATTGACTGATTACATCAATCAGGATGTAAAGGTTAGCAACATGTCCGAAAATTTCATCATTTTGCATTAATAGTAAATGCGAGAATCAGATTAGATAGAATCTAATCCTGAATTTACGAATCAAAGTAAGACATCCATACCTAAGACAAGCGAATCTCGAGGACGAGATTCATTCCAAGGTGGGGAGGATGTAACATCTAGGAAAAACCCATATTTATTTTGGACTAAAGTTGTCAACTTTGAAAGTTGAAGGACTAAAAATATTCTCAAGATAAGTCATGAGAAAGATGAAATAAGAAAAATTAAACATCTTATGTTTAAGGAAGTTGGAAAATCCATCCCACATGGAAAGGTGAAAGAAAGTGGAAGCATCCAATAAGGAATGGAATTTTCGTCCCACATGGAAACAAGCAAATAAATGGAAGCTCTTTATAAGGAAGCAAGTTTCCAGAAAAATGTTTTAATGTGACTAACCACTCTTCATAGTCCTAGCGGAGGGTGCTTCGCACCCGACACGCACGAACACGGACTCAGACTTAGACTCGGACTTGGGCGATGGGCGTAATGTGGCGTTTTGATGGCGCACTTTGCACTTCGCACGCTCACATCACCGTAAGCCGCATAAGGGCTGCTTTAGTATTTTTGGAAAATGGAAGTTTGATGAAGAAGTGGCAAGTTATCAAAGACAAAGGGCTAAAAATGAAAAATCTGATTCCAGGACCCATCGTGCTACGCGATTAGCCTAGGAACTGGACCATCGCGCTACGCGACGATCCATGATGACACAGCAACACGTGTCGCGACGGAATGACACATGGCAGACGCTAGGGCTGAGTCATCAACCATGCGTCAATCGCCCGACATAGCGCTACGCGATGCCCTATGTGAAAGGGCCATCACGCTACACGATGGTGCCCAAACTCGGCTATAAAAGGGGAGGCTCACGGCATTCACAACTCACACTTCAAACACACATTTTCACACACTTAGTCTCAGGAATCGTGTTGACCTCGTGGAACGTGCCAAGCTCCAAAGCTTTGACGGTTTGAGGCGTAGTACGCGAAATAGAGTAGAAGTGTCGCTCGATCAGTCGTAGGCATTTAACTCCAAATACCCGTATGAGGTAGGGGTTCTGATTAAGTTATTATTATTATAATAGTTTAGACCTTAGTCAGGAGTATAGCCCGAACCTTGATCAATGTTAAGTATAATATAACTTTTTATAAGCAAAGGTTATAGTTAATTATAGTTTCTTCATAATTAAGAAACATAATCATTTATATGCAAAGGGTATAGTTAAAATAGTATTTCTTAATGATTAAGAAAGATACTATTCATTCACATAAGTTATAGTTAAAGTAATGTTTTTTCTTGAAAAAGAAACCGGGTATAAATGTTTCTTCTTGAAGAAGAAACCTGATAAACAAACAAAAGGACTAAATGTCCACATGTTTTATACAAACAAATAAATTGTCAAGGTTACAGCTATACAAAACAGACTACAGGGTCTGAAGCTAGATCGTAGATCTAGATATTTATACAAATGTTATTCCCGTACTATAGGTACGAGATAACAGTCAATCAATCAATCTGAAAGCTGAAAACGGAAACAGGAATCAGTAACAGAAACTGATTTCCAGACAGGAGTCAGTAAACGAAACTGATCAATATACAGGAATCAGTGTCAGAAACTGATTACAATCATATATGGTGAATGCGCCCCAAACTTTTATAACTCTTTTAGAGTCTGAACTGTTTACTTGGGATTTACAAATCCTTAAAACTTTGTGTTACAATAATAAGAAACAGGCATACTCAAATTAAGAATATACATGTGTCTGGATCCATACATACATGGTAACTCGGAGTTCCCCGAGGCCATGCATATCATCAAACACGCCTCTGATAGTCTGCGGGACTGATCAGAGAAATGATATTGCGTATATGATTAATTGTACATGTACTTAGGTTAATTGTAACCCAATTGAGTTGGCTGCCTAATGAGTATTGTCACAAAGGTATTATTATTGTTTATGCAATGGTATTATAGAGTCAGCGTCATTAACCGGCTGTGTGCTGACGTATTTTCCCCCTACATTTCAGAGAAACTGTAAAGAATAAGAATTGACAGGCAGGACTGATAGAAGATTGGAGACATAGTCATTAGAGGTGATTTGATGGCTCAGATATTTTATTCAAACTATTATAAAGAATTATATTTTGACTGGTATTTAAATTATTAAACGGGTATTCAAATCCCGAGGTTTCAATATAATAATATTCTTCTGAAAAGACTCCCGCTGATATTTTATTATACAATATTCAACGGGTATTTTGACCCGATATTTTATAAATGAATATTATATTATAAAGACTTCAGCTAATAATCCGCAACTCTAATATATTTTCAAAACTGGATACCAACTAATGGGTGTCGCACCTAGGCCCTAAGTCGGGGTGTGACAATGATGTGGATGACCACACTGATAATGAAATGGATATGTTCCCTAATTAAGGTTGGTAATTGTTGACTAGGTTTTATTATCTGATTTATAGTTTATCTTTAATTATGAATGTTAGTAAGTTGTGACACGGGTTAGTTTGTCGGTTTTCATTTTGGTACGGTTAATTTCGGTTCACCAAAACCACAGTTAGGCAAAAAGTTTTGTCAGAAATACATGAAACGGAGGTATGGATACATGAAACACAAGTATAGAACATGAAATAAATATATAAAATATGAAATGAAATGGAGGTGTAGAAAGTAGATATACATGAAAATTAATGATTCGATTAAGTTAATTTCTGTTAACCGAGGGTACAAAAAGTTTAGTAACCAATTTATGGTTAATCGGTTTTCGGCTAATTTCAGTTCAGTAACGTTTAATGGTTTGGTTAGTGCTTACAAAAGGTATGTGTGGTTCTTCTGCTAATGCAGGTGTGTTTATTTTATACTTCAATTAAGGAAACCTAAATTTCTCTAAATAAGCCTACAAATAAAAGACTTGAACAACTTGGTACTGCGTAGACTCATCAAGAAGGTAATTTTTCTAAAGCAGGCCATGGAGGTTTCACCATAGCCAACAAGGTCAAAATTGGTAATTTGATCTAGTCTATTTGTAGCTTATGTGCTTTTATAGGATGAGAATAACTTCTTATGACTTCATGATAGATGGTAGACCTTGGCTTTGACCACCATGTTTATACCCTTCCTAATAATCAGTAATGTACAAGATTAAGTTTATTGCCCATATTTTCCAATCAAAGCTCTTGATTTGAAGCAGGTCATGTGTGCAACTATTACAAAGTGAGACAACATGGATCAAATGCTTTCATGCAGTTTGAAGTCAAATGGTCAAACGCCAACTCCTTACAGTTTATGAATTTTGTTTCAAACTTAAATTCTGAATTTGCTCTCTTAAGTAGTTTTTTTTTAAGTTGGCTGGAATCCAATCCTAAGTGTACCTTTGTGTCTAATCGGTTAAATGTAATTATTATATTTAGTGATACAATCCTAATTTGTTTTACATTTTTGGTTATTTGGTTTTGGGTTCGATGTTATAGATCTTATTTTTTCTTTTCGTATGTGTTTTGAGTAACGCGGTTAAGTTTTTCTTATATGATTGTTGGATGTTCCCAAAAACGTTTTAAGGTTTTTTTCTTTGACACATACCTGCGCTTTTCTTATACGATTGTAGGATGTTCCCGGAAACATTTTAAGGTTTCTTTTTTCTTTTACACATACCCGCGCAACGCACGGGTACTAAATGCTAGTTTTAATTAATTTATAGTTTAAGTAGTTCATTAGTTAGTTTAATCATATATTGTAGTGATATATCACTTTTATATGTTGTTAATATATTAAAGTAGGTTAATAGTCCCTTTAGTCTAAACAGTCCAAAACATTTGAAAAATGTCCAAGTATAAAGAAATTGCATCGCATCAGAAAGAAATCACATCGCATAAAAGAATTCGCATCGCATGGAATTTTCAGTCGCATCGCATGATTCATGTGATGCGATTAAAAGTAAGATTTCAGTCGCATCGCATGAGTCATGCGATGCGATTGAAATTCATGCAATTTGTTTTCATTTTTGTGCGATGCCACTCGAATGTCCTTTGTAGTCCAGACCTTTCTTTTCTTCCTTGGACTGAGTCACCTATACCCGAATTGCAGATTTGCTCAATCTTTGAACCAAACTCAAACTAAAATCCAGTCAATCAAACTCAAGAAAGTCCGATAGACCCAATTATCAATAAACGGTACAAATCTAAACCTAAAATACAATCTATTGATGTCCTAATCAACTCTGATATTTGAATAACAATAATGAAGAATCGTCATCCAAAATTGATTTCACCAAACCCTAGATCTGATCCGACGGTTCATATGAACGCCGATATGATCTTGGAACTAGAACACAGAAGAAGATGATGGTGAAGTGGTGTTATACCACGGGTGAAGGATCCATGACGATCAAACATATATGATAGCAAGAAGCAGAAGATTGTTGTTTGAATGTGTGGAACTATTCTTGGGTTTAGAGAGAGAGTGTGAGTTTGGAAGAAAAGTATTTGAGTGAATGAAAGATATTTTGGGTTTAACCCTTATATAGAGTCAGCCTATCTCGCGATAAGGTCAAAACATCTTGAGTTTTAAACTAATTTACATTCTTAGCCCTCGGTCGTTAAAAATATTTACAGATTTAAACCCGAAAAATATTTATACATCGAATCCAAACACTTGGGTTTATACAATTTTATTTTGTCGGTCCAGATGTTAACAACATTTGCAAAGTGGATAAGATAAGAACAAGGTAGAAAAAAAATAAAAAGACAAAATTAATAAAAAAAAACAAAAATTAAAAATTAAAATGAAAATAAAATACAATGAAATTAACGTAAGTGAATTTTAAGTTAAATATAAAATAAAACAAAATAAAACCAAAAATAAAATAAAATAAAATAAAAGAAGTAAAGATGAAATTAATATTATATTAATTACATAAATCTCTATATTATAATGTTTTTGCGAGAAAGTTCATGAAATAAAATCATATTGATTTATAACGTCCTAGATTGCGCTTCCATTTTGATGTTATTGTGCTAAAAACCCAAAGTTGATTGTAGATATTGTCCATTTTTACAACCTGAGAAGTGTTTTGATGTCGATATGATACGTTATGGTATGATTTAGGCACAATTCTTGTGTGGTCCCCACTCAATTAGACATGTTACCGACTCCATCATACCTCGGGTGTAGTTTATGTTCGAATATCACCTCAACTTTGAACACTTTATTTTGGACATTTGATTCTATCTAAAAAGATTAAAATAAAGCAGAAGTTCAGGGTCCTAACAATTAGGTTAGATAATACCATATTATCGCGCAGAGAAAGTCCTAGGTTTGAACAAAAGAAAGAAAGTAGAAGTTCAGGGTCCTAACAATTAGGTCGGATAATACCATATTATCGCGCAGAGAAAGTCCTAGGCTTGAACAAAAGAAAGAAAGCAAAACAAAGCAGAAGATTCAGGGCCTTAACAATCAAATCTTGTATGACTATAAACATAGAAAGTCCAAGGTTTGAATAAAAATAAATGAAGAAAAAAATCAAAAGTTAAAAATCCTAAGATAGACAAATTTTCAGTTTTGTTTTTCCTTTTCTTTTAATTTATTTTCTGACTCTTTTTCTTTTTCTTTTCTTGGACACTTTTCTTGACTTAAGAAAAATTAAAATTGACACTTGATTACATAAGACAACTGTGAGCAGGTAAAGAGAGGCTTGGGTATAACATGTTATTTACATTTAAGCCTTCATTAATATAACTTTAGTGGAATTATGCAACCGCTTCAAGAATATATAACCACTAGCATAGGCTGATATTTATGTTTATATCACATGACACTTACCCGTTTGTCAAGCCAATTTACCTGTCAAATGATGATCTTGTTGGCTTTTGATCTATTCTTTTCATGCGCTAGGATCATCAAAATCAATCTATTATCATTTTCCAGTGGTCGGATCAATTTCTCAAAATTTTGAATAAATTTGAAAATATCCGACTTCCTCTAAGCAGGAGCTTTCTCTAAGTGGGACACTTTCTTTTGAAATATTTTGAGATTTTCTTAAAATACGATAAAAATCTTTTTAGAAAGTCAAATGGCTTGTTTTGTTTCTCTTAAAGTAAATTTACAATCTTTTTAATGAGTCAAAGTTAACTCATTTTCTTAAAATATGATAAAATCTTTTGGAAAGTCAAATGACTTGCTTTTGTTTCTCTTAAAGTAAATTTAAAATCTTTTTGGTGAGTTAAAGTTAACTCAATTTTCTCCCTCTAAAATTGTGACATATTTAAAAATATTTACAATTTTGAAATCAAAAAGAAAAAAATAACTCAAAAGAAATCATGCCAAGCGACTCTTCAAGATATAGAAATTGGGCACGATAAAAAACTTTTGTAAAGATATCCGCAAAGTTGTAATTGGTAAGGACCCTTTGGATATTGACAAGTTTACGATCAAAACAATCATGAATGAAGTGCATTCGGATGTCTATGTGTTTTGTCTTCGAGTGCTGGACCGGGTTTTTCACAATAGCAACTGCAGCCTCACTATCACACTTGATTGGGGTGTTAAAGAATTTCAAACCGTAATCCAACAACTAAAGTTGGATCCAAATCACTTGAGAGCAGCAGCTAGATGCGACGATGTACTCAGCTTAAGCGGTGGAGGTGGATATGGCAACCTGTTTCTTGCACTGCTAAGATATCAACATGTCTCCCAGGAATTGGCATTTTCCTAAAGTCTCCCAGGAATTGAATCTTCCTAAAGTTGACTTTCGATCGATATTGCATCCCCCATAATCACTATGGTATATGCATGCAATACCAAAAGAGACTCTTTTGGATACCACAAACCCAAGCGAGGTTTTCCTTTGAGATATCGAAAGATATGTTTGATGACGATTAAGTGATATTCTTTTGGATCCAACTGATATATGGCACACTGACAAACGGGGAACATGATGTCCGGTCTGCTTGCAGTGAGATACATTAGGGAGCCAATCATTGACCTGTAAAGGTGTTGATCGACTGGTTTTCCCAACGAATCAGGAGCTAGGACAGGTCGAGTAGCAATCGGAGTTAGAAATGTAGATGCATCCTTAAACCCAAATTTCTGACAATGTCTTAGACGTATTTCTTTTGATGTATTAAAATCCCGTCTGGATTTTGCTCTACTTGTAAGCCTAGAAAGAATGTCACTCTCTCAACGAACTCATCTCAAACCGATGCTGCATAACCTCCGAAAATTCCTTGCACAATTTATCATTCGTTGACCCATAGATAATGTCGTCAATATAAATTTGGACTAGGATCAGAACATCACCACCCTTCTTGACAAAGAGTGTTTGATCAATGACACCTCTTCTATAGCCATGCTTTAATAAATGTTCAGCAAGAGTAGCATACCATGCACGGGGTGCTTGGTGAAGGCCATAGAGAGCTTTGTCAAGATTATAAACATATTCGAGATGATCAGGATCCTCAAAACCTGGAGGTTGCTTGACATAAATTTTCTCTTTCTCTTTCCCATACAAGAAGGAGGTCTTCACATCCATTTGCTAGACCTTGAAGTTCATGTATGAGGCATAGGCCAAGAAGAGACGAATTGCCTTAAGCCTAGACATAGGAGCATAAACCTCATCGTAATCAAGACCTTCACGCTGTGAGAAGCCTTGTACAACCAGCCTGGATTTATTCCTTATAATCACCCCTTGTCATCCTTCTTATTTCTAAATGCCCACCTCGTTCCAATCGGCTTCTTGTTTACCGGTTTCTTGACCAACTTCCAAACATTTAGCTTCTTGAATTGTAATAGTTCTTCTTGCATTGCTTCAACCCAGGAGTTTTCTTTCATTGCCACTTTGTAATCTTTGGGTTCAACCTGTGAGATAAAACAAGCAAAAAGAAATATGCTAATTGTACCGGATGTGCTGCGAGTTTGGATGCCAGCCGAAGGGTCTCCTAAGTCAGGTGAGTTCGATGACTTTCCAGTTGAGGAGTCGGATCCACGGGCTCGATTGGAGTAGCTTGTATCTCCACAAATAAACTCTATAGGGAATGAAAAATGGCAGGTGCATTGAGAAGAGCATCAGTGGGTGGTTGAATGGATTCTGGTTGATCAGCCACATGTTCTTGATCAATTGGTTCATCCCATAGACTCTCATAGAACAGAATGACATTGGCTTGAACCGGTGTGGAGTCAGTGTTATCAGAAGTACCAGCGGGAACATTGTTTGCAGCAATCTATTCGGCAGTAACCTGAATGTCTTCTGAAGAGGGAGGTGTGGGAATAGACTTAACCACACTAGGTTCTACTTGATGATTCGCCACAAGCTTATTCTGCTCGTTGTCAACGTTATCAGCCGACATAAAAGAATCTGAATCGGAATCAGAGGCATCTTCAATGTTGACCAAATCAGTTTTGGCTGCCGGAGGAGGCATTGCATTGACTATAGCTGGTTGAGGTGCTATAGTCAATAGATTTCTGTTTGGTGGACTAGCATCCAAACTAATGTCTTCCAAGTTTCTCAACACAGATTGCATTAAGATTAACTGAGCATCTGTGGTATGGACTAGTGCAGCTACAACTTGAGGGGAAACAGGTGGGACGTATATTCCATAAACTGATTAAACAACTCTTCATAATTGAACATCCAATTTGGACCCTCGTGCGCATCTGTAGGATTCATTTCTTACCAGTCAATATTGTAAGATTCCACAATCACCTTGGCTCGTTTATTGTAAACCCGATAAACGCTCTTGTGAGTAGCATAACCCATAAAGTAGCACTCATCCGCCTTTTCAGCAAATTTGGAAGTTGAGTTGGCGTTTGATTGAAGCAAAGTTCATGGACATCCAAATGTCTTGAAGTAGTTGACTCATGGCTTCGTCCCATAGTAAACTTCATAAGGAGTCTTGTTTAGTTTCTTGTTCAGCAACACATGATTCTGGGTGAAGCAAGCTGCATTAATGGCTTCCCCCCAGAAGATCAATGGAAGTTTGGAATATGAGAGCATTGTTCGTGCAGCTTCGATAAGTGTTTTGTTTCATCTTTCAGCGACTCCGTTTTGTTCTAGAATGTATGGAGCGCTGAACTGACGAAGTACCCCCTTGCTGTGGCAAAAATCATCCACAGCTTTGTTGCATAATTCAGTTCCATTGTCACTTCTGATGCACTTGACTCTCTTGTCAGTTTGGTTCTCCACTAGTGTCATGAACCGTATCAGAAATTGAGTGGTCTCGTCCTTGTAACCTAGTAAGAAAGTCCAGCTGAAACAAGAGAAATCGTCTATAATAACCAGACAATAGGCTTTTCGGCCTATTGCTATTGGTCGAATGGGACCAAAGAGGTCCATATGTAGCAACTGAATAATAGAACTTATGGTATTAGTGGTTTTGGGTTGGTGAGGGATTTTGTGTTGTTTGCACTTAGAACAAGATAAATATTTTTCAACACAAGAAAAAGACTTAACAGGCAAACCCCTCACATGTTTACCTTTGACCAACTTATTCAAGTTTTTAATGTTGACATGACCCAACCGTCGATGCCATAAAGATGAGTCGTTCTCCGAGGCTTTGGAAAACAGATAAGAAGTAGTTTTCATAGAGTAAGTACTTCTCATGTCCAATATGTTTGCATCATTGTGCCTCGGAGTACGCATCAAGATCCATTCTTCCGGGACTTTATAACCAGATTTCAAAATAAGACACTCATTAAAAAAGAGTAGAGTATTTCTTATCGCAGACACAAGCAGGTTGTGGTTAAATTATTCCATAAGGTTCACATATTCAAAGGTTAAGGTGCCATTAGAAACCTTTCCTTGTTTTGTTGTTTGCCCTCCCACATCACCAGCAAAGGAAACATGTCCACCATCAAACGGTTTAACGTCAAACAGAAGCGACTCGTCCCCTGTCATATGTCGGGTGCAACCACTGTTTAGGTACCAAATACTGTTGACAGGCCTTCCTGGCTGACGCTACACACATGAACAGCTAGTTAGAAGTAGGGTCCCGAGACTTAGTTGTCTCGGGAAGATTAACCAAAAAGTCACCAAATTTTATCTTGTTATTTTTGAAAATAAAATCGTTTGGTGAGTCAGAATCCGAAGACCAATCCCTTGAAAGACACGAAGAAGCATGCCTTCGATTTTGAAAATATTTTCTGGATTGTCTCCTTTTTGGTTTTAACACAAAATCCTCAGACTTTTCAATCTTTGGATCTCTCCTTTTGAATGTTTTTGGTGGGTTCTTTGGTTTTTCAACCTCATAACCCTTTTTCAAACTTTGTCTTTCCCTTTTGGTTATCCAAAAGGGTTTCTTTATTTTCTGTGTGTTTCTGAGTTATACGTCCATCTCACTGGCTGAATTGTCGGTTCAGTCCGTCCTTGTTTTTGGATGAGAAGCATTCTGTCACACCCCAACCTAAGGCGGAAATGCCGGGGCGTGATCTGATTGCTCACAGCTCGAAGATACTATCATTGAATATAAGTGACAATATCTAATTAATTATTTTATTCAAAGTATACACACATTACTCAAATACAACAAACAATTTCAAATACACGAATATAAGCTCAAATAAAGATTAACTTGATTATATCCTAAGGTCTTATCTACATGTCCAAACTTCAATCTTCAATACAAGCAACCTGTATATGCGTAGAAAATGGAGTTTTGTCAATATAAAGTTGAGTGAGAATATCACCGGTTTTGACACAACAATATAAATAAGCATAACGTGCTAAGTGCGGTAAATATAATCAAACCATAAGCAAGTATGTAGACCGTTGCCAAGCGAATCGGGCGTTGGTCAATAGCAGGAGCACCCACTATACGAATGAATGAATAGTAATCCCAATATAAGAATAAATGAATAGTAACACAAGTAAGCAAGTAGCACGTATGTTTGATTAAGTCACTCACAATTACACGTATGTATTTGTTTGATTTATATATATAGTATAAAATACGGATAGGTACGCATATGTCCCCAAAACTTTTAGAAATTTGAGTAAAATAGGGGAATGATAAAACTCACCTTAGATTAACGTCAAACGAATAATAAATGCGATTAAACGAGCTAACGAATAAGCGAGTCGTCCACTACACATCAAATGTTATAAATGATCAGAATCTGGAATTTTGATATATGATAATATAAGTAAAAACGAACTCGTGGCCGCTGGAATCAATCCAAACGGACGTTTAGAACTCAAGTTATGTTTGTTTTAAGATTTTAAGCGAGCTGGTACTGACTAGAATCCGAACAGCGAGTAAGAAGTCGGGTTTTGGTCAGTATCCTTAAAATTTCTTTACGAGAATAAAATTCTTCTGGACCGAATGTTGAATCCGACCAGAAGCATGAGAAAACGAGTAGTCAAACTTGTTGACTATTATGCCCTTAAACGGGTTTGAGTCCAATTGACCACCGAGACTCCCTCAATTGGCAAAATTGATTAAGGGCTTTTGTTCTACAGATAAAAATCTATAATATTGAAGAGACAACTTACCCTAAAGATGAATGGAACAAGAGATAATCGAGGTCAAAGGGTCTTGAAGCTTTAAAGTCAAACCGGAAGATGAAAGTTCTTGAAGAAAACGCCATGAACCATCATAAATGAATTTTTTAGAGTTGGGGGCTGAATTTCCAGATTATATTATGGTTTTAGGATATGTCTTGTTTAAATATTAAAGGTTAAGACTTGTTTATTAGGAAATAACTATTTTAGGAAACCGAATAATCAATTAATGGCAAAATCGGGTATAATAACTTAAAAGATTTTGGTTTGGACAGCAATAAAACGAAATTTGAATGTTTTATAAAATTAGTTGACATACCTTGGAGCTTAAGTTCCGTTAATTTAATCGAAAATAGGAAAGAATTGGCAAAACTAGACCCTGTAGTTCCCGAAAATGCGATTTTTAGCCGTTAAAGCGATTTTAAAGGTTGTTAAGGACTATTTGGCATAATTGAAAGTTATGAAATTATAAAATAAGTTAAAGCAAGTTAAATACCAATAAATACAAGTTTTAAATAGTTCAAAAGATCCGAATTACGTTCCCGAATCGGTTTAAACAAATACGAAAAATCCGAGATATTACACATTCTTAGGATAGGACTGACTAAACCGGCTATTCATTTCTCTTTTTTGTCGGTTTCAGTTCTTGCAGTGTCTCGCAAGATGAGATGGATTGCCACAAACAAAACAACATTTTCTCTGATGAGTTCTGTAGATATCGTCTGAGCTGCAATACGAGTGATGTGGTGGGAAAGGTGTGCATAAAAGGGAACATGTTTATAATAACCATCAGACCTATGACCCCGGTCATCAAAAGGATTTGCATAAAAGTTGTTAATATTTCTTGGCTGTTGAATAGCATAGTAATTATTATCAAACTGGTTATAAGTTTGAGGATTATTATAACAGTTTGTGTTTTGTGAAAATGAAGTTTTCTTAGGTGGGATATATTTACAGGAAGTACTGGCCTTTTCATTTTTATAACAATTTCTTTCACATATATTATCCTCAACATTATAACTAGTTGATGAACAACTAGATAAGTTCAACTCATCAACCTTATCAGCAATAGTTTCATAAAAAATGGTTTCACAATCTGAATCAGAAGTTGAACTATGACATTCATTAGAAACAGTTTTACAACTTTCAACGTCTTTGTTTTCCCAAAATACATGACTTGATGATGAGGCAAGAGTGTCTTTCATCGATTTACACAGATTATTACAAACTGAGTTGAAATTTGATTGTTTTAGACTCACAACAGATTCAAAAAGTGTATCTAAAATCCTTTTCGTTTCACAACTAATGTTATCCTTTACACATCCACTTTCTTTTACATCACCTGCTACATAAGATGAAACACCATTAGACTCATTTGATACATGCGTTGGAGCAATTGCTTGTGAAGTAGGAGAAACAAATTTCACAGGTTTTGGTAATTTACCCACACCATTTGCCATTTCTTCCTCAGGAGGGAATGTTGTAACTAAAGTGGGGCAGGCTGGTGTAATTATCCTTCAACAGTGGAGGCACAGCTGAATAATCATAGCCTAGACTCGGCTTTTGTTTAGCACTCCTCTGTGCTCCAAGAATATCATTTAGCTTACCTGACACTAACTCAAAATTTTCAACAGCTAATGCATGTTTTTCAGAAGTTGATTTCTTATCAGAAAGCTTAGTTTCTAAATTTTCAATTTTTTGCTTTTAAATTTGTAACTATATTTTTATAATATTCAACTTCTTTTTGTGATTGAAAAATTTTTTAGTCTCAAATTAGCAATATCGTCATGGTGAGTTTTGATCTTGGTGGTGTAAATATTATCGGCTTTAACATATTGGTCATTCAGACTTTTCAACCCTGAGTTCTCTTTTACAACATCATAGTTATATCTATATAACTAAACTTTATGAATGCACGCTTGAGTACAAAGATTGTGATGTACCTCATGATCAGGTGATGTGGCAAGACATGCTGCTGAAGAGCTTGAGGCTTCATGGTTGTTGGTGAAAGCCATTCCAACAAAGTTCAGTGGGTTCTCGAGCTCTTTGAATTGATCCTTCCAGTCTGGCTCGGTTGATGCTTCAGTTTTGGAGACAAGGGCTCTTGAACTTGAACTTGATTTGCCCTTATGAGTATTTCCACCAATCCTTGGAACCCCTTGATGGAGTTCTGTCCCATATGCTTCTTCCCACTTGACTTGCTTCCTTCTCCATCAGATACTTCGGTTCTGGATATCATTTGCTTGCTTAGGTGGGTTGGTGCATTCTCTTGTAAAGTGACCTAGCTCATTATAGTTGTAGCATATGAGCTTTTCTTTATCAAACCCAATCCTTTTAGGATTGGTATCTCTGAAGTTGTCTTTGCCATATTTATTCATGAAGTTTGTAGCTTGATGAATAGCCATAGCCATCTGGTACTTGATATCCATTTTATTTAGATCTTTCTTGTTGATGTCTAGAAGGCCACCTTGGTCAAATGATGGGGGCAAAATTTTTCCATATAGCAACTCCTCATGACTTGAAAGAAATGCATGAACTAGTGCGATGCTTGAGTCATTGATGAGTGGAATGGTGTAAGAGCAGCTTGAGTAGGGTTGACTTGTGGAAGAAGGATTGATTCCATGGGCTTTCAAAGCTTGTTCAACATCTTTGTTCACAATGTCTTGAATGAAGCTTGAGCTGGCTGATGCAAAGACATTTGATGTAGATATGAAAGCTGAATTTTGTGCTGGTTGAGCAGAATAATTTTTCACACCACTTGCGGGAAACACAGTTGGATGATCTTGGCTGAGGAAAGCAGATGTCATTCATGATCCTGTAGCAATGCCGGCTTGGTTCAATGAACTCATATGGTTATTAATTTGTAACTTGCCATCTAACTCAAATGACTTGATGGTAGAGATCAAGTCTTGAGTTGGAATGGCATTGAGATTCGTAGTTCTTTTGATCGTAACCGCATTTGTGTTCCAAGAAAATGGTAAAGCGTTCAGCAGCTTGTGGTTTTATTAAGACATATCAATGATAACTTCAGCACTTCTCATTCAAGCCAACATTTTCTTGAATCTCTTGATAAGGTCACAAACACTTTCCCTTGTATATGGCTGAACATGCTAAATTCCTCTTTTAACATAGCCTTGCGGCTGTTCCTCATCTCAACATTTCCTTCAATCTTCTTAACAAGAGAAACTCATAAACCCTTGGGTTTAAAATATAAGGAAAAGAAATGATAAGATTGGATAAGGGAAGAAAGGAAAAGAAATTATACACTTAAAAGACATTCTCGAGTTAAAATAAAATAAAAGAAAAGAAAGTATTAATTGCATTTTTGAGTTAGATCGGAATGAAAAGATAGGATAAAAAATTGTAACTTTACAATTATGCCCTCATAGCAACAACAACCATGTCACATATCCATGCTACAATTCCATTAGATTAATTAATTATTATTTTCTCATAGCAACAACAACCATGTTCACAAAAGCATTAGCGGCTCCTAGAATGTGACAGAATATCCCAAAAAGAGAACTTAGAAACTTAATTGGAGTAGCAACATAAGCCTGTATCTTAATAGCCGTAATGTATAGGATATTGGACTAAAAAAAGCACTAAAATTTATTGTAAAAAACGATAAAATTGCTTCAGTCAATGGTGGTCATCATTTCTTCTAGCATATCCCTCCGCATAATGTAAGGACATCCGAATAGTGCACATGTTTTTTCCGGATGTTCCACCAAATAAAGATATGCTTTCCTAATCTCATTAGGAGCCAAATCCAAACTTTGTAGTTCTATGTAGATCTCCTCCTCGGAGTAAACATGCGGACAAGAGCTCTTCATTACCTTAACAATAGGTAGACATTAAAATAGTCCACAAGGAAGATACTACATCAAAACAAAAATGGAAACACATGCATGATGTTATTTTAAAATACCTTTGTATTTTCTCTAATAGCTTCAGCTACCTCTTTAATGGAACTCATGATCTTACACTCGAATTTTTCTTGATCTTCCAGCTTTCTTTTCTTTGTATTTTTTGACTTTGTTATAGTCGGAAGCTTCTCCTTTGATTTTCTTGTGGTTGTTCCAGCATCAATATCACCTACAGTTGGAGGAGTCTCCAAAATAACCTCATTGGTTTCAAGCAATTGATCAAGATCTTCAACTGTATCTACTCTAAGCTCATTGTTCATCTTATTTTTCCTCTCTTTTGCAGTTACAGTAGATAAACCCGTTGCTCTATCTTCTGCAAACAAATATAGCAATTCGTCATAATGACTTATTTTTGTGTTTTTCCACTTTGCAGCTGCATGCTTTTCCTGTTATAAAATAATAAACGAAAATCTTTTTAGAACGATAAATATATAAAGGAATTATATGATTAGTATGGCATTAAAAACAAATTACGAATCTTACTTTCATTAGTGTTTCCCATACTTCTTATTCAGCCTCAATTAAGTTTATCTCGGGGTTCCATGCAATGCCACTCAACGTAATTCCCCGAAATAGATCATAACACTGTGAAAAATGGTGTTTTAGAGTTTTGAGTCGGTTCGTTAAATGTCCTTTTGTAAACTCCCTTTCAACATGTTTAGTTAAAAAAATTCACCATATTAGTGTACGCCTGAGAAGTGAATGTTCCACCAACTCTATTCCCATCATCATGTTCCTTCCTCAAAGCTTCATTGAATACCGCATCCATCTTGGCATTCCATTGAATCCTCTATTCCTTCACGCTAGATCCATCATTAACTTTTTTCACCATTGTTAATTTTTGTAGAAACGAATAAGATAAAACTTAATATATTAGTATAACTATATAACAAACATTCATTGATATTACTAATACAAATAAAAAACACAAAAACAATAAGTAGTATACTGTAAATTTCTAACCAATCCATCCATATATCCACCATTTATCCACATATAATAGAAATTATTCATAGATATAAAACTAATGAGGTTCAAAGTATAAATACATTCAGAAATATTAACCAACTAAACAGACATATCAATTTCGTTGTTTTGGTGCAACAAATATTCATTCCACATTTCATCTGCAATTGAATTTCTTAGTTGGTCTCCACTGTCATCTATTTCTCTGGGAGCATGAGGTTCCTTGACTTGTGTTGCTGCTAATATCTTGCATGCCACTTTATCTTCAAGTTCTTGGTCACGATCAACTTCTTGTAAAAAGTTGTGTAAAACACAACATGCCAAAAATATGTCAGATTGTATCTCAGGCGAGTAAAAAGGCTCACTTGAACTTCTGAGTATAGCAAAAAAATTTTTCAAGACACCAAATGCTCGTTTGATAGAGTTCCGTAATGATGCATGACGAAGGTTAAACAACTCACGTTTATTTTGAGGACCACGAGAAGAGTACTCATTCAAATGATATCGAACACCTCTATAAGGTGCTACAATGGTGCTTCTATGAGGCAAACCACCATCAACCAAATAAAACTTACCTATAAACATAGTAACATCAATATCATGATTTAAAATTTTTAATTCAACAAATTTTGGTTTAAGATAATACCATTAGGAATAACTAACTTATCATCTCTAGTGAGTGCATCTTTTATTATTCTCGAGTCAGAAGCTGTCCCTTCCCAACCACTCAAAACGTATGTGAACTTTAAATCAAACGTACACGCGCACAACACATTAATCGTCGGATATCCCTTACGACCACGATATCTAGCCGCATCTTTATTACTCACTCTCACACGAACATGTGTTCCATCAACTACCCCAATACAATCCTTGAAAAATGGATAAAATCTCTTTTTTTCATGAATCTCTTTTGGAACTATATCACCAGTAGGTTGTTGAATGTATTGATCTTCTAATAATAATATTGCATTCAAAACTCTATGAAAATGTCTATTTGTGGTTGATTCGGATCGACGATATAACCAAGAGACATGGCTAGTTCTCAAATCATGGCCTACTATATGTAAAAATCTAACAACTAGTTCTTCTACACACATACGCTGAGTTGCTCGAAGACCAAATTCGTTCTTCAACTTATGACACAATATCATGAAAGCATTCTCACTCATTCGGATAAGTTTACGACATTTTCCGCTTGTGGGGAGATTGTGCAATATCTCCTGTCGTACTTTTTGATTATGCAACATCATCTCCGGATCAATCGACGTCGTCTATTACATCTCCTACGATGTAAAATAAGAGCCGCCACTAAACAAACCAAATTAATTGCAGCTAAATGTTGAGTCCTGATATATATTTCGTCATCCATTGCAAGTCTATCTACGTATCCAAATAATTTTAGTATCAATTCTAATATTGATTTCTAATAGGGTGAGCATATATCGGTTCGGTTTGGTTATTCTCGGTTAATCGGTTTCGATTCGGTTATTTCGGTTTTAATGCTCAATCCTAATTTCTAATGTTTATATGAAAAAGATATATGTTTATATATTATTATAAAGTGAAAAAATCAATCTCATAATAATTATAAAGTAAAAGGTACACACGAAAATTAAACCTTGCATCACATAATTGTTATGAAGTAAAAAATAAATCTCCATACTATATGTATATTATAAAGTAAAAAGATGTGCAGACATGATAAAGTAAACATATTATATTATAAAGTAAAGAAATAAATTGAGAGACCTTATTGAATAGACAAGCAGCACGATAAAGAAAACATATTAAATTATAAAGTAAAGAAAGATTGATACCTTATTGAATGGACAAGCCGCACAACATAGCACGTCTGTGATTGATAATAGAATTTACGAAGAAGAAGAGGCAAATAGGGTAAATTAGTAATATTATAATGGGCTATAAACTTTTCCTTCACAATCAGGCTATATTTGGCTGGAAAGTTTTGAAGGAAAAAGACCCTAACTTTTTCTTCCATTTTCTTTCTTTTCCTTTATAAAAAAAACTCAAGAATGAAAACAGAAAAATTTTCTTATCTTTTCTTTTCCAATCCCTTAAAAAAAAACTCAAGAATACAATGTAAGTGTTTGAGTTACTTTGTTTGATAAACACACAGTCAAGGTAAGGAAAGCCCTTTCATTTTCTTGCATAAGTAGCTTATCATTATCATCATATTCATCAATCCGTTTTGGCCCAGGTCCGGTTATAGTTGCAACCATAGGAATGTGACGACCAACTTCTAAAGATCTCAAAAGACCAGCATCTATCAGCTTGATAAAGTTTTTAAATCTCCATTTGAAATCAGTAAAATTGCTTCTAAGGTCATAAACTTTGAGGCTATTAGTGGTCGTTCCTACCTTATTCTCAAGCAAGAGGCAACTCTTCAACAACTCAGCATCATTAGCCATGGTATAAATCAGTTTGTGGTAGCAAGAACTCTTCAAAAACAAGAAAATTACAAGTCCAGATGAATCTGATCGCACGAGAATGCGTTTGAAAATTTTTCTTCAAGCGAATGGCACGAGCATGCGATGCGATTAGTTTGAAAAAGCGATGCAATTAGAATTCTAAAATGCAATGCCATTGGATTTTGAATGCGATGCGCTTCAAAATCCAGATGCGATGCGATTCAAAAATTCTATGCGATGCGACTAAAATTTTCAAGCGATGTGATTTCTTTTTCTTGTGCAATGCGATTCAAATTTCAGGTGCGATGCGATTCAAATTTCTGAAGTGATGCGATTGAATTACTTTTGCTATGCGATTCCTCTTTCTGGAAACTTAATCTTTCTTGGAACTTGTTTTGTACGACCTTTTACCAACTTTGACAATTTTTCAGAGACGAGTACACCAAACACCCTTTAAGGAAATGGGATGGCAATACTTGAACACACTTCACAACCCATGAATCACACAAATTACACATAAACACCCGTAAGTAAACTATATTTTAACAAGAAACTCGTAAACACACTTGATCTTTGACAAAAACCCGTAAACTCTTAAGATTCTTCACAAGCACTCTTTAAAACTCACAAACAAGACCAAAATCCAATGTTGTGATCCAAGAACCTCAACTAGTAGAGCTGAAAGCTCCGATACCAATTGTAGGTCCCGAAAACAAATCTAACAACAACTATTCTTGGATCAATCTCTTTAGTGCTAGCGGAAATCACACTAAATGAACTGATCTTGTTTGAGTTTGTTTATTTTCGGCTAAGGAGAGGTAGAGAGAAAGTAAGAGTTGAGACTTTGCGAAAGGTTGATGTAGCATGTGCATGCTTCACCTTTTATAGGTAAAGCCATGCCATGTTAGTGTATATTATTCACAGTCCAATGGGCTTTTGTTTACAAGGCCTCGGGCCCAAATACATGAGAAAAATACAAAGACGACAAAATACATACATAAACAATACAAAAGACTTCAAATACACAAAATGGGGCCTAATGCTTTTCAGTTGGTAACAACCAACGTACTCGGATAATCGGATAACACAAGTAAGCAAATAAACACGCAAGTCCATAATTTAAATTGTAGTTTGAATAAAACATTCTAAGTAATCATTTGTGTATGATATACATGCTACCCCCAAAAAATGTAAAAAAAAACGTTTAAAAAGGGGGTGTGAGAAACTCACCTTTAAAATTGAAGATCAACTTGAAATAAAAAGAGAAAATGCGTTAACGAGACCTGATGTGCTGAAAGCGGTCTATAAAAACTTAACCTAACCTAGACACTATAGTTTTAAATTTATAAACCTAGACTTTCCTAATGCTAGACCACTAGACAGACAAGTGTACCTATCGACTGCAGTAAAGCCTAATGAAGTCCAGGATATCGAACCCAAAGGACACTAGCGACACCTAAACTAGACTCTAACTAAAAACTTAAATAAATATATTTAATTGATGTTTATGTTTTTTTATTCACTATGAACTAAAGAATACTTAAACTAAAACTGACACTAATTATTTTTGAATTTATTTTATTTTATTTTATTTTAAAACTAAATATTATTTAGACCAAATTAATTAAATTAGTAAACTAAATTTAAAACTCTAAGACTTAGAAGAAACAATAATGAGAAAGGCGTTACCTAGGCTTGAAATCCTATTTGTGAATCTTGGATGCTTATCGGCTATGGAAATTGTGATGGAATCAGGATAAAAAGATACGACACCCTAGACATCCTAGTGGATCCCTGATCATTCTCTGGGTGTGACCTAAAAGGAACCTAAGGGGTGTATGACGCAAACGGTTGGTTGGATTACCTCTCAGTCTCTCCAACAATATTAAAGTACTCTAATGACTAGATCACCTCTCAGTATCACTAATTACAATACATCAGGGAGTGTAAGGGACGTAAGGAGTACCTAAAGATGTTCAAAAAGACTCGGGATAGCAAAATTCAAAAGACAATAAGGGGAAAATCCACTCTCGTGCAATCTATACCCAAACTACCTAATGAATAAGCCAACCCCAACTATCTATTACCTCTCAGTCTCAAGATAGGTAGAACACTTAAAATCTCTAAACCCTTAAACAATAGTTCCTATGGATTATGTCGACTATAAACCATAAACTAGTTATGAACACACAGTAGGTAACCTAATATGCATTTACACATGAAAAACATAAAGACACATATGGAACGACTGAATAAAAGTAAATTAAAAATAAGCATGCATATTCATCTTTTCAATCACCAATAAGTTGATTACAGTAATATTAGTCCAACACCAATCACCCAATACGTATTGACAAGCAAACCAAACATCAACAAATATTCATTCAAAACCTAGGTAACTAAAAAGGTTTAGCCAACAATCATGTTCAAAAACATAAAATAAATAAGTGCAATAATGGAGTTCATAATAAAAATAGTAAAATCAAACCAAGAGAACCGTGTTTGAATGAGTAGCTGCGAACCAAAACACCTCCAAAAGATAATAATGTTCCACTTCATGGCTGCCTCGGAACCCACCAAAAAAATATATGCGCGGCTGCTTTGCTTTTGTCGCTGGTCTCCACCGACAATAATTATAATAATACTTTTGATGTAGGCTGCTTTTGTCTTTTTGTGATAGATCTATGAGATGAACAAAGAACTTATAAAGGGATATGTTATTCGTACACCTTTTGGTTATCCACACACCCTACATATGATCGTATAGGGGCTATACGATGGAACCCACTTGAAAGGGTGTGTGGATAAGTCAAAGGGTGTATAGATAACCGGAGCCCTTATAAAAGCTTCCTATCACCTGTCACCCTGGCCGCCGCCTTCTGTCCAAAAAAAATATATAATATGTGCCTCTCCCGTCTTTTGCTCGTATGACTTCTCTTTATAACTTTAGAACTAGGGTATTTTTTTTTCCACTTAATGAGCCCTTCAATTCTTGTGTCATATGGGCCTTTCATATCTAACATTAGTCTTTTTCTTGTGACCTACAATAATTCACATGTGTTTATACAAAAAATCAGAATATTTGTAAACTGAATTTGGAGTTACGCACATAATTCATTCAACATATATTACTTTTAAATTCAGAGTTATTATATTTATTTGCAAAGTCACGAGACATATTCAAAGTACTCCAACTTATTTCAATGTCATATGTATTTTATGAACATATTAAATTTTAATAACTTGAGAATAATTTAGTTTAAATATACTATCTTAGTTCGTTATCTCGTGAAACCTCTAGATTTTAAATAAAAACTAGCTCAAGAGTATTAAATATGTGAGAAATACTTCTATATTTTATATATTTTAGACCATATCAGACCGAAGCAAACGAACTCTACGAACTATAATTAAAACAAAAACAAAATCTAACTAACGGGATTATAAAGTTAAACAATTTGGTTTTAGAAATTTTGCATTATTTTAATATATATTTTATTATGTTAAGGCATTGAGTATTTTAATATCATTCTAAGTCTTAACGAAAATTTAACGGTTTATATTATTTTAATATTATAACTTTAACACTAATATGCGAGTTACGATATTACAATGCACGGATTTTAAATGGGAAAGTTATCTCAAAAATTATAACTGTGTTAACGAAGTAAAGTTAAAGAATATAAGAATTAACGAATTAGAAGCTAACGAATGGATTACGGTTAACGAACGATAAGCTAACAAATTTTAAAGTTAGCGTGTTATGGTTGACGAAATATAAGTTAACGGATTAAAAAAAATGATTTAAAGTTCCACGACTTAAAGTTAACGAACAAATTATATTAATGGATTACCGATTATGAAAGTTTGGTTTTTAGATGGGAAAAGATAAAATATAATTTATATTTAATTTATAAAAATTTATTAGGTTTAAAGATAATTTTATTTGATTTATTATGATTTTTTAATTTATTTATTGAATTGATATTAATTAAGAAAAAAAAAGGTTTTAAAAAAATAATAACAGCTTATGTAATGACCTTGGTTTGAACCCGGGTCTGCTGGTTATCATTCAAGGAGTTTAACCACCAGGCTAGATGTTTGATTTAGTTACAACACAAAAACAAGAAAATATAAATAAAACAATGTTTATTTTCAACCTAACAAACCCTAGCTTTTTAATTCTTATAATCCAATCCATGTTTGCCCAAGATATGTTAGGGTTTTGTTCCATGGATAAAACGATTAAAAAGCATGTATCAATTACTTGTAAATGTTAAGGAATGAGGTTGTACCATGGTTGGCCGGAAAATGGACTTGGCAGGTTAACTAGAGGTTACTGAGAGTTTGTGAATGTGTATTGAGGTTATGAGCGAGTTTAGTTTGATGTTAGGATCGTATTTATACTAGTAATTGAAATGTAGACTCACTAATTCAATGTTATTGTGATTTATTATTAGGCCGGCGGGTCTCACGACCTTATGGACAATTACCGGAGGTTATGGTGCAATTAAACTATTGATTATAGATTGTCTTTGATAGATTAAGTTGTTATGAAAGTTTAATTGGTCAAAGACGCGTTTTACGGCGAGAATTAAGGTTGTCGGAACTTCGCCAGAGCCGGAAAAACGTGAAAGGAGGAATCTGGACAGCTGAGGGTTTTTTTTATTATTATATAATAATTCAAATTATTTTACATTTAAGTCCCTCAAGTTTCAAATAGACTTAAAACATAAATTAAAACATATATTTACAACATAAACCTTGAACTTTGGAATGTTATAAAAATGAAAAAGAAATTATATACTTCGATAGTTTTTTTATATTATATACTTGTATTGTTTGAAGACCGTTTAACTAAAAAATTAAATCCCGGAGTTTCGTGAATTGGATAAAATGAAAAGAAATCGAATGAACGATAAACGTAAATCAGATTGTGTGATCAAGGCCCTAGAGTTTGAACCTGAGTTCCTTTTAGTAGAGTTTCCTTGACTTATTCGGGGAACTCATTGACCCGAAGAGCTGCTTTGACCCATTGGTCTCCTGTTATTCTTCTTCCCACTTTCGCTGCCAGAGACTTCAGTGATCTTAACGTCGTTGGCAGGCTGTGCTGGGTTGGTACATTCTCTTGTAAAGTGTCCCTTTTTGTTGCAATTGTAGCAACGTAGCTGATCCTTTTCAAACCCAATGCTTTTGTTGTTGGAGTATCTGAAGCTGTTCTTGCCATATTTCTTCATGAAGTTAGCGGCCCTGTGAATTGTCATGGCCATATAATATCTGATGTTCATCTTCTAAAGACTTTTTCATTGATATCAGGATGTCTCCTTGCTGGAAGGATGGAGGTAGTAGGTTTCCTTGCATCAGTTCTTCATGGCTGGCCATAAACGCATGGAAGAGTGCAATGTGAGAGTCATCAACTTGGGTGAGCTGACTTGATCCGTTGATCTTGTTACTTGCAAACTTGGTTATCCCCTGAGCTTTGAGAGCTTGTTCAACGAATTTGTTAACTGCATCTTGAAATGAGCTTGAATTTGATGAAAGGTTGACTGATGTCTTGAATGCACTATTCTTTTCTGATTAAGCAGTATAAAATTTTACACCATCAAAAGGATGAATTGTTGGGTGTGACTGGTTGAGGAAGGCTGAGCTGATTCCAGAACCAGTAGAAACTCCAGCTTGATTCAGAGAGCTAACATGGTTTTTTTTGTATGAGCTTTTCATCCATTTCAAATGACTTGATGGTGGATGTTAAGTCAGACAGAGTTGTATTGTTAAGATTTGTTGTTCTTTTGATGGTGGTTACACTACTGTTCCATGTGTAGGGCAATGAATTTAGCAACTTGTTGTTGATTTCAGACATGTCATAGTTGATTCCAGAGCTTTTCATTTTGATGATTAACTTCTCAAATATGCCAATGAGAGTTCCAACTGATTCTCTTTGATGTGATTGAACATGTTGAATTCGCCCCTCAATATTTCCTTTCGATTGTGTAACATCCCGAAATTTCAAGATAATATTAATTATATTACTTAATAATAGAGGGAAAGTTTACTCGGGTTATCAGGAAATAAATAAAAGAATAGGAGTTGGTATGGGTCGGGCTAGTGTCGGGTAATGGACGTTGGTTATGGACTTGGATTAATTAGGATGGGTTAAATGAGAATGGGCCTTAGGTCCATGGGATCTCAGGGATATAAATACCCTAACACCCCAAAATATCTTCATTCTATCTTTATCCAAGCACACTCCACACACACATACACTAACTTCGCCGGAACCGGGCCGAGCCAAGGGAAGAATCGGACTGATCCGAGAGTGAGAGAGGGCGACTAGTTGCGTTAACAAGTTAAAGGAGATCCAAACAAGCCCAAAAAGGTATGATTCTTGATCTTTGAAGTTTAAAGATCCAAGCTTTTTAGTGTTTAAGTGACCGAAAATGGTCGGGTAGCGTAGCGGGTGATATTGAACCACAGCAAGGGTGTTAAAATCGCTCGAAATGCCGATCAGAGACTGAAATAGCGGCTGCCTGGGCAACTTCTCCTTCATCTGGGCAACTTCGCCTTCATCTGGGCAACTTCGCCTTCAACGTGACGAACTTCGCCTGCAAGCTAAGTTCTCCTGATGAACTTCGCCTGCAAGCTAAGTTCGCCTGATGGCAACTTCGCTGTAAAGTTAAGTTTGCCTGATGATAACTTCGCCTGAAGCCAAGTTCGCCTAAGGTTTAACTTCGCCTGAAGCCAAGTTCGCCTAAGGTTTAACTTCGCCTGAAGCTAAGTTCGCCTGAGGTTTAACTTCGCCTAAAGCCAAGTTCGCCTGAGGTTTAACTTCGCCTAAAGCTAAGTTCGCCTAAGGTTTTAACTTCGCCTAAAGTTAAGTTCGCTTAGAAAATAAATTAAAAACCTAATGAAAAATGTGTTAAGACAGTTAATGGAAACAAAATTTTTCCAAGCTGACCTAGCAGCTCGACCCCAGCCAGGGGCTCTGCCCCTTGGACCCTGCTAGGGGCTGCCGCCCCTAGACCCCGCTGCCAGGGGCGCTGCCCCCGGACCCCCGTTCGTTGTGGGTCATATGAAGATAGAAATACATTATGAGAAGTGATAGTTAATTGATACGTGTAACTTGTTCAGTCAGCCGAGCTCAGTTAAAGAAGGGATTTACAGCTATCAGAAAAAGAAGCAGAGTTCAGGTGAGTTTCTAGCCCCATTCCTTGTTATGTTTTCGGGGCTGTGTGCATACTCAATATGTTTGTTAATACACTTATCCTAAGAGATAAGTGTATGCCTTATATGGATAATGTGAAATGTATGAATGATTGCTTGATGGTACGTGAACGATCTTCGGATATTGCACGTACTGTCAGGTTGCAGCGCTAAGAATAAGGTAAGTATGTTATGTATGTTTATGTGTATGAACATGATAGAGATAATAGAAGAAAGAAATGATAACGTATGGTTGTATGGTTACGAAGAGGGTTCCGAGCCCTAGTAATACTCGAGGAATGTAGGGCGTATTGCTCTTTATAACGTAAGATATGAAAGTAAGTTAATACAAAAGAAAGTAAGAATGTATGGAAGTAAGAAAGTATGAATGAAAGGACATAATTTTATGTGTATGTCGTGTATGGTATATGTGATAGATACGATTGATTGCTTGAGGGTACGTGAACGATCTTCGGATATTGCACGTATCGTCGAGGGAAGTGATTAGCTCCTTACATGGATAATAAATAACAACTTATAGATAGTGTTCCTTCAATGGAAAGTATAGTGTTCCTTCAATGGAAAGTATAGGGTTCCTTCAATGGAAAGTATAGTGTTCCTTCAATGGAAAGTATAGGGTTCCTTCAATGGAAAGTATAGTGTTCCTTCAATGGAAAGTATAGTGTTCCTTCAATGGAAAGTATAGGGTTCCTTCTATGGAAAGTATAGTGTTCCTTCAATGGATAGTAAAGTGTTCCTTCTATGGAAAGTATACAGAGTGTTCTTCCTATGGAAATTATATATAGTATGGTAATGGTAAGGTTCTTTTAATAGACATTACGTGATGATCCTCCCATGGATATTTATACGAGGTTAAGGTAGAAATGTGTGTCTTCGGATACGTTAAGAAATATATGAGAATAAAATTGTATGTTGCCTGATTAACTAGAACTCACTCAGCGTAGCTGACTTTTAGTATGCACGCAGGTGAGCTGATTATAAGGTTAGCATGAGGATGACACACGGCATGGATTGAACGGCTGGCATCTGAAGAAAGAAGTAAAGATGTTTTAAATATAAAGTTTTGTGTTATGGTATCATAGAAAGGATTTAATGTTTTGTAACAAATGATTGATGTTTTATATTCCGCGAAAAGTTTTAATAAACTCTGATTTGAAGAACTGTGTTTATGAGTAAATCCGACGCTAAAGTAGGGCTACCGGGTTCGGGGCCTTACAGATTGTTTCTCATTTCCATATTACCTTCAAACTTCTCAATCAGGGCATCCTCATCAAAGTTACTTTCAAATGCCATAAGCTTAGGAGGTTTATTTGTGATTCCAGCTTCATTCTCAAGCATTAGGTAACTTTTAACAACTCAGGATCGTGTGACATCTTGTTTATAAGATCATAATACAAATTAAATAGTCTTGAAGAACAACAGATTCTATGAAAACGCAAGTCTAAACGAATCGAGTTGAATAAAAGGAATTGAATCAAATCGAATACAATGAATCGAGTTGAATTAAAGTGAATCTAATCGAATAAAACTTAATCAAATCAAATATTGAAACTTGATTCGATTGATTTCAGAACTCGATTCGATTAGTTTTGGCAAACTCGATTCAAAATGTTTCAAACGTCGATTCAATTAGAATTTTCAGAAACTCGATTCGATTTGAATTTCCAGATACTCGAATTCCCCCTTTTTCGTACGGAGCTTATCCAAACACACTTTTATCTAGATTTTCAACTTCATACACAATGAGAAACCCGAAGAATAACTTAACACCGTTAAACACAACTTTTAGCCGATTATCAAGCTTGCAAACACACCTATGGAACCCGAAACCCACTTAGAACACTTGAACACTTCTTGTTGTATAAAGCACACTTCACAAACACTCAAACAAGACCAAAATTCAAGGTTGTGACCCAAAAACCTCAACTAGTAGAGCCGGAAGCTCTGATACCAATTGTAGGTCCAAGATACGGGATCAAACAACAATGTTCTTGGATCAATCTCACACCAATAGCGGAAATCACTTCTGTGTAACCGAGATCTCGGATCTTGTAAGAGTTCGGTTATTTCTGAATAAGGAAAAAAAAGAGAGTTGAGAGAGAGTTTGTGAGATGTTATGGATAAGATTTTGCGAAAGGTTGTTTTGCATAGGGGTGTTCTTCGGGTTATTTATTCATGTTTCGGGTTGTTCGGGTCGGGCTGTTCAGGTTTGAGCTCAAAGCAAATTGACCCAAGTACCAACCCAAAGAAGGTCGGGTTGTTCGGGTTTTGGGTTGAACGGTTCGTGTTAATTCGGTTTGGTTTTAACACGCTAAAAAAAATTCACCTTTAACAAGATCATAAATAAACCATAGTTCAAACCTTTATAAAACCATAATCAAGTCAATTTCAACATACAACCATATTTAACTATAACAAAATCCAAAACTTAATAAAAATAAAATGTTTGAAACATAAAATTAACGATAAAAATGCTGACAACAATTAACTTCTAAATGGTTTTCACTCTTCATTGTGTTAACTCTTCATGGTTGTAAAGATACTTTCAGGTTCGCTCCTCCGCATCTAATTCTATTGTAGAAAACACCAAATCATATAAAAAGTCAAATAGTTAGATTCAACATGATTAAATATTATAAAAGTATTAAAATTAACATAGCTTTATCAATTTGTTGATTTTCATCCCAATCTTCTTCGCCACTCAGTTTGTTGTTTGACACTATACCATTTCGAATCCACTCTAGCCAGTTTTGCCATCATATAAGACTCTCAACAATCTTAGGAGTCAAAAAACTCCTAAAAGGGTCTAAAACCCTCCCGCTAGTGCTAAACATTGACTATGAAGCAACAATTGACACGGGAATGGCAAATAAATCTCTAGCCATTAAGGATAAAATCAGGAAACTCGGGATAAAAATCGGGAATATCGGGAATCTCTGGCAATTAAAATCGGGACTATTGAGTTATTCGGGTTATTCGGTTCAACCTGATTTTGGATATTTTAACCCAAATACCAACCCGAATGTTTTTCTCGTGTTCGGGTTAAGAGTTATTCGGGACAGGTACATTCGGGTCGGGTTATTCGGGTCTCAGGTTGCTTCGGGTCTGGTTTGTTATTCGGGTACAGTTAAAAAACACACCCCTGGTTTGCATTTGCATACCTTCACTATTTATAGTGAAGGTATGCAATGCATACTTTCTTTATATCAGCCCAATGGGGTTAACAGTACATGACCTCGGGCCTAAACATACATAAGACTAAACGAGAGCTAGCATAATACAAGCATTAATAACACAAAATAATACAAAAGACTGAATAACAAAACATGGCCCAACAAACACATTCTTCATCTCTTCTTTACCGGGATGCAATTGTTGCTGCCTTGGTGCCATCCGACCTGTAGTTCTCTTAGAGATCATTTTTCAATTTAGATAGATTGACCAAATCTATATATATATATATAGTTGGCGATTGCTAGAGTTGACCCTTAAATTGACCCGTTAACAGCTCTAGATCTGTGGATCAAGCAACTAGCTTTTTACTCCTTTGTATCAACTTGTCATGCTCCTTCAAGATTGTTAGCATCTTTAATTCTGAATCATCATCATTGCACATTTCAAGACATAATCGAGCAATATGACTCAAAGACTCTTTCCCACTTTGAGTGAAAAAACCATCAATCCTCTTTACTCTATGTAAATTATAGAGCCTTTCTCCTGTTACGACCTCTATAAATATCACTTCATAACCCGAGGGATCACACTGTAATACTAACTGTACTTTGTCAGTATCTAGATAGGCGCATCTGTGATGACCATTTACCATGTAACCAACATCATAATCTGAAAGCTTTGTAGTGAAATCCTGCAAATTTATATTTCGTGAACTAGGAGTTAAAAGTGTAATTGCGGAAGTTGCATATTGCTACTTTTGTCTCCTATGTTAAGTATTTGTCTGTCACTAATCCGTCTCTAATTCATCGTTTAATTTGACAAAGCCACCTGCTGTTGAAACATTTTGGAAATACGCTAGTATGGTTGAGACATTTATCCTGATGTTTCACAAGTGAAAGGGGTTGATATTGTCAATATTGTTGAGATAAGGTTAAAAGTTGGTTATCTGAGTTGACTTGTTTAGTTTGTTTTCTAGGTCTACTGGTTTTGGGTGTGTTTATTTGTCTAATTAGTTTTTGAGTCATAATAGGTTTAAGTTGGTTCAGGTTTGAATACCAGCTTATGTTCTAATTTGCAAGGGTTCAGTTTTGAGTGGGTTATAAAAATGTGTCGTCGTGAGTTTCCACTAAACAAAGTTGCAATTTCTTTTTCACTTCTGTGTATCAATCTATATTTATTCGCGTGTGTGATACGGACCAACAAAGGTTTGTCGGTAATTCCTCGATGAGGCTTGTCTTTAAAAAGGGTGTTACTACCTACACTGAGGGCTTTGTTGAGCTGAAGGTCCTATGATATGCACCGTATAAGTTTTCCTTATTGGCAAAAATTTACTCGCATATCTTTCCCGGAAGTTGATGCGATCAAGATAGAGAAAAATTACAAAGTTCACAAGCCTTTGGTTCTATATGAATGATTAAGCATAGACCTTTACATACTGTTGTAGACTATTAAAAAAGCACGCAAAAATCCTTCAACGTCCTTTGTGTGCGTGTGCTACGTTGAAGGGCAAAGGGTTTATAATTCAAGTTAATTAAGCTAAAAATGCCTACTTTTCTTAGCTAAAAAACACAAATAATGGGTTCAGTGATATCGGTTGTGTTGGAATGTAAATTGCATGAATCATAGGAGATTAAGCTCACTCAAATTTTAATTACAAATAGGGGAAGAGCTAATATATAAATTATACCTCATCTAGCAATATCATATGCCTACCAAGCCAGGATTGACCAACTCCTGGCCATGTCTTTTGCAAGAAATCAATAGCTCGAGCAATTCCTACTACGATCTTCACCTTCTTAAGTAATGGAAGTCCTGCTACAGCTCCTACAACCCATAAAACAGGCATTAATTTACCAAACATGTATGATGCATGTCTGAAGTTCATTATGCTGATTACCCCTTTGAAGGAGATCCTCAAATGTTCCTCTACGCATGAATTCATGCACAACGTAGAGGCATCCGCTTTCCAAGCAGTACCCTATGAGCTTAACAAGGTTGGGATGGCGAACGCCATTCAACATTTCGAGATCAAACTGCATTCAGTAGTGATGTACAAAACAAAACCTTAAGCATTGTATTAAAGTGGACTCATGCATCCATATAAATTTGATAACCACTTAGGAACTTTCGTGTAGCTTCAAATAAAAATGTTAAAAATACTCCTAACTCAGGTATTTCAAGACTTACAACTTTGTAGCGATCAAGTTTCTTAATGGCAACGGGCAATTTAGTAATACTCACACTTGGGGAATATGTGAAGTTATCGACCCAACCTCTGTAAACCTTTCCACAACTACCCTCACCAAAGAATGCGGCTTTTCCAAAATTCTTCGTAGCAAGGTTCAATTCATTATATGTGAACATTTTTAAGTCTCTAGTCATTAACTCCTGCTGATTCATGTTGTTTTCAACGCTCTTTGGTGAACTTGTACCACTTTGGTCTAATAATGTGAACAGAAAAGGTAAAAAATTAGAGAGTCAAGAAAAAGAATTCAACAGGTGAAATCCCTAGAGATCAGTGGAACAAACAACTTTGAAGACTTGGAAGACCAAATCAATGGCTGTATAAATAAATGGATATGCTATGACCATATATATAATAATTTTCTTATAAGAGTGTTAGATAGTTATGAACACGAAACAGTGCATATACAACACTAATCAGAAGTTCGCATATACCGGAGTTAGAAGCAAAATATTTATGCATCTTCCAAGGGAAACTCATTATGCCTGACGATTGGGCAAAATCTTTGGATTTCTCCTGTAGTTCCAGTAAAGCCTGAAGTAAGGCCACTACCTCAGTCATGGCAGGCCGTTGTTTTGGAACAATGTGCACGCAACGACCAGCAATTTGAACGAATCGTCTTAAACATTTGGGAGAAACTGTTCCCATGATACTTGAATCAACCATCTGATTTAGTTTTCTTTCTTTTACACAATTTTGAGCCCACCTTACCAAATTACATTTGTCTTCCCCATAGCGTTCGTCTACCGGAAGCCGTCCGGATACCAATTCAAATAGTACAACCCCAAATGCGTACACATCTGTTTTCCTTGTTAATTTTCTAGTATAGAAATATTCTGGATCAAGATACCCAAAAGTGCCTTTAACACTGGCTTCAACAAACGAAATTGATTGATTGGTTGGGCTGATTCTGGACAACCCAAAATCTGAAATCATAGCCGCCCAGTTCTTGTCTAGAAGAATATTTGAACTCTTCATGTCCCGGTGTATGACTCCATTTTGGGTGCCAACACCGGTGTGAAGATAGTCTAAACCACGTGCAGCACCTATGGCTATCTTGAGCCGTGTCATCCAACTTAAAGGAGTATCCTCTTTGTGTAGATGATGGTAGAGGGTTCCATTTGGCATATATTCATAAACAAGGATCATCTCCTTGTTTTCATGACAATAACCAATGAGAGACACCAAGTGACAATGGCGCAATGTAGAAAGCATGTCGATTTCCGCTCTAAACTCAAGTTCCCCTTGGTCGGACATAGAATCCAACCGTTTGATGGCCACAGCGTGGTCAGTTTCCTCACCATATATTTGACCTTTGTATACTTTTCCGAATCCACCCTTTCCAATGACTAGTTCATCATCAAAGTTTTTGGTTGCAGATTGAAGTTCTGCTAGAGAAAAAAGGCGACATGGATGACTCGAAATCATTGAAGACGACTTCTCGCTCTCTCCAGTTGCAGAGATCGCTATGCTATTTAATATTTTAGATTCAAAGTAGTTGTGAACTCGTATATAATAACATGGGCGGCTGACTATTTCTATGGAGATTGGAAAAAGTCTCACCAGGAGAAGGTGTGGCCAAAAAAGTAAACGGATTATTTATTGAAACGCCACGGCACCTTTCTGTCTTTTATTGTTAGTGTGGGTGGCTCAGGAGTGTTGTAAATTTATGCATTATCTTTTTTCTTTCTTTCTTTTTTTTAAACTAAAATCCTTTTAACCTCTGTTGTCCAAGATATAACTATAGATGATCGATCAATGAAAATAAAAAAGATAACAATTTTTAAAAGGGTATGAGTTCTTCATTGATTTGGAAGGTATATATAGAGTATAGACCACACAACATATTGGTTCATGTATTTTGATATTAATACTAATTACAACTTCAATCATTCTATAATACATAAATATTAAAACTAATTAAAACATAGATGTACACTTTAACATAACTAATCCCAATACTTTACATGTGAGAAATTAATTTCTAAAAACCTCGCATTTGTAAGCAAATTCACTGCATTCAAAGGTACAAACATTATACCAGGTCATTGGTTTGTATTAGCCTTGCACGTGAGTAAATGCAATTTTGGTGTTTTCTTAGTTAAAATGTAATGCATCCTTTTATGTCTTATGGTGGCTATGAAAATTCATTTAATATATTGATTTATTCAACTTTATTCAATTATTAAACTTTAGCAGCCCTTGGAATTTTTAATTAATTTGGGTTCGTTTAGTTTTGGTATTGTTCACGACGCTTTTCTTCATTATTGAAGAAAAAAAAAAGAACTTTCTTGCTACATATAACCTAACAAAATTTTTCAAGAAAAAATAATAATAAATAAATTTTCTTCTTTATTTTGATTTCTTTTTTTCTTGAATCAAATTTATCCACCAACAATCACCCCTTATTCCCTTAACTCTGAATTGACCTGTCAAATCTTGACACATTTATTTTTGCAACACCAAAACATTAAGGAAAAGACACTCCAACTAATGTTGTTTGGTTTAAGTACATAAATCACCTTGATATGATTGTACTTTAATGACGGTGTATAATATTATGTAATGATTATATCGAAACAGAACATAAGCGAGCAACAAGCTGCACCTCAAGCTTTAGAGGTAGTAAAAACCATGTAGAGCAGTTATCGATCACTCTCTTGAGCTGTGTGAACCGGTTTAAAGGAGTATCAGATGTGTGTAGATGATTGTAAAGCGATTTAGTCGGCATAATAAGTGACTGTGGAGCAAGATCGAAAACTAATTTTTTTTAGCTCTAAACTTAAGTTCCCCTTAGTTCATCATCAAAGCTTTCATTTGTTCAAGAGAAAAAAGATAATATGGACGTGCTGAATTCAAAGATGCCAAATTTTGTCCCTGTCCAGTTGCTTGGTTCATTACAAGCAAGGGTGGTGTCTATTTCAATATTGACTACAAAGTCAGTCAACTATCCTTCATGACTCTTAATAGATGGATAAGTATTGACTGAAAAGTCAGTCAAGTGATCCTTAAAGATAAGTCTTAACTAATGCTAGACATTGGATTTCCAAAAGTAATTTTAATTTAGTTAAAAATTTTTATAATAATTGGAAATAGCAGTACGTCGCCATTTGTGATGGTCTAATTTGATGAAAATCAGTATTTTTATTTGTTTGATCACGCCTTCACTCAATTTGTTCCATATCCCCAAATCGTTGTGAAGATTAAATGTCATATTTTGATCTAAATAGGATTTAAGAATGATGGAATATAATTTACTTAAGAAGAGAAAAGTTAAAATGCAAATGGAGAATAAAATAAGAAATGTGAAAAGAATTTTTAGAAAAAGAAACACTCAGAAAATATTTTCAAAAAAAAATAATAATAACTTAAAATATAAATAAAAAAGAAAGAACTAAAAAAACTAAAATGTTCCACTCATAATTCCCGTTTTTCATAAAAAAACAACAAAAAGATACAATGCATAGAAAAAAAATACAACGACGAAAATAAACAAAAATGATAAATAAAAAAAGACATAATAGATCGCAAAATATAACACAATACCGAATAAAATATAACACATTATCAATAAAAAAGAAGGAAAAAACACATAATTAATGACGAAAATAAACAATAAAACGCAACGATAAATAATAAGAAACAAGACAGAATTACAGATATTTCCCTATATGTTTTTTTAAAATTTCAACGATTATCCTTTATCTTCAGAATTGACTTTATTTGTACTTTACATTTCAAAATGCTACATCCTTTGTCCATTAGCCCTAACTTAGTTAAACTTTCTCGTTAAATATGATCATGTGCAAAACAAATGAGGGTAGTTTAGTAATTTTATACATTTATAAAAATAATACAAAATACAATCTTAAATATATATAAACGAGATCTTTAAAAGCTCTCTGGTTGCTTCCTACATTCTCTCAAGTCACCAGATTGTTTTATTTGTAAATGGAGGCTTCTTGTGAATTTGACCCGAATTCGCGAGTATAGGTCTCACCAAACCCAAATAGCCCTTAAACGGGTTATAATATCTCATTAAATTAAAAATTAAATGCACCAAATATTTGATATGAAAGTCATATAAAATTTGGATATACTAAAAATACTATAAAATAGATAAACAAATCATTATCCTTACAATCCGTTGCTGCTATTAAAATGATGGAAATAAAAATCACCCCACGACAAGTTTTTAATACAAACATTACCTTTAAGTTTCAAATGTATTATAAATAACAATATGTAACATTCTCTAAATTTTTATACTAAACAATTAAACACGACGCACATAATTCCAATCCAACAAAACCCTTCTTCGATTCTCCGACTCCAATACTCCAGTGGTTTCCTTCCACATCCCCGGTAGATGCAACCTTTTGATTCTCCGATCTACCTCTCCGCATCTTCGATTCTGGTATATTAAGTTAATTAGAAGTACCATACATTTCGTTTTTGGTATATTAAGTTAACTAATTTTTATCCACCGTATTACGGGGTTGTTTTACATTTTTTGTTTATAATATTTATATATTTTTTGAATTTTACTTTAATTTATTTAAAGAAGTTAATAATATATTTAGGATTTGATGATGAAAGAATTTCACAAATAAATAAGATGTTATAACCCAAAATGTATGTATGAAGATGGGTACGACTCTTATAGTTTATGATTATTATTTTCAATTTAGAAGGTGGAGTAGCAGCAAGCAATGGTGTTTGGAAGCAATTATCGGTGAGCAATAGTGATTGACGTATAAACACGCATGAACCCAACCCAATGCTTTGATAGACATTAAAAGTTGCACAAAAATAGTTCAAAATTAATTAAAATAATACAATAACCCAACAGTAGTGGTTTTTATCATAGTTCATACTCCACATGCATTTTCTATCCCCATTAACAATGGACCGCCCTTTCCATAATTGCCTATACATCAGCGAAATCAACATTAATCATGCCCGGTGTCTGAAAATTCACACCAACTCATTTAATTTGTAAATAAAATTACCAAAAGGGATATTGATAACTTAAAAAAATGTTACGGATATTATCTCTGAGATGCCACAAACACCTGGTCTTCTAAGAATATCACCAGGCAAACTAAAAGCTTTTGTTATAGGTTTAGACGGTGAAACCGCATTTGTCATATAAGCAAACATCAACGTCAAACCGATACCCTTTTGAAACGACTCATTTTGACCCCAGCTAAACAAACATCTTTTAAAAACCAAACTGATACCATCTTAAAATGGCCTGTTTTGACCAGAACCAAATCGACACCTCCTTAAAGCGCACCCTTATGACATGACCATGCCGATAACTTCTTAAAGCATCCCCTTTTGGCACGAACCAAACCGATACCTTTTTGAAACTGCCTATTTTGACCCGAAACATACAGGGAAAACCAAATAATAAAACCGAACCAATATGAAAAACCAAATAACTGAAACCGACTTAAACGGAATCAAACCGTTATGATGGTCCGGTTAACCAAAAGTTCAATTATAGTTACGAATTTGAGTAAAAACCCTATAGCATACCTGTCAGGATAGTCCCCTGAGTATAATGCAATTAAACAGGTATGCCATTCGTGTAATTTTTTCAAATATACACACATAAGTACTGGCAGCCTTCTGTAACAAGTAATATTGAGCTTTCAGTTTTTTCACTATACAAGTCTTGTACAAATTTTACTGCACAAACTGCAATAAGAATGCAAATTTACATCTTTTAACAAAATGCAGTTAACAGAATAAAGCATGACCGAAAGCATATCATAAACCCTCTTCAAAAAATAAAATAAATAAAACACAAGATTATAAAAAAAGCATATATACGGAACATGTGAAGGTGAAGAGCTTGGTCATATACATCACTGCTTTTGCCAAAACTATGTGCCAAAGTAGTCTGTCACACCCCAATCTATGACGGAAATGTTGGGGTGCGAACCGTTGGTTCACAGCTCACAAGATACTATCATACAATAAAGAATATGACAATATCTATTAATTTATTTATTTCAAATTTAAGTGCAATGGAAAAAACAATCCAAAACAGGTAAATAATCCCACACAAAATAAGAATATAAATAGTCTTCGTTTTATTGCCTAAGGTCCTTCTAAGCGTTCTTCACCATAAACTTCAATTCAACTGGTAACCTACATAACCGTTGAAAATAAAGTAGATTTTGTCAACACTAGGTTGAGTGAGATAATCACCAGTTTTCATTATATAATAAGTATATGTAAATAAGCAAAATGAAATAAATGCGAGTAATAATCAATCAAACCGTGAGAAAATAATGTGTCAGTTGACCGTTGCCATGCGAGTGGGAGTTGGCTACTGTGACAGTCGTATGATCATACTATAATGTGATAAAGTAAGCACTTAAGCAAGTAACAAATAACATTTGATCGAATACACATAATTAAGGCGTTTGCTAGTTTGTGTATGTAAGTAATATAAAAGTAAGCATTAGTACGCATATGTCCCCAAAATGTTCGAAAACAGTAAAATGAAGGGGAATGATATATCTCACCATATTGTTTAGGCGATGTGAACAAAAATAAGAATAAAAGGTGATGAAAACAAGCGAATCGTCCTCTAACGCTTCATCTGAGATAAACCAAACGAACCTGAAACTTTGAGACATATGACTACTGTTAAAACCAAAAACATTGCCGCTAGAATCGTTCCAAACGGATGTCTAGAACTCCGGTTATGAGAAAATTAATGTTTAAATGAGCTGGTACTGAACAAAATCCGAACAGCGAGTCGGAATTCGAGTTTTGGTCAGTGGCCTTAAAATATTGAAACAAAAATAAAAGTCTTCTGGACCGAAAGTTGGTTCCGACAGAAGTGTTAGAAATCGATTGATCAAAGTTATTGACCAATATGCCCTTAAACAAGTCGGAGTCAAATTAACCCGTCAATTCCCCTCAATCTCCATATTGACTAAGGGTTATTTACAAGTGAGTAATAATGAACCATTCATCAGTTAACAACTTACCCGGATAATGCTTGAGTTGATGGGAAATCGGAGTCAAAGGTCGGAAATCATCAAAGTCAAACAACAGTTTGTAACTTCGAGTAATATAGCAACAACGAGGGTGAAAATGTCGGTTTAATGAAGGTGACGGCAGGGAGAACAAAATTTCAGTAACATCTAGAGTTTGGAGTTGTGGTTTGTTTATATAGGCAGTAGATCAACTTGTAGAACAAGAAACTAACTCGTTTTGGTAATTGGATAACATATTGATAACGAAATCAGGTCTTGAAATCTTAAATATATCGCTGGGAATGCAGAGATTGAACATGGACACTTTTCAATAGTAGATTAAATAACTTGTGGCTTAATTTTCATGATTTAGGGTCGTTTAGGGGAAGTTTTAGCATTAAACGATAATCGAAAACCAAAATGGCTGAACTGGCCTGCTTCGCGCCGCGCGAAGGATTTGGTTCACTTCCTTTGCGCTACTCGAAGGAAGGGTTTTCATTAGCTTTTGATTTTTGGCAGTTTTAGTCCCTGAAATTCCAAAAATTAATTACTAATAAATGCATGATTTTATTGATACGAAAGATCCGAATTACATTCCCGAATTGAGTAAACAAATACGAATATGAATATGAATACGGAAAAACCGAAATGTTACAACTTTCACATGATACAGTTTATTGT
This sequence comes from Bidens hawaiensis, assembly GCF_021521415.1. Classification (NCBI taxonomy): domain Eukaryota; kingdom Viridiplantae; phylum Streptophyta; class Magnoliopsida; order Asterales; family Asteraceae; genus Bidens; species Bidens hawaiensis. The sequence goes on from NW_027491788.1 coordinate 405,058, forward strand.
GACAACATCAGTTCCATCTACTTGTTTGGTAATCCGGTTCAACATCAACGTACCATTGAGCTTGATATTCACTTTGTGGGGTGAACAGTTTCAAAGTGGTCGGGTTCGTATTTTGCATGTCCCTTCCCAACATCAAATTGCAAACATCTTCGCCAAAGGTCTTCCACGAATACTATTTGATGATTTTCAAGACAATCTAAACATTTGACCTCCTCTAGCTTTGACTTTGGGTGTGTAATTGAATTCATATATAATAGGAATTTGAATCATTATATAATAGGAATTAGATTCGCATTATTATTCCTTGAAAATCTTATCTTTGAATGAAAGATTGTATTGTAACCTATATAGGGGGGGGGGGGGGGGGGGGGGGGGAGATGAATGAAAAATTAATTCAAAACAAATATTCTTTCATTTATATGTATGGTTTGGTATATACACATATTTTGAGGTGTATGCGTGGATTACGGATGATCATATGTGAAATTGTTATATATAACCCACTGCCATCAAGGCCGTGATCAACGAGTGAGGTTTGATCAAGTTAGATCAAAACTGTTTTGGCGTTCTATCGATCAAGAGCTAAATAGAGGCAAGTTCAATCATTAAATGAGTACAAGAGTTGGTCAAAAGCCAATGAAATTATGTGTACTGGTGATTTCCATTGAATGATTACGGGTTCAGCAAAAGGATTGCATCGGAAAAACATTTTTCAACAACGGCGTAAGATTAGAACAGCGTCGAATTCAAGAGCCAAGTGGGATTTTTCGATTGTGTATTACATAGCAGTTCTGTTGTGGTTTTCAAGTTGGAATCTAAGTAGATGGCAATTTCTGAGAATCTATCTTTTGTGGTCAACAAATTAATTGAAAAGAAAAAAAAAGGAAGGTGCTCCTTGTTGAATATTGCGATTAAAAAAGAAGAGTAGGAAACACAAAACTCAAAACAAAAGTTTATTGTCTTGTATGTGCTGCGACTGAAAAGAAAAGCAACAATATTTCAATGTTTGATTTTATACTTTGGTTGGTACAATAAAGTTGGGTTTAATAATTAACCTTGATTGTTGCTTGGGTTGGACACGTTGGTTAAATTCAAAATTCTTTCTTTTATTCGAGTTGAACGGCTTATGTCTTGACCATAGGTTTAATTGGTATTTTGGATTGATTTGAGAACCAAAAAAGATCAACTAAGACTACTGTTTTAGATGACAATAATCACAGCTAGATGAGTGTATATGCAAGTTCATATGAACTAGGGAATGGTTGCGACAATATCGTAGAGGTAGTATGGTTTGGAATAGCCAAAATAACATATTTATGGGTCAAGTGGAGTTCCAGGATATGATGTCCGATATGAAGGGGACCAAGATGGTCATCAAAACTAAGATGGTCAACATCATGAGTCGAATCAAATAGGTGAAAGGAGACAAGTTTGATACAAAGATCCGCCTATTTCCTTTCGAAAATTAAGGGTGATTGTTGGTAATTTCTTACTCCAATCACATGTTGGTGAACTTGATGGACTAATATTGACAAGGGGGTTATAAATGGTTATGTTACGTAATTGAATTGTAACTAGAATAGGTAACAATCATAAAATAATCTGTTCATATGCAAACCTTACACTTGAAGTAGTCATGAATGGTTTTCCGTTGCCACTGCATCTTGAATCATTCAATTCTTGAGTGGAATCTTGAAACCATGGAAGACCTATTATTTGAGAGGTGTTAATAAGGTGGAGAATGGCTCCAAAATCATCCGTGGTGGCTCAGATATGAAGATGTCACAACCTTGGGTAAAAACTAGCCTTGAATATGGAAAAAAAGCACCTAAAATCGATGATGCGTCAGACCCACCATAAGTTATGGTAGTCCACTGTAAGCTACGGTGGACCCATCCCCTACGGTACTTGCTCTCTTCCTTAAGGTAGCCTCTACGGTGATATTTGTCCAGCCTCCACCTTAAGCTACAATGGAGCCACCACAAGCTACGGTGGAGGTAACATCCAAATCTTCATTTTCTATTTTCTTAATGCTTGATCGACGTTTTGACCTGGTTGCTTCCTTGTATCCATAACTTAATTCCTCATCATCTTGAATGCTCCAAATTAGTGTCTTTAGACTCTGAGCACCTACAATCATAAAACCAATCAAAATAATAATGTTCAACAGATATAAGCTACTAAAAAGTATAATGTTAGACATTAAAATCACATTATTTCACCCACACATTATCGATTGGGTCCAAAACTAGTTTTAGGGATCGAGACTACGAACTAGTATATTAACTAGTTTTTGACATGTGTAGAGCCCACTTGATTTTATAAGTCTTTTGTATTTATTAATTGTCGGTTGTATTTTGTGCTTTCATTTATCTCGTTATGTGTGTTTGGGGTGATACGATTGTAAAAAAGACCATTGGGCCATAAATAATGGAAAGAATGCTTGGATTTCTCACCTATAAAAGGTAGAGCATGCACATGCATAATTAATCTTTTGGCAAAAACCTATTGCCACCAACTTTCTCTCTCTCAGCGTTATCTTCTTAAACTTTCCTTTTATAGCAAATGTAGGTCCACTAGGGGTCGGATCTAACAACTAATCTTCGATCAACCAACTTATTGCTAGCGGAATATCACACTAAGGCACCTTGGTCTCAGATCTTGTAGTTTATTTTCGGCTTAGAGTGAGAGAACAAGATAGAGTGAGAAAGAGATAAGATTGACAAAAGGCTTGGTTCTCATAGCATGCTTCCTATTTATAGGAAGCATGCATGAGAATTATTTCCATTTCACTAAATGCCCAAATGGGCTTCTTTACAAAGCCTTGGGCCCAATAACATACAAATACAAATTACAAGCCCAAACATATACTACCAATACAAAAGACTTCTAGATATACAAAATGAGGCCCAACAATCTCTCTCTAGTCTTTAGTATTGGAAGCCGTCTGTGTCATACTCTAGAATGCCGTCTTGGGGTAGTGGAATCTCAACAAGTCTCCTGATGAACTTGTTGAAAGCATCAACTATCCTGTCGGTGTTTTGACGGCCTATGTCTTCAACCGTGGGTAGGGTTGAGTTGTAGAGCTTCAAAATATCTTCCTTGCAGAGCCCCATGAACTTGTGCTCATCAAACACTCTCAGATCATGCATCGTCTTGCAGTGGATGACGGTTTCTCCCGTTGTATTGTCTAGCTCCCAACTGGTAAAATCATGGAGAAGGTTTGGAAGAAATTGTTCTCCATGATAAACGATTCAACTGTATTTGGGAGCTGAATACCTCCACATTACTCTTCTTTTTCCAGTGTCCGGGTCAATCTCTCTCGGATTCTTGAACTTCCGGCCTTTATTCCCTTCAAAGTTAGCATAATTCACCTTTGATTGATGCTTCAGATGATGCGTCACCCAGAATTCTGTAAACAACTTCGTATAAATGGCTTGGTTGGCAGAGATAGCATACTCCAAAGGTGATTGCCTGAGTCCTTTGATCATAGAGGTAAACACCTTGTCTTTCTTCTTCTCAGACAACTCAAGAGGACAAAATAGATTATGCAACGAAGGTGTGGGTTCCATCTTTGTGATCAAAGTGTGATAAGAAGGCGTGATTTGTTGGGGATCTTTGAGGAATAGTTAGGGTTTGAGAAAAAAGTAGAGAGAAAAGGTGAGAGTGTATTGGTAAAGTAAAAGTGAATAGTGAAAGATATTTTGAGTTGCCATTTATATAGGGTCAGCCTATCTCGCGATAGGGTCAAAACATCGCGAGTATGCACCGAAAATACGCTCTCAGTCCTCGGTCTTTAAAAATGTTTGTACATTCAAACCTGAAAAACATTTACCCACCGAATCTAAGAACATAGTTGTTTTTCTTAATTTTCTTTTGTCGGTCCATTTCTTTTAACGTTTGCATAAACGATCTCTTTGACAAAGCGAAAATAAAATTAAATAAAATTAAATTAAAACTTAAAATAGAGATAAAAATTAAAAACAAAATAAAATTTTAAAATTTAAAAAAATGAAAATAAAAGTAAAAATAAAATGAAAAATAAAATATTAAAATAGATAAAAAAAATAAACCAAAAAAAAAATACAAACAAAAAGAAAATTAATATTAAATTAATTTACATAATTTTTTTAATTGTTTTTGACTAATCAATTTATATAGAACGACCACAAAAAGGAATAATATTGATTTGCAAGGCCCTAGATCGCGTTTCCATTTTGATATTATTTTGTCACAAGTTCATTATCGATTGTAGATATTGCCCACTTGTTTAACTTGACAATTGTTTTGATGTCAACATGATACATTTGAAGTTCAATTAGGCACGGTGCTTGTGTGGTCCCCACTTATTCAGACATGTTACCGATTCCATCATACCTCAGGCCTAGTTTGTGTTGACATGTCACATCAACTTGACTTAAACCTTTCTTATTTGATCACAATATGCTTATTAACACACCTAACACTTTATTTTTGTACACTTGACTCGATCTAGAAAGATTAAAATAAAGCAGAAGTTTAGGGCCTTAACAATCAGGTCAGATGATACCATGTTATCGCGCAAAGAAAGTCCAAGGCTTGAACAAAGAAAGAAAATAAAACAAAGTAGAAGATTCAGGGCCTTAACAATCAGATCTTGTATGACTACAAATGTAGAAAGTCCAAGGCTTGAATTAAAATAAATGAAGAAATAAAGCAGAAGTTAAAATTCCTATGACTGACTTTCCTTGACTCTTTTTCTTGATTTTTCTTTTTCTTTTCTGACTCTTTTTGTTTTTCTTTTCTTGACGCTTTTCTTTACTTAATAGAAATAAAAATTGACGCTGATTCATAAGGAAACTATGATCAGGTAAAGAGGGACTTGGGTATGACATGTGTAATTACATTTCAGCCTTCATGAATATGACTTTAACGGAATCATGCAACCGCTTCATATACGTATAGCCACTAGCATCAGCAAGAGTTTAAGTTTATATCACCCGATATTTACTTGTTTGTCAAGCCTATCTACACATCTATGAGTGATCTTGTAGACTTTTGATCTACTTTTTTTATTCGCTAGGATCATTACATGCCAATGTACTATCATATTCCATAAGGTCGGTTCAAATTCTTAATTTGAAAATTTTAAATACCCAACTCCCTCTAAGCAGGAGCTCCCTCCAAGCGGGGACAATTCTTTTGGAATTTCTTAAACATTTTAAAGTTGAAACATAAAATAAAATAGGAGAAAAGATGAAATTAATATTATATATAAAATTATAATAATAAACACCTTTTGTTAAGTCAAATGACTTGATTTTGTTTTTCTTAAAGTAAATTGAAAATCTTTTTAGTGAGTTAAAGTTAACTCATTTTCTCCCTCTAAAATTGTGACATATTTTAAAAATATTTACAATTTTAAAAATATTGAAAATTTACTCAAAAGAAATCATGCCCAAGGATTCAACGAGATATAAAAATCGGGCACGACAAAAAGCTTTTGTAAAGAGATCTACAAAGTTAAAATCAGTATGGACCCTTTTGATGTTGACAAGTTTACGATCAAAACAATCACTATATGTATTCGGATGTCGATGTGTTTTGTCTTAGAGTGCTGGACCGGGTTTTTAACAATTGCAACAGCAGCCTCATTATCACATTTGATCGTGTATCATAGAAATTCAAATCGTAATCCAGCACCTGATGCTGGATCTAAATGACTTGGGAACAACAACTGGATGCAGCGATGTACTTGGCTTCAGCAGTTGAGGTGGACATAGTGACTTGCTTCTTGCACTGCCATGAAATCAACCTGTCACCCAGAAATTGACATCCACCAGATGTTGACTTTCGGTCAAGATTGCATCCCCCATAATCACTGTCAGTGTAAGCATGAAGTTCCAACGGAGACTCTTTTGGATACTAGAGTCCCAATCGAGGTCTTCCCTTGAGGTATCTGAATATACGTTTGACAATAGTCATATGAGCTTCTCTTGGATCAGATTGATATCTGGCACACTAACAAACAGGGAACATGATGTCCGGTCTGCTTGCAGTGAGACACATCAGTGAGCCAATCATCGATCTATATAGGTACTGATCAACTGGCTTTCTCGATGGATCAGGAGCGAAAATCGGTCGTGTAGCGATTGGTGTCATAAACGCAGATGAATCCTTGAACCCAAACTTTTGAACAATGTCGTGGACGTACTTCTTTTGATGAATCAAAGTCCCGTCCGTCTTCTGTTCAACTTGTAAACCCAGGAAGAAAGTCATTTCTCCCAAAGAACTCATCTCGAATTGCATTTGCATGACTCCTAAAAACTCCTTGCACAAACTATCATTCGTTGACCCGAAGATGATGTCGTCAACATACACTTGGACAAAAATCAAATCACCCCGAACCTTCTTGACAATGAGTGTTTGATCAACAATACCTCTTTTGTACCCGTTCTTCACTAAATGATAAGCCAGAGTGGCATACAAGGCACGGGGTGCTTGGTGAAGACCATAAAGTGCTTTGTCAAGACGATAGACATGATCTGGATGATTCGGATCCCCAAAGCCTAGAGGTTGCTTGATGTAAATTTCTTCTTTGACCTTTCCATACAAGAAGGCTGTCTTTATGTCCATTTGATACACTTTGAAATTCATGTACGATGCATAGGACAAAAAGATACAGATTGCTTCTAATATGGCCACGGGTGCATAAACTTCATCGTAATCAAGACCCTCATGTTTCGAAAAACCTTGTACAACAAGCCGAGCTTTGTTTCTTATGATTAACCCCTTGTCATCTTTCTTATTCCGGAACACCCACTTTGTTCTAATCGACCTTTTATTTCCTTGTTTCTTGACTAGCCTCCAAACATTTAACGTCTTGAACTGCAACAGTTCCTCTTGCATGGCTTCTACGCAAAAATTTTCTTTCAGTGCAACTCTGTAGTCTTTGGGTTCAACCTGTGAAATAAAACATGCAAAAAGACACATGTTAATGATACCAGATGTGCTACGTGTTTGGATACCGGCCGATGGATATCCAATAATTTTCTCAGTCGGATGTCTTCTATGAATCGGCAATTGAGGAATAAGTTCGACATGCTCGACTGGAGTTGCCTCAAGTTTAATAGACAAGCTCTCTATGGGATGGAATACAGCTGGCACATTGATAGGAACATCTGCTTGAGGTTCACTGGCTTCTGGTTGATCGACCAGATGTTCTTGATCAATGGACCATCCCATAGGTTCTCATAAAATGGTACAACAATGGCTGGAATAGGTGTGGAGTCAGTGTTGTCAGAAGCTTCATTGTGAGCTGTTTCAATCTGAGTAGCTTCTGCATTTGTCTCCTCGATAGAACCTTGATTTTCTTCTTGAGAGGGAGGTGTGGGAACAGACTCAACCACACTAGGTTCAGCTGGAGGATTCGCTGCTTGATCAGTCTGGTCATTCTCCACGTTATCAGCCAACATGTATGAATCAGTATCTGAATCGGTAGTGTCTTCAACATTGGGCATGTCAGTAGTGTCTGTTGGAGGTGGCACTTCATTGACCGCAGCTAGTTGATTAACCATGGGTGGAACATTTGGTACTAGTGCCATGGCAGCTACTTAAATATCTTCTAGACCGCTTAATACAGCATGCATTAAGAATGACTGATCATCCTCAGTATAGACAGGTGTAGAGACAACAGGAGGAGCAGGGGAAACAACAGGTGTGACATACATTGCCCGAAAACTGCTTGAACAGGCCTTCATAATCAAACATCCAGTCAGGACCCGTGTGTGCATATGTGGGATTCAACTATTGCCAGTCAATGTTTTATGACTCAATGATAACTCTTGCTCGCTTGTTATATACACGATAATCATTCTTGTCAGCTGCGTAGCCAACAAAGTAACACTCATCCGCCTTTTCAGCAAATTTTGTCGTTGAAGCAACATTGTTTTGGAGCAGAGTGCACGGACATCCAAATGTTTTGAGAAAGTTGACTCTTGGCTTTTTCCCATAGTAGACTTCATAAGGAGTCTTGTTTGTTTTCTTGTTTAGCAGCACACGGTTCTAAGTGAAGCAAGCAACGTTTATAGCTTCACCCCAGAAGATCAAAGGAAGCTTGGAATATGATAACATGGTTCTTACAGCCTCAACAAGTGTTCTATTTCGTCTTTCAGCCACCCCATTTTGTTCAGGAGTGTAGGGGGCACTAACTGACGAAGGATTCCCTTGTTGTGATAGAAATCATTAACTGCCCTGTTGCAAAATTTGGTGCCATTGTGGCTTCTGATACACTTGACCCTCTTATCTGTCTAATTCTCCACCAATACAATGAATCTAATTAAAAACTGAGCTGTCTCATCCTTGTGCCCTAGAAGAAAAGTCCAACTGAAACGCGAAAAATCGTCAGTGATAACCAGACAATAGGATTTTCGTCCTATTGCCAATGGTTGAATTGGACCAAAATGATCCATGTGTAATAGTTGGAGAATGGAATTTATGGTATTGACGGTTTTGGGTCTGTAAGGAAGTTTGTGCTATTTGAACTTTGAACAAGATAAACATTTTTTAGAACAATGAAAAGATTTTATAGGCAAACCCCTCACATGGTCACCTTTAACTAACTTATTCAAGTTCTTAAAGTTGACGTGACCCAAGCATCGATGCCATAGTGATGAGTCGTTCTTCGAGGCCTTAGACAATAAACATGAATCAGTTCGCATAAAGTAATTGCTTCTCATGTCCAGAATATGTGCATCATTATGCCTCGGGGAGTACGCATCAATATCCATTCATCCGGGACTTTAAAACTTGGTTTTAGAATAAGACACTCATTTTCATTGAAAAAGGTAGAATAGTGCTTATCACATATTTGAGACATGCTGAGGAGATTGTGATTAAGTTGCTCCACCAGATTGACATCTTCAAAAGTCAGGGTTCCATTTGAGACCTTTCCCTGTTTGTTATTTCTCCTCCTACATCACTAGCAAAAGAGACGTGTCCTCCGTCAAATGATTTAACATCGAACATCAATGACTCATCTCTAGTCATGTGTCGAGTACAGCCACTGTCTAAGTAACAGATACTATTGACAGGCCTTCTTTACTGACCCTACACACATGAACAGCTAGTTAGCAGTGGTGGTCCCGAGACGTAGTTGTGTCGGGAATATTAAACAAAAAATCACCAAATTTGATTTTATGATTATTAAAAATGTAATATTTTGGTGAATCAAAATCTGAAGTGCAATCCCTCGAGGAACATGAGTTATATTACTCGATTTTGGAAAGGTTTTCTGGATTGCCTTCGTTTTGGTTTGGGCCTAACCACAACATCCTCTAAATTTCCCTTTTTAAAAACCTTTGGTGGGTTCTTAGGCTTTTCAGCTTCCAAACCCTTTGCCAACATTTTTCTTTCCCTTTGAGTTAACAAAAATGGTTTCTTTGTTTTCTTATCTTTATTTAACCTTGAATCCGTCTCACTAACAGAGGAGTGAGTTTGGTTAATCATTTTCTTAGGTTTAGGAGCAACCTTAGGAAATGACTGACCAAACTTACTATTTAAATCCTTTTGTTGTCTGTGCCAGTTCTTGCAATGTCTTGAAAGATGAGAAGGATTTCCACATACAAAACAGCATTTTCTGAGGTTGGTTTTATAGACATTTTCTGCACTTAAATATGAGTGATATGACTTAGAAGTTGATGCTGGTGAGTTAACATGCCTGTAATTACTGTGTGGCACACAATTACAATCATTAGTGTAACATTCATTAAATCTGTTAAAATGTCTAGATTGATTACGAGAGTAATAGTATTCACTGTCAAACTGATTATAGACTTGAGGATTCTTATGAAAATTAGTGCTTTGTGAAAATGATGCTCTCATTGGTGGCACATGTTTACTAGAAGTACTTGGTTTTTCATTTTCAAGACAAGATTTCAAATCATTGTTATCCTCATTCATATAACCAGTCATTGAGCAACTAGGCATACTTAGTTCATCAATCTTGCTCTCAATTGTTTCATCAAAAATTGTTTCACATTCTGAATCTGAAGATGAACAATCACTTTCATTAGAATCAATTTTACAACTTTCACTAGTCTATTTTTCACAAAATACATGATTGGATATATATTCCAAATTTTCTTACATTGATTCACAAACTTTATTACAAACAGGATTGTTAATTGATTTGATTAGTTCCACACAGGATTTAAAACGTGGTTCTAAATCTCCATTTGGCACACAACTCATGTTATCTTTCCAACATCCACTTTTGTTTACATCACCTGCTTCACAAGATATATTGACATTAGATTATCAGATGTTACGACTGAAGTAGGAGTTTGTGAAACTGGAGAAACAAATTTCACAGGTTTTGGTATTCTACCAACCTCGTATGACATTTCTTCCTCGGGAGAAGTATTATAACTAAAGTGGGGCAGGCTGGTATAGTTGTCATTCAAAGGAGGAGGTACAGTGGTATAATCATACCCCAGCCCAGCTTTTAGTTTAGTACTTCTCTGAGCTCTAATAATTTTATCCAACTGATCTGATGCTGCCTTAAATCTCTCAACTGTCTTTTCATGTTTCTCAAAAGCTGATTTATTTTCAAAAACTTCATTTTTCAAATTTTCATATTCATCTTTCAATTTTGAAACTATGTTTTTATTTTATATAACTTCTTGTTCAGTTTGAAAGATTTTCAGTCTGAGATTTGCAACATCATCATGATGAGTTTTAATCTTGTCAACGTAGATCTTATCGGCTTTTACATATTCAGCATTTACTTGTTTTAGTTTTGAAACTTCTTTAAAAACATCATCATGACTATGTCTATAAAATGCAACCTTGTAAATGCAAGCTTGCATGCAAAGATTTTGGTTTACCTCATCACAGGGTGATGTGTCTGAAACTGCAGCTGAAGATGAAGATGCTTCATTGTTTGATGTAAAAGTCATGCCAGCCATGTTTAGTGGATTCTTCAACTCCTGAAATTGTTCATCCCAATCCATAACAGGTTGGACCTGTGCTTGAGAGACAAGGGCTCTTGTGTTTGAACTTGAATTGCCCTTGTGTGGATTACTTCCGATTCTTGGAACTAAAAACCTTGGCTTTTGCCCCACATGCCTTTTCCAAGCTGAATTGTTGTTTTCATGTAAGACCCCGAAAACCCATGAATCCTACAGTTGGTAATCATATCCAAAACTCACAAAAATTTAAAACCAAGACAAGTCGTTTTATTAAAGTCAGTCAGAGAAAGAAACAGCGAAAATTATTAAGTATCAAAAACCCCAAAACTGGGGACAAGTGCCCAAAATCAAATGTAAATAAATTGTTTATTTTATTTGAAGTCCTCGACCAGAAATGCCTTCAACCGTTCGAGTAGTCTCCAGCACGTCCAAGCGGTAACCTCCAATCCATAACCTTAAAGTCAAACTAACATACACATAAAGTCAACTTGAGCTGAGTGAGTTCATGTTTTTTGTAAGTGACATCCATAAATCAATTTAAATTAATAAATATAAAAATTTTGTAGAAAATCATAGGTAAATTAATAAATAATTTTCCTTGGTCAAATCATTAGTAAATAAAATAATTTTCATAAGTAAATAAATAAATAAAATAATTTTTCTTGGTCAAACACGCAACACGGGTCTCCTCACCCCCGGTCTTCCCCAAGTAATATATTTGACCCGGTCCTGGTTTAACAAAACAAAAATCACATAACACGAGCCTCCTCATCCCGGGTCTTCCCCAAGTAATATATTTGACTCGGTCATGGTTTAACAAACCTAAACACGTGATGTGGTCCTCCTCACCCCGGATCTTCCCCGAGTAATATATTTGACCAGACCACGGTTTAGCAGAACGGCGGGCCTCCTCACCCCTGGTCTTCCCCAAGTAATATATTTGACCCGCCGGGACATAAACATGTAACACGGGCCTCCTCACCCCGGGTCTTCCCCAAGTAATATATTTGACCCGGTCACAGTTTACCAACACATACACATCTACATACACACTTACAAACATCTAATTCAAATATTCAACCAAACAATATCATCACATGCAATCCATAAATAATGGATAATCTAGGAATTAATACTAGGCCTAATAGCAACCTCGAGCCTTGACCACAAGTAATATGATAACCTCAAGGAATATACGACCACAACGTGTTTAAAATATCCTAAGGCATATAATATAATTCAAACATATTTTCATAAATGCACAAACGTCAATAAGACTATGCAATACAATCCAAATAGTTTAAACGAGAAAAATCGGGTAAAATCGTAATAGGGTGTGTATGCTAGCCCAAAATGTAAAAAGATTAAAAAGGGGCATCATGAAACTCACCTGATATGAGGCACACAAATAGCAACGGGCTAGATAGCCCCTAAGTACTCCCACAATTCAAACGCCTGTCGGATTACACACAATGATTACAAATGGAACCGCACCGACTCTCTTACCCTACGAGGCGTTCTAACAAGATTTGATGGACCTAAAGCCCCAACCATACTAATGCCATTTACATCATCCCCGAGGTCATGTATATACCAAAACCACCCTTAATTTATTCCGGGGGCAAAGGATTTCCAAACTATACCCGAAAGTTGTTAATTGTATCGAATACGCGTGTTAATAAGTTGTTTATGAACTTAGCAACCAACTATGCCCCGTGTGGACCAAACTTAGTATAATTACAGCCAACAAGTCCACACGACACTACACGAGTTGAATGGGTTGGTAATTCATATGAACAACGCACAAACTACCAATTAAACGCGAATTTGCGTTGTACTGACCCGTTTGAGCAACCGACAACCAATTCAGCCCCATTAACATCAAAATTAAGTTTTTCACAGCCCGTATAACATACCAAGGCTACACAATCTGAATTGGTTGTTAATTCCCTCAAACACCGCGCTAAACGCAACAATTAAAAATCTAGACAATTGAAATCCTAATTTTCAATCTATCGACAATTGATCAATCAATCGAGCATCATAGCTCACGATATTAAAGTATAATACATATGACATACCTAGGAAGATGACGGAGCAAAACCTCACTTTAAACAGTCCCGGAAGAATTGGACAGCCACCAGTTAAGCCTTAAACGAACGTATCGATCAATAATGAGTCTAACATGTAGATTTTAGCATGCAACGATGTATTTTATTACATAGAAAAATCATAGAAATAAATTATGAAATTTTTACCAGAGTTTTATAAATGTCTTAAGTTTATAAAAATATTTTTATTATATTTTCTAGTGCGCACAAAAATCATAAAAATTCCTCCAACCCAGAAAGGTACGTGCAGCAATTTCAATGTGCAACAAAATGGTTTTATTTGTTTAAAAATCATTACCAAACCAAATTAAACAATTCCAATTGGATTGTAATCCTAACTCAAAATATGAAGGTCTAGAAGTGGAACCAACCAATTTGGACTTTTCAAAAAGGAGTTATGATGCCAAGACAAACCAGAATCCGACTCCCCGAATCAGCTTTGACACATGTTTTTATAAAATCATAGAAACAATTCAATTCTCGTCCAAAAATTATAAATTATACCTTTCTGGAAACTAGACTCAAAGTAGAACATCATGGAAATAAGAATCGATCAAAAACAATCAATTTTCATTGAGTTACAGACTAAGAAATAAACGAGTACGAATCTGTCAAAAATTGTTATAATCAAAACTCAAACCCTAACATGATTTTGACAACTCTAGGGTTCAATAAAAGGTTTAATGGTGAAAAACACAATCCATGATGTAATAATAACCTTGAATTGGATTTTGGCTCTTAGGAATTGGCTGGAAAAAAAAAATTGAAGGAGTTGAGGCTGCTCCTATAGCAACGATCGGACTTGAAGACAAGGAAGAAAGATTAGGGTTAATTATTATAAAATGTCACTTAGGCCCTCAAACTTGTAAGATGAGATGTCTTGTGCCAAAATTTGAATAACACAATATACAAGAATGACGAGGAGGTCCCCGAGGAATGCCAGATCGAGTCCCGGTTAAAATACAAATTCTACAAATGTCTTATGCCGATAAACGAAATTGTTGGGTGCTACATACTAATCTAACACTTTAAGTTATAAGAGGCGATGCCTTGAGCGAAAGGATGGATAAACGGACTTTTACAACGTAGTACAAGGCTCTAAATTAGAAAGATGAAATCCTACCTTTTAAACAAACTTTTATAAGCGATCAAGCCGATTAACGAAATTTCCGGGCGTTACATTTCATCATCAGAAACTTCTATCACTCGAATGTCACTTGCTGGTTTGGGAGGATTTGTGCATTCTCTTGAGAAGTGACCCAATTCGTTGCACTTGTAACACCTGAGCTTTTCTTTATCAAAACTAATTTTTTTCTTGTCAAAGCCCTTGAAGCTGTCTTTTCCGTACTTCTTCATGAAGTTTGTTGCCCTGTAAACTACCATTGCCATTTGATATTTGATATCCATCTTATTAAGATCTTTCTTAATATCATTGAGGTCACCTTTCTCAAATTGGGGAGGCAAGAGCTTTCCTTGAAGTAAATCCTCATGACTTGATAGAAAAGTGTTAACAAGTGCAATGTTTGAGTCATTCAACATTGGAAGTGCATCACAATAGCTGGAACTTTGATTTGGCTGACTCTTTGAAGATGGATTTATCCCATGAGCCTTTAACGCTTGCTCTACTGCATTATCAACAACCCTCTGTAATGAGCTAGAATTGGATGACACTGACGAATTTCCAGTGGACAAGTATGCTACTTGTTGTGGTGGCATTGGTGAGGAGTACTCTGGAGTGGTCACATGATACATATTTTGCTTGGACTTGCTTATGAAAGCAGTAGACGTTGTTGAACCTGTGTTCATTCCATCTTGATTAAGAGAACTCAAATGATTGTTCATTCTCATTTGCTCATCCATCTCAAATGACTTGATTGTAGATATCAAATCAGTGGTTAAGATGGCATTCAAGTTAGTGGTTCTCTTAATGGTTACTATATTGGTGCTCCAGGAGTATGGTAAAGAGTTCATCAGCTTGTGGTTAACTTCTGAATGCATGATATTGACTTCAGCAGCTTTAACTCTTGCTAACAATTTTTCAAACCTTTTGATTAAGTCACCCATACTCTCTCCTTGACGATGATTAAACGTATTGAATTCTTCTTTCAACAATGCCCTCCTATTATCTCTGATTTAAGCATTTCCTTCCATCTTCTCAACTAGACCATCCCATAGCCCCTTTGTAGTAGTATGTTCACGAAGTGTTTCAATGATTTCATTAGATAGGCAAACTATCAAAGTGAGGAATGCTCTCTTGTCTTGTTCCACCAAGGTTGTATCATCTGCAGTGTAACTTTCAATTGGCTTTGGTTGTGGTCCATTAGGAGTGACTATCGTAGGAACATGAGGACCCACTTCATAACACCTCATCAAATTAGAATCAGTCAAAGCAATGAAGTTCATAAACCTCCATTTGAAGTCAATAAAATTGTCTTCTAAAGTCATAAACTTGGGAGGTTTAGTGGTGGTTCCTGTTTGATCCTCAAGCAGCATGTAACTCTTCAACAACTCAGAGTATGTGGAAGTCATGATTACTGACAGGTTTTAACACCAAATGCCATCAAACAGTTTAGATTCTTCAAAAACAGAACAAAAAATTCGCAAAGGATGCGAATAGAAAACAATCTCAAACAATTCGCACGGGATTCGAATAGTTTGAATGCGAAGTGAATAAGAAATTGTATTCGCTTCGTATGCAAATGCGAATGGTTGTCTATGCGAACCAGATTTATGCAATGCGAATTCTTTGTTTGAGCGAATACTTTTTGTTACGATGCGAATTCTGGTGCGATGCGAATTCTCAAGCGAATGCGAATTGTTAAGCGAAGCGAATTCCCAGGCGAATGCGAATTCTCTTGATGTTCTAGAAGCAATCTTTTTGGGGATCTGTTCTTGTACTTTACCAAATCTGTCAGACTTTTTCTAAAGTTAGTACGCCAACTTTTCAGTACATGCGAATGCGAATTTCAGAACACCAATTTTAAACAACTTTAACACCCGATTTCTTGAGTTTTAACACCTTTGATGCTTATGATTTTTACAAAGAACACTTTTTAAACCATTTTGTAGTTCTTTTAACCTGAATTTTTTTGTATCTTTGTAGTTATCTTTGCAAGAACCCGTGAGAACAATTTCAAACAACACTTTCTTTGTTCTTTCACAATATCAAAACCCAAGGTTGTGATCCAAAACCTCACCTAGTTGAGCCGAAGCTCTAACAACTAATCTTGGTTCAACAAACTTAGTGCTAGCGGAATATCACACTAAGGCACTTTGGTCTCAGATCTTGTAGTTTATTTTCGGCTTAGAGTGAGAGAACAAGATAGAGTGAGAAAGAGATAAGATTGATAAAAAGCTTGGTTTCTCATAGCATGCTTCCTATTTATAGGAAGCATGCATGAGAATTATTTCCATTTCACTAAATGCCCAAATGGGCTTCTTTACAAGGTCTTGGGTCCAATAACATACAAATACAAAATACAAGCCCAAACATATACTACCAATACAAAAGACTTCATGATATACAAAATGAGGCCCAATAGCAAATAACACAAACACATTCAAAATCCGAGATTTTGGTTAATTATATGTCATTTCCGCTAGCATATAATCAAGATGATTCAAGAACTATTTGTGAGATCCTGATTTAAGGACATACAACCGGTTTTCTCATACCTCTAATTATCATTTTCACCTAATATAAATTTTGGTAAGAATGGATCGATTATAGATGGGAAGCGAAAATTCCCAATTTATCCACACACAATAACTTTAACCATGGCCGTTTATTACCTTTAGTCACAAAGAAAAACTTTAAATGCTACCACTAAATAGTTATAGTAACTTTTTGCTCCGTTTGTTTCTTTCACTAAATGCTAATACACACTAATATTTGGTCAAACAAATCAATATAAGTTGTTATATATATTAGCTTTTAGCCAAATGATTATAAACATGCCATACTAGTTGGTCATAATTAGCTACACTCTTCGACTGTTGCTACTAAATGTCATAAAGTGCGACTGAAGGGTTCGGAAATACGTGTTTTCATCAAATGAATTAAAAATTAAACAATAGCATGACAGCTGGTCCTATTTACCCATGAGTTAGAGAGCATGCTATATATTTAGCATAAGCACCCAAAACTTTGTTTAAGGCCAAGAGACCACATGTGAAGCACATGCTAAATTTTAACCGCCTTAGAGGCATTTATGTATATTTTGATAAATAATATTAGTTAGTGGTCATTTTTGTAATGTTTTCGGTCAACATGTTCATTTTGGCGAGTTTATTAATTCTAGCTACATGTGTTGGTCATGTCGTGCATGTTAGCTACTTGGATAACTCGGCTACCATTGTGTAAGTTTTTTTCTTTTGTTTTCTAGAGCAAGGATGCATATTATAATGCAATGTGATATGATCTTACATGAAGTAATATAACATGATGTGATTTTGTGTGATACGACATGATATGATACGATATGATTTAGCATGATATGATATGGTGTGATACAATATGATGTGGTACAATATGATGTATACTATATGATGTGATATGAGATGATGTGATACGATATAATATGAAATGATAGGATACGATAGGATACGATACGATATTATACGATATATGTAAACCTTTAGATACATGAATGTGCGAACGAAACAACTTCGGTCACGTAGAGAGAGAAGACTATGTGATTTGTAAAGTAATGTAAACATGTGTAATGTGAAGTATATTTTGAAAATGTATATAATATTTAACTAATAAAAATATCCTTTTAGAAAAAAACAAGAAACTTCTACTAGAATAATAGATTACACTTTGCATAATTACTATTTGATAAATAACACACTTTGGCCAAATACAGATAATTACAGTTCACAGGCTATGCTTACTCGCAACAACTACACAAATAAAGATTATTTTTTTAGCTGGAATTCGCGGCGGTTTCCTATAAAGGTGTACTTTTTTGGTTGCTAAGGATCGTGACTTTGATTGGTCTGAACAAAAGGTAAATAACTCTACCATTACTTTCTTGTCTGCTCTATGGCATGGCAGAGGAGATCAGGGGCGGACTCACATAGGTCCGATCGGGGTCCCGGGACACCGATGTTTTTTAAAAATTACTTAGAGACGGTATATTAAATTTTGTAAGGACCCCATAAAAATTAATACTTGGAACCCATACTATTAGGATTGAACTGGTATAGTGGAAAGTCCCTTGTTTTACTTGTGAGAGGTTGTAGGTTCAAGCCCCACCATACTCCTTTTTTGTTGTTTTTTTAATATCCTAGTCTTAGTTATTCAGTTAGGATATTTGTGCTTTTTGTTAATTTCTCTCATATAGTCATTATCACCATGCAACATATATGATGTTAACATGGATTTTGCATATTCTTTTATTATTTACCTTGTGTATGTATATTATAATTAATCATTTATTTGTGTTAGAGTTATTTTTCATGTTTTGGTCAATTATGTAAGACCATATATATAGATTACGTTCATGTTTTTCGGGTATGAATTAAAAGTGTATGTTTCATCTAGTTTCTAATTTAGATTCTTTCTACTTACTCGTTTCCAATGACACCATAGTTCCGTGTTTTATTATGTTCCTCGCCTCGACCCGACCCGAATAACGACCGACCCGAAAAATTTTGTAAACCGAAAAAATTGGGACCCCATTGAAAAAAAATCCTGGGTCCGCCACTGGAGGAGATGATCGAGCACATCTACATGGCATGCTATGTTCCTTTGGTTATTTGGAAAATACACCTTGTAGACTCAACCTCAGCTATCTTGAACAAAAATCGAGCACATTTATCATTAGTCGAATACTCAATAGCTATTTAGACCTTGACCTAATTAATATTATTTACATGATCATTTCAAAAAGATGATATTTTTCTATGCATATGAAACTAATGTTTTTCATATAACCTTACAATAATAAACAAAAACATTTGTAAAAAACAAGAAAATATATAGAGTTAGAAACCAGGATACTTTGAAAATTAAATATAATTAACCTTACGTAAATTATGAGAGGGGTAATATATAGAAATGAAAAATCTAGGGGTCAAAATTTGAAAATTCCACAACATATTATCACACATACAATTATAAAGCAAGCCCTAATCCTCAAGTATTTTCACAAGTGACTACTAATTAATTGTTAATTAAGAAATCTAAACAAAAGCGAAAAACTCCAAATATGAAATTCAATATTTTCTCACAGTCACACTCTGTGGACGAAAGCACGAATCTTGAGAAGATCAACAAAACCGAAAAGCTCTAACTATGGAATTCAATCTTTACTCGTTTTCACTATGTAGATGGAAGGACAAATCTTAAGTAGATCGGACTTGAAATTTTAAGTTTTTGTCGAATCTAGTAAATCACTCATGTGCTTCTTTCGTGGTTGTTTCTAGAGTGAAGTTTCCTTATCTACACCAGCACATATTATGCAACCTACCAATAAATCACGTATTAATGTGTGAGTTGAGAACACACACTTCTCGTGTGGAAGAAGGGAAACATTCTATCTACAACTACCAGCTATTTATATACAGTTAATGTTTGTCATAAACACATAAAGTAACACAGCTAAAACATTAAAAAGAAAAAAGAAAAAGAAAAAAGAAAAACAAAAAAGAAAAAGAAAAAAAGAGAAACAAGAAAATTGAATTCAGTATGAAACGCTAAACCAAATATAATTAATTTTAGATCCTGACTACGCCTGTAAATAAAGCTAAAAACCTACTTATCCATTCATAAACAATAAACACATAAATCATTGTCTTCTGCTGCATATAGCGCCGCGCTTGCCTTCCAAACTCCATCTGTAACCCTTTGCCATCTTTAGTATTCTTCTGCGGCCTATAGCTAGCCTTTTGACAAGGAATCAGGTACAACTTCTAATCTTAATATACCTCTTGGATATACATATTAACGCATGTTTATTGTTCCTAACATGTGGATCTACAATATTATTTTCAGATAGGTTTTTCATCTCATATCCAACCAAGATTTAATCAGTTGTGATGTCTGAGCATCAGGTGAGTATATTTATGTCAATTGTTCTTACCATGTAGATCTATAATCCGTTTGTTGAAAAAAATGTTCTTCACCATTCACAAAGATCATCTCCTTTCTTCACAAGAATGTACTTTTTATACATTTTATGTATGTAAATATAATTTTACCATCAAATCTTAATCACACACAACCGTTTTATTTCATCTAATCTTCTGATTTTACCATTGTTTATAATCAATACATACAAAATATTGTAGGGGTGTGCATGGGTAGGTTTGGGTCTCGAAAACAATCACAAATTCAGTTTTTTCGCTTTCATGCACACCAAGTAAAAAATAGGATGTTGTATTTGTAATTGCTACAGTGTATATGAAGCACGACAATGTGACTGAAAGCTATTAAAAACTCATTGTTTTAGCAAATAGCTTTTGAAAGTGTTTGTGTTTGATTTGCTCACTAAAACCTATAATTTATATTACAATCAAATTTCAGAAAGAGGATATTTATAGTTATTTTACATCAATTAATCACGACATTCAGAGTTACTGTTAAATTTTGAGTGAAAGTGTACAAAAAGTTGTAGTTGCCTAAATCTTTTTTTTTTTTAAATCATATTTTGTATCATTATATGTAATTACTTATGAAATTAAAAAAGAGAGGATCCCTGTTCCAGAAACCTTAATGCTCTAGAGGTCTAACCCGTTACCAACCTGGCCCATTTTGTCATCCGGTTAATATGCAGGCGCATGAACACTACAAAGTCATGTGTGGTGAAACATCCCAGGCAGCGGATGACGCTATTTCAGTCACTGTTGACAAACGCAACAACGAACAAGTGGAACCTCAAAACCACATCGAACTCCAAAAACCGGTGGAACCCCAAAACCTCAACCAAAAACGGGTCCTAAACTTCGACCTGAATGAAGAACCAACCAATGGAACCCCTTCCAACAGAAAGACTAGAAGATGCAGCTAGTGCTGCTGCCTTTCAGATCGCTATAGCTGGAAACATGGAATCCCGAGCGATTAAAGCCTGTCAAGATATGAATAGGATCGCTGATCTTCTAGATGAAAGCAAGTCAACGTTGATGCTGGCTAAAAGCATTTATGAAAAATGTAACCTTGCATTACCTTTAATTATAAGTTTTTAATGTCTTCTTGTTTGAATTATGATCATATCTATTATGCCACAGGCAAAGAAGATGGGACGGTTATTCTTTATCCTCCAAGTAGATAGATCTTGCATGGTTGCTTCAAGTGGTGATCTGGTAGGCTGAGGAGGATACATTGTCAAATGTTGATAGCTATGTTGTTTACTCTTTTTCCTCCAAGTAGATAGATGTATTGTTATTATTAACTCCTTTGGATTATGCAAACCTGGAACTTTGGTTTATGCTTAATCTTATCTGGGAAATTCAATATGAAAACTTTTTTTTTTTAAATTGATTTGATGTACTCGAAACCCTACAACTTAACGGGTTTTTGCCAAATTAATAAAGATACGTTTAATCGCATGTGATTCATTATTTCAACTTCAAAAACTACGTACCACATGTGATTCAAAATTAAAACTTACAGATTTCAAGAAAGTAGTTGTTTTAAATGTACGTGTAACCACACCTTGAGTGGGTGAATTAAAACTACGTACCACATTAAGTCAAGTGAATTGGTGACATGTGATTGAATGAGTTTTACTTACAAGATAAAATAGCATTTTGAAATGGCAGCGAAGCGGCATTCAACTCTCCCGTAGCTAAAAAAAAGTATCGATTTGACGTGTAACCTGACCAGCTATTTTTCAAACAGTTTTAAAACATTTAGGTCTGTTTGGTATGAGATAATCGAAAAGATGAGAGAATGAAATTGACAAAGTAATGAAATAAACAAAGAAATGAAATAGATCATTACCATTTCATTGTCATATTAGGTTTCCATGTAAGAGTGGAATGATTATCACTTTATTATTATTATTATTATTAATAATTAATAATATTAATATTTATATTAGTAATAATAATAATATTACTAATATAAATATTAATATTATTAATTAATAATAATAATTACTAATCACTCGATAAACCGAAGCCTCTTCGTTTCAATTCACCCCCTCAAGGTATGACCCAACTAATACATTCATGAAGAAGTTCCTGCTTATTTATCCATTGATGCTAGACTGTCACTATCTAGTCAGAAGTATTAAAATTGGTGTTCCTAATCACCTAAGCAAGCTAGGGTAAGTAGGGTGTCGAACCACGAGGAGTATGTGATTAGTGTAATGCGAAACTGATTCCTAACACTATGAAGTCAACTATAAACAGTGCTGATCACACTAGCAATTGATTTGGATTTATAATAGACAAACAAGTAAACAAAGATTCAATCAATCAAACAAGCAAATCACACTCAGGAATTCAAGTAAGCAAGCTAACAGAAATCTCATGCAACTTAACAGATTAACTATCTTGTGTCAACTACAGACTGACTAACCGGTTAAACCTTAGGCATCCACGATCGCTAACACACGGCACTGGTTATCAAACAGTCCCTACCAATGTGACTCAACTAAGGGCAAACGTATACTTTCTGGCAATTAACTGGTCAAAAAACAATCCTACGAGCAATTATTATAGAAACCAACAAACTAATCGTTCTGATCGACAAAATCCTAAACCGACTGAATATACGGACATACTAAACATCAAGACTCATAGATTAACACAAAGACAATTACAATTAGTTGTTCTAGTATATGAGAAATAAACTGAAAGATTACAAACTACACATCCTGGGTATGACTCGAAAGGTCTAGCCGCGTCTCGGCATCTCTCGGGCTTCGATACAGATGATATGGATCATATCTATGGCCTTGAGATGAATAGGAATGAAGGTTTTCTCCTCTTACTACTCTAGAAATTGCCTGGAACTGAATAGGGGCGTCTAAGGTCGTCAAAACAGAATATAACATCAAACCTTAAGTTTCCCATCCCTGGACCATCGCGCTACGTGATGGTCCAAGACAACTTCATATTTGGATTCCTCTCGTCGAGAAACCCAAAATTCCCATATTATGGGTTCCGTAACTCATTTTCTAGCCCAGGATGTGCTTGTTTTACTTTTTGGTCGCTTTTTGTGAACCCATCTTGTTTAGTTTTAGCATCGGCTTTAAGTTTCTCATCCAAACTCCTCCTGAATCCTTCTAAAACTTCCTAAGACTTCAAGTTATGCTCCGGTCGTCCCGAGATATCATTCCATGCTCGTACAAGTCTCCAATTTAGCATCTTTAACGATCAATGACCTGAAATACAAAAGCACGTATGAAGTACCAAAGTTCTAACAATATACTAAACAAAACTACATAATTAACACACTAATATATATACAAAATACCATAACATCATCCATTCTCTCAGATCTTAAGCAATATAGGTTGAGAAGAACTCGAATATCCACAAATCGATTTCGAATTACCAAGTTCAATGGTCAAATGCCAAAGCTTATTCAGTCGTTTGAAGTTCACCTTTCGGATCCAACTTCTCGAACGCCTTAAAAATAACAAGCTTTGAACAAGGTTAAACAATAACAAAAACCCAATCAATTTTGACCTTGTCTTCAGTTTGGTCAATCCGACAAATAATTATTTCTCTCCTCCAAAAAATATCTTGCAAACCCTTTGCCTCAGTTTGATATCTCTTGTAGACGTTTAGATAAAATGATCAAGAGAATTACCTTCGTTGGTTTAAGCAAAAAAAAAAATTAAAAAAAAATTGCTCCCAGCAGCCCAAGTAATATAGCAGCAATTTGTTCTTGTTCATGATTTGTAAATTAGCCCAAAACTTAAATAAACCCATCAGCCCAAGATAGCATGTTGGTCTACTTCATGTTCTGTAAACAGCCCATGAACCTATTAGGCCCAAATGTCATAGCCCACTTCATTATATCAGATTAGGGAACCAGCAAAAAAAAAAAAAAAAAAAAAGAAAGAAACATTCAGCCACCAACATCTTTAATCCACCACCGGAAAACAGATCACCGCTGTTGTCACCGGAGTTACACCACCCTTCCCACCAGCAACACAACCACCATTAACCTGACAACTCATACACTACCGATAACTAACACATGACGGCACATTAACGTTCAGTACCTTAACCTTTTCTCCGGCACCGACGGTGTGTAAGCTCTAAGTCTGCCCAACAAGTCTAGCTTGCCAAATCGGCCTACTCCGACCAAAATAAACACTAGGTCGGGTTGGGCTGCTGAGCCACTTCTGGTAATTATCTCCGGTGTAGTTTCTCCCGGGAACATGGCGAACTGCTTACTTTCCGGCCACCGTCAGCTGTCGGCTTCCAGTGTTCCCCATCGTCATCAACTTTTACCAGCCACTGGAAAGTCAGGTTCTGGTTACAACCACCCAGCTTCAACATCATCCCCCACCATGAATAACCGTTACAAGTACGCCGGACATCCTCTGTCGAAAAAAAATATTCCGACAACATTATCATAGCAAGAACTTTAAACGGCTGAATCCAGATATATAAACTCGATACGAACTTCAAACACCTTTATTTCCTTAAATCTTCAAATTTTATTTCCAAACATCAAACTTTATTTCCAAAGCTTCTACGAATCTTCAAAATCTTCAAGAAATTAAGGTCCTGGTTTGGGTAATCGCTGAATTAGAGCCTGAATATCAAGAACAAAGTTGAATCAGTTGATTCAAACCCGTTCTGATACCAGTTTTAGGTCCCAAAACCAAACAACGAACGAATTTTTTTCTTGATAACGTTCAAGACGGGTGCAGTGAAATCAAACGGCCGAACGAAAACAAATAAAGATAATACAAACGAATGATCTCATTATCAGACAAAAGATTTATAATATTAAACAAATCGACCCTACCCAAGGTGAGCTCCCCTTGGGTGGGTGATTACACCATAAGAACACACACAAATAAGAACATACGAGTCCCTATTTATAACTAAAACCATTTCTTCTAGAAGCTTTCTCCCCGTTAAAGCTAAGCGTGTGCATCAAAACTCTCGTCTAGGATCCGGATTGCTCACACACTTTAATTATTAACTTTACCATAATATGTTTAACGAGTTTCGCCATATTAATATTGCAAGTCACAAATATTGGCCTTAAAATTATAATATACAAAACAGTGATAAAATTGTAATAATTATAATTATAAATTAATAATAATCATAATATAATTATAATATGATAATTATAATATTAATAATTTGCTCTTTTGAATTTTCCATTTCTTGAAGGAATGAAAAAAAAACACTTTTTTTACCCAAAAGAATGAATATCCTATAAGTGGAAGAAGTTTCATTCCACATGGAATGATTCATTCAATTCATGCATGGCAATTAAATATGGTTTTACATTCCATATTACATTCCTTCATACCAAACACTACCTTATTGTAAAGATCTAAAAGTGTATGTAATCATATTTATACAAAACTTATTACTTGTAAAAAAAATTTAGAAGGAAAAAAAGTGTTTCTATAGAATGTTTGTTGGCAATAACTTCTTACCTCGGTTTGAATAATATAACACAAGAATGTCCTTTTAGTTCATCATTAAAAATAACAAGTATCCCCTTTCTTCACAAGAATGTACTTTTAATTCATTTTATGTAACTGTACTTTTCCCGTCAAAATATAATATAACGATGTTGATAATTACGGACTCCAGGTCACATGTAGGTAAAATTGAGGGACCACCATCGACAAGTCGGTCATACTTTGTGAAGTTTCCTAATTGGGTTGTAATTAGAATATGGTAACATCTTTGCTAGAATGTTAGAGTTAGTATATAAAAAACGAGTCATGGTTAGACATTAGATAAAGTATGAGATGCAAGCAATTTATGGTTAGTCGATATAAACCAAGGTATGTGTAATAGTGGTTTTGGAGTTATATTTTCCCTATAATATATTGAGAGTTATTCAATAATCAATTCATGTTTGTTAACGTTTTGGTTAGTTATATCAATTCATTCTTGTATCAATATGAGAGAAGTTACACGCTTAGAGTTTATGATCAATCAAAGTCATGATTAGTAAAGAGGAAACCGAAGACATCTATCAAAAATCCATGATTGATAGGACAAATCAATTTTTGAGAGGTACTCTGAGTTGGACAATTTAATCAAGCAGCACTTCTACTCTAAATCACGTATCTAGGATCTAATTGTCGGACTTCGAGGTTCGGGCTTGCGGCAGGAATACTGATGTTATGTCTGTGCATTCGAGAGTGTTTTTGGGATGCTTTATACAAAGCCCGGATACTTCCTTTATAGGCAAAACTTGGATTCCGTCGGTAATCGCAACGGCTTAAGAATGAAGTCGTCGTGTAGCGTGACGCCTTTGTTTCTCTGGAAACTGCCATGTGGCGACACGTGGTCTATCACATTTTGCCACGTGTTGACACATGGTTTAACATGCATCACATATTACTTAACGTGGTCATCGCGTGTAGCGATGGTCCAATGGGGGCTAATTATCGCGTAGCGCGACACCGCCCAAACCTCGGTTTTCTCCCAAGCCTTTCACATAACGTAATAGACTTGTTCTTGGTCGGTTGGAAACTCAGATTTTTACTTTCAATCCTTCATCTTTCATTAGTTGACAAAATTGGCTTAAAAGTTTCGGGATGTTATAACATCCTTAAAACCTTTAGACTTGGTCTACGGAGATGTGAAGCCCATTTTGTGTATTTTAGTCTTTCGTATTTGTTTTTTTATTTTACGATGTATTTTGTTAGCTTCCGTGTTATCTTTGTATGTTTGGGTCTGAGGCCATGTAATGAAGAGGCCATTAGGCCAAAATAGTGAAAGATAGGTGCATGGAGCTTGCACTATAAATAGTGCAAGTATCCATGCACAACACAACCTTTTGCAAAACCTTATCCTAGAAACTCCCTCTTTCTTTCAACAACTTTCCTTTCTTTCAATTTTGGGTAATAAACCAACACAACTCAAGATCCAAGATCTCAGTTGCCTACAAGGGATTTTTGCTAGCTTGTAGTTGAGATTGATTCAAGAACTAGTTGTCCGATTTCATTTATAAGACCTATAGAAGATCTATTGATTTTGATTAAGCCAGTAGGGATCTAGATCTTATGATGACATCGATGAATTCGTTGTTTAGGTATACGATTATGAACGATTACATTAACTGTGTGTGTTGAGAGAACAATTTGCCAGAGTAACGACACAGAGAGAGATTAATAAGAACTTCGTTACATTAAAAATAATTTACAGGGTATATATAGGGGATGACCACATTCGTTAAGTTAACACTTAACGAATGTGTCATTCGTTACATTAACACATGCGAATGAACATTTCATTTGTTAATACACTTAAACATAACGAATACCCCTCATTCGTTATCTCATTCGTTAATCAAGGTTAACGAATGAGCTTACATTTAATACGAATGTAACTTACAACAGAGCGAATGCCATTTTACATTATAAAACAATTACATTAATGAACTTATAAAGACCTAGACGTACAAAACATATATCAACAAAATTCCCCCTCGTCTCGAGCTCTTTATACTTTATGGTTGGAACATCTTCGTCTTCCAATCTACGCAGCTATGAATCTTGTATGCATTACAGACATGAACAACCTTCTAAAATTGCATAGCAAGCTCATAGTCTTTTACGTTGGCAAATATGATCTGACTAGTAAATAAAGCATCGTTGTCAGACTCAGATAAGTTAACGAGCCACATCGGGTCAATCACACATATGACACTTGTGTTTGATCCGCCGCCCAAAACAATATCCGCTTCACTCGTTCGATTGTCATAATACCAGTAGTTGAATGAGGAGAATAGACTTTAAGGGAAGGTCTTCATCGGTGCCCTCTTTATCGTCTTCGGCGGTTTTACCTGTAAGATCGTCTTCCTCCAGCCAGTGCGTTGATCAATCTCATCTATATACTTGTGAGTCGGCACTTGTGGCTTGAAGAACTTGAAACCATAACGGTGAGTTGTGGCTTGAAGAACTTGAAACCATATTCATGTAATAAATATGTATAGAATCACTCAGCCCAGACATCCTTTCGTTGATTCACGAACGGTCTGTTGGCTAGTGTTCTAACGTCCCACCTTGGCATAGACAAAATATCGTGTGGGCGTTTAAAATAATAAATACCATGCTCCTACTTCACGATATATACCTTAAGATCCGAATCAAACCGCCACGCGACCATATCACCTATCACATCTTTCGCCGGCTTGTACTTTTTCATCTGGTATGCAGATGCTCGAGTCTTCGCCAATCTGACTTCCTCCTATTCATGATAACGAAAGGTCTCGATCATCTTGTTTATTCTCTTCACGTCATGCTCGAATTTACCAACCAAACCACGTTTCCGCTTTTTCTCTTTTGTCGATAGGTGACTTGTCTCTGCAGCTTTATTCCACCTTTTCCTTTCTTCTCGCAACCGACGTTCTGCTGATTCAATGTAAGGCCCCGAACCCCGGGAACCCTACAGTTGGTATTCATACAAAATACTTGTAAAAATATTTAAACTTGAAAATAATTCATTTCATTAAAATAACCAATTCAGAGTATAATTCAGCGGAAAACATAAATAATAAAATAAGTTCCCAAAAACCCGGGAATTATACCCAAAACCATTTTAAATATAATTTATAAAACTTTTTAAAATAAAATGTTCAATAATGAAATCTTCTATCCACGTATGCCCTTCACCGTCCAAATAGCTTCGCGCACGTCCAAGCGATAAGGCATCCTCCTCCTAATCCTGAAACTCACACAAATATGCACACAAAGTCAGCTTGAGCTGAGTGAGTTCAAGTTTTAATAAATAACATCAATAATAATACTCATAATAGTCATTCCAAGAGTTTAAAAGTAAAAGGAGTACATCAGTTAAGCCATCATCATCGGTAAATAATCATTCTTATATATATATATATACACATACATACATATATATAAACATCCTTATAAGTACATTCCTATATATACAAAATTAAATATATAACATCCAAGTAATAACATCAGGGTCGAGCAAACGTACAACCCAAACACGTAACATCTCATCAACGTATGCAAACACAAAGTAGGCACACGTAATATCTGTAGTCGATACGACTGCAACATCGCCAAATATTGGCCATACAATAATATATATATATATACACACACACACACATACTATAACATCCCAAGGCCTACCATATATTAGCAAGCCTATATAAAATAGTTTAAACGTTTCATCAAGCAAATCGCGTAGGTGTGCATGCTAGCCCAAAAACTTAAAAAGAGTTAAAAGGGGCATCATGAACTCACCTGACACGAGACACGGATTCACCACGAGCTAGAGAATCCCTACGTAGTCCCAAGACTCAAACACCTGCCGGTTTACATTCAATCAATAATAATGACATCAAGATGACTCGTTTATCCTACGAGACGTTCTAACGGGGTTCAGGTCACCTAAAGCCTCGACCTCATCAAACTAAATCACAATAGCCCTCGAGGCCTCACATTCACCAAAACGACCCTTAGACACTCCCGGGAATAAAGAATTCCCAAATTACCCCCGGAAGCACTAGGTGATACCAATACGCGCGTTTAAGAGTCGTTTAGGCCATTAACATCCAACTCAGCCCCGTGTTGACCCAACATGATAAAATCACAGCCAAAAAGTCCACACGACGCTAAACGAGTTAAATGGGTCTGTAATTCGCAAGTACAATGCACCAACTACTCAATAAACGCAATTACGCGTTGTACAGACCCGTTGGAGTAACCGACAACCAATTCAGCCCCATAACTTATAAAAATGATTCTTCAACAGCCCGTACATCAAACCAAGTGTCCCCGAGCTGAATTAGTCGTTAAGCACTTCAACCCTCACGTTAAACGCACCAAACTACAATTCTAGTCAACCGAACACAATCTTTCAAACGACAACTAGTTGACCAATCTAACGAACCCCAATGAATATGGTTTTTAAGTATGATATACTACACATACCTAGGAGGATATTGGTGCAAAAACCTCACTCAAAACAGTCCCGGAAAAGCTCAATTAGACAGCCACCCGGTTAGCCTACAACAAGCCATTAATCGATCAATACGCGTGTTATAACGACCAATTATAGTGTAAAAGACTTGGGGAATCGTAGTACTAACCTTTAATTGATGTTTTATGCTCACGACTTGGCTGGAAAAAGGAAAATCGCAGGGGGGGGGGCTGAGAGGCTGCCGATCGGAAACGTGAAAAGGGTTAGGATTAGGCTTGTTTATGTTATAAACATTTTCCACATCTGGTCCCTCCAATTATAAAGAATTATCATTTTGGTTGAAAAGTTAAATGATATAACGTACCGGGAAGATGGTCGGGTCAACAAAAGATGTCGGATAACTCCCGAGAAATATACATACTCTACATGCTGAAAATTTTTAAACTGAAAAATTAGCGGGCGTTACAAGTTCACCCCCCTTACAATGGGATTCTTCCCTGAATCCCGATGCGACAAGAACAACTGAGGATAGAGTTTCATCATTTCGTCTTCGGACTCCCAAGTAGCCTCGGAACCCCTACAGTGCCTCCACTGCACCTTCACCTGCCTAACCACTTTATTCCTCAAACGCCCTTCCTGTCGGTCAAGAATAGCGATAGGTTCCTCAACGTAGTTCAATTTACTATCAAGCTCAATATCATCAAGAGGCACGTGGGCCTCCTCATCCGCTAAACATTTCCTCAAATGGGATACGTGAAAAGTAGGATGAATCCCCGCGAGCTCCTCGGGCAATTCCAACCTATACGCTACCTCACCAACACGGGACAATATACGGAACGGACCAATAAACCTCGGACTAAGCTTCCCCCTCTTACGAAAACGAATAATACCCTTCCAAGGAGAAACTTTCAGCATTACCCGATCCCCAGCCTCAAACACAAATAGGTCTTCGCCTTTTATCCGCATAGGACTTTTAACGATCCTGAGCGGCCTTCATAAAAGCCTTAATCTTATCGAGCTTCTTAGTCGTAGCCTCGACCACCTCCAAACTACCCAACTGTTTCTGACCAATGGAACCCCAACAGACTGGAGTCCTACACCTCCTACCATACAACATCTCAAACGGTGGCATCCCAATCATGGCATGATAACTGTTAATATACGAGAACTCTACCAACGGTAAGTGACGATCCCAACTACCACCGAAATCGATAACACAAGCCCGCAACATATCCTCAAGAGTCTGAATGGTCCTCTCGGACTGACCATCCGTGTGTGGGTGATAAGCGGTACTGATGAAGAGTTTGGTACCCATCTCCTCGTGAAATTTCTTCCAAAACTTAGAGGTAAAACGTGTGTCTCTATCTGAAACAATAGATACCGGTACTCCATGCCTTGAAACGATCTCACGAATAAATACATCAGCCAACTGCTCAGAATTAAAAGTCTCTCGAATCGGCAAGAAATGAGCGCTCTTGGTCAGTCTATCAACGATTACCCAAATGGTGTCGTAACTACCCCTAGGAGTACGCGGCAATTTAGTCACAAAATCCATCGTAAGATGTTCCCACTTCCACTCAGGTACTTCCAATGGTTGAAGCTTCCCAAACGGCTTCTGGTGCTCGGCCTTAACTTGCAGACACGTCAAACACTTACTCACGTATTGAGCCACCTCAAACTTCATCGCAGGCCACCAATAATTCTTCTTCAAGTTTTGGTACATCTTGGTCGCGCCCGGGTGAATGGAATAGCGCGACTTGTATGCCTCATCCAAAATTTTACCTCTGAATCCCCCATACCTCGGTACCCATAAACGCCCATCCTTATACTTCACCCCATCACCGACGTCTTCCAACAACTTTTCTTGACCCCAAATACGCTCTGACATAATCCATTCCACCTGCAAAGCTTCGTTCTGAACGTTGGCTATCTGTTTCAAAATATAGGGTTTAAGAATAAGTTGGTAAGACTTTACACGAATGGGTTTCGGTCTCTCCTTCCGGCTCAACGCGTCGGCTACCACGTTAGCCTTACCGGGATGGTACATAATCTCCAGGTCATAATCCTTAATCAACTCCAACCATCGACGCTGTCGCATATTCAGTTCCTTTTGTTCGAAGAAATACTTCAAGCTCTTATGATCGGTATAGATAACGCAAGGAACACCGTACAAATAATGCCACCACAACTTAAGCGCAAACACAACCGCCGCCAGCTCCAAATCCTGAGTAGGATAATTTGCCTCATGAGGCTTCAACTGCCATGAGGCATAAGCGATGACTCGGCCTCGCTGCATCAGAACATACCCAAGCCCCTGGTAAGAGGCATCAGAATAAACCACTAAATCATCGGTGCCATCGGGTAAAGCTAGAATCGGGGCATGCGTCAACCTGTTCTTCAACTCGAGGAAAGCCTCCTCTTGCTCAGTACCCTAAACAAACTTAACGCCCTTCTTAGTCAACTTAGTTAATGAAGAAGCAATTTTCTAAAAGTCGGGAATAAAGCGGCGGTAATACCCCGCCAAGCCCAGAAAACTACGAATTTCGGATGGAGACTTAGGAGATTCCCATTCATTTACGGCTTCCACCTTTGCAGGGTCAACCAAAATACCACTCGGGTTAATAACATGACCCAAGAATTGAACCTCGCGTAGCCAAAATGAACACTTAGAAAATTTTGCATACAACTTGTTCTTTCGCAGAGCTTCCAAGACTTCCGTGAGATGACCGGCGTGATCGGATTCACTCTTGGAGTACACAAGAATTTCTTCTATGAACACAATAACCGAACGATCGAGCATCGGCCTACACACCCGGTTCATAAGATCCATGAACGCAGCCGGTGCGTTGGTCAAACCGAAAGACATCATGAGAAATTCGTAGTGCCCATAACGAGTGCGGAAGGCAGGCTTAGGAATATCCTCCTCTCGAATTTTCAACTGATGATACCCGGACCTAAGGTCGATCTTCGAGAACCAGCTAGCTCCTTGGAGCTGATCAAATAAGTCGTCGATCCATGGGAGATGGTACCGATTCTTAATAGTGAGTTTATTCAATTCATGGTAGTCGATGCACATCCGCATGCTACCATCCTTCTTCTTAACGAACAAGACCGGGGCACCCCAAGGTGAGATGCTCGGTCGAATGAAACCCTTTTCGAGCAAGTCTTCCAACTGAGCCACAAGTTCTTTCATTTCATTCGGCGCTAGACGGTAAGGGGCTTGAGCAACGGGTTTTGCGCCCGGCACAAGGTCTATCTGGAACTCGACCTCGCGGTCCGGTGGCACATCTGACAAATCATCTAGAAATACATCCGGGAAATCCCGAACGATAGGAACATCGCCGACGGTAGCCACCTCGGTTTTCATATTTATAGCATACGCTAGATACGCCCCGTAACCCCGCTGCATCAACCTTCCCGCCTTAAGCATGGATATGATATGTGGCGTCGCACCATTCCAGTCACCGAAGACCGTAATTTGGGTCCCATCCGAGGCCCTCAGACGAATAAGTTTCTGACCACAAATGATCTGAGCGTCAACACTCACGAGCCAATCCATCCCGAGCACCACATTGAAACAACCAAGCGGCATCAAATACAACCGCACCGGAAATCTATACCCAGACAACTCGATGGAATAACCTTGAATAGCCCTAGACACGGGAACGGATTTTCTTACAGCGACCTCAACCTCAAACACATCGACTACGCGCTCGGGTGATTTATTCCATGAGGAACAGAACGCGGTAGACACGAAACTTCTACTGGCGCCCGAATCAAATAAGACTGACGCCTGTAATTCATCAAGTAAAAAGGTACCTAGGATAATATTATACTACTGCTTAGCTACATGATCATCACATACGATTCCAAAGGAGTAAGAAATTATAACGGTGGAATAAAAGCAAAATAAGGAAAAGTACCAGAAACAACATCCACATCATCCTTTGCCTCCCTCTTGGAGATGTTGAAGGCCCTCACCCTAGCCTTCGGCTTCTCTTCCATCTTCCCCCTCGAGGAAGTCCCTTGACCGGACCCCCCCCCCCCCGCCTTATTGGTAGGACAGTTTGATGCTAAGTGACCGGAACCCTTACAGCGGAAACAAGTCAACGTCGGACACTCGAAATGGGGGTGTCCCACCTTATCACAACGAAAACAGGAGCCAGACCCACTCTTACATTCCCCCTTATGCGGTTTCCCGCACTTCTTGCAATTACCAAACGCCGCATCCCTCTTAAACTCAGAAGTCTCAGTCTTCACCCTTTTCTCAGACGGGTTATAATTGCTTCCCCCGAGCCGCTTACCATACGAATTAGCGTTCCAAGTCTTCCTACTCTCGTTCGGCGGTAACTTCTCCCTCTGATCATACAATGTACCTGCTAGGGTAACCACTGAGTGAAAAGATTTCATGTCGGTGGTCACCACACCCCTACGAATATCTGCCGGAAGCCCCTTCACATACTTTTTAATTCTCTTGGCTTCGGGAGTAACCAAATCAGGACATAAGCGAGCCATCTGGTTAAACTTTGTGGTATACTCCAGATGCGTCAAACTACCCGCCTCCAAGGTCAAGAATTCCTGTTCCATCTTATCCAATTCATGCGGAGGAAAAAACTGATCGAGAACCAACTTCTTCAGCTCATCCCACGTCATCCTCCTGATCAAACGATCACCCATAGCCTGTGCCAAGTTGTCCCACCAACATAGTGTCTCAGAACGAAAAGAGGCAGTAGCATAAGTCACCATGTCATCCCCCTTACATTTACTGACTCTCAGAACGGCCTCCATCTCCCTCACCCACTGATGTGCTGCCAACGCATCCTTAGTACCATCAAAAGAAGGAGGGTCACACTTCTTAAAGTCACCATATGAGAAACCCCGAGTAGACACACTACCAGTCCACACTTCGTCTTCATCCCCACTCGGCACATACACCTCTTCCTCCTCATCAACCTGCATCTCCCTACCCTTCCTTTCTTTACCTGAACTCTTACCAACCACAGACTCCTCCATGGCCCTAACGGCCTCAGCAACTATCTCGGAAATGGCGTTATAGAGCACCTGGTAAACCTCATCCGCGATGGCCGCGCGCATATCAGGATCTAAGGCGGGGTTATCCCCTCCTCATGAATCGGGGCTTCCTGCTGGGAAGTAGGAATCTCATTCTCGGCTTCGGCACGTGGCTTACGACCACGACCACGAACACTAGAACCACCTCTCTTAGCTGCTCGAGTATTAACCATGACTTATCCCTACGAAGACAGAATTTTAATATGGTTAAGTACAAGTGGCATTTAGAACATGTAAGGTAAGGATAAACTGCTAATGACGTTGATCAAGTGTAATTAGTCGTTTACTTTACTGCCCGTCCTAATCACCCCCTGCCCCTAACCACATTAGCCTTCTATCTAACACTTAAACAATTAATCACATACTGGAAACTTTCAAATTCAAAGAAATGACTAAATAATTTAAAGTTACCTCTTGGCGTGCAGCTACTCGCGGTGGGTATACTGGTCTCTTTTCTTACAGTTCGAGTCCAAGCATTCGGGGATGCTCGGATCTCTCGAACCATGGCTCTGATACCAACTTGTAAGGCCCCGAACCCCGGGAACCCTACAGTTGGTATTCCCACAAAATACTTGTAAAAATATTTAAACTAGAAAATAATTCATTTCATTAAAATAACCAATTCAGAGTATAATTCAGCGGAAAACATAGATAATAAAATAAGTTCCCAAAAACCCTGGAATTATGCCCAAAACCATTTTAAATAAAATTTATAAAACTTTTTAAAATAAAATGTTCAATAATGAAATCTTCTATCCATGTATGCCCTTCACCGTCAAAGTAGCTTCGCGCATGTCCAAGAGAAAAGGCATCCTCCTCCTAATCCTGAAACTCACACTAACATGCACACAAAGTCAGCTTGAGCTGAGCAAGTTTCAAGTTTTAATAAATAACATCAATAATAATACTCATAATAGTCATTCCAAGAGTTTAAAAGTAAAAGGAGTACATCAGTTAAGCCATCATCATCGGTAAATAATCATTCTTATATATATATATATATATACATATACATACATATATATAAACATCCTTATAAGTACATTCCTATATATACAAAATTAAATATATAACATCCAAGTAATAACATCAGGGTCGAGCAAATGTACAACCCAAACACGTAACATCTCATCAACGTATGCAAACACAAAGTAGGCACACGTAATATCTGTAGTCGATACGACTGCAACATCGCCAAATATTGGCGATACAATAATATATACACACACACACACACACACACATACTATAACATCCCAAGGCCTACCATATATTAGCAAGCCTATATAAAATAGTTTAAACGTTTCATCAAGCAAATCGCGTAGGTGTGCATGCTAGCCCAAAAACTTAAAAAGAGTTAAAAGGGGCATCATGAACTCACCTGACACAAGACACGGATTCACCACGAGCTAGAGAATCCCTACGTAGTCCCAAGACTCAAACACCTGCCGGTTTACATTCAATCAATACTAATGACATCAAGATGACTCGTTTATCCTACGTTCTAACAGGGTTCGGGTCACCTAAAGCCTCGAACTCATCAAACTAAATCAGAACAGCCCTCGAGGCCTCACATTCACCAAAACGACCCTTAGACACTCCCGGGAATAAAGAATTCCCAAATTATCTTCGGAAGCACTAGGTGATACCAATACGCGCGTTTAAGAGTCGTTTAGGCCATTAACATCCAACTCAGCCCTGTGTGGACCCAACATGATAAAATCGCATCCAATAAGTCCACATGACGCTAAACGAGTCAAATGGGTCGGTAATTCGCAAGTACAACGCACCAACTACTCAATAAACGCAATTGCGTGTTGTACCGACCCGTCGGAGTAACCGATAACCAATTCAGCCCCATAACTTATAAAAATGATTTTTCAACAGCCCGTACATCATTCCAAGTGTCCCCGAGCTGAATTGGTCGTTAATCACTTCAACCCTTGCGTTAAACGCACCAAACTACAATTCTAGTCAACCGAACACAATCTTTTAAACGATAACTAGTTGACCAATCTAACGAACCCCAATGAATAT
The DNA here is from genome assembly GCF_021521415.1 of Bidens hawaiensis. Taxonomy (NCBI): domain Eukaryota; kingdom Viridiplantae; phylum Streptophyta; class Magnoliopsida; order Asterales; family Asteraceae; genus Bidens; species Bidens hawaiensis. The sequence goes on from NW_027491788.1 coordinate 442,295, forward strand.
GGTTTTTAAGTATGATATACTACACATACCTAGAAGGATTTTGGTGCAAAAACCTCACTCAAAACAGTCCCGGTAAAGCTCAATTGGACAGCCACCCGGTTAGCCTATAACAAGCCATTAATCGATCAATACGCGTGTTATAACGACCAATTATGGTGTAAAAGACTTGGGGAATCGTAGTACTAACCTTTAATTGATGTTTTACGCTCACAAATTGGCCGGAAAAAGGAAAATCGCAGGGGGGGGGCTGAGAGGCTGCCGATCGGAAACGTGAAAAGGGTTAGGATTAGGCTTGTTTATGTTATAAACATTTTCCACATCTGGTCCCTCCAATTATAAAGAATTAGCTTTTTGGTTGAAAGTTAAATGATATAACGTATCGGGAAGATGGTCGGGTCAACGAAAGATGTCGGCTAACTCCCGAGAAATATACATCCTCTACATGCTGAGAATCTTTTAATCGAAAAATTAGCGGGCGTTACATTAAAAATGCGCTGTAGTTAAGAATGAAATACCTGAGTCGTTGTTGTTGTCGGTGTAAAACTCAGGGTACTCCTCAGCAGTAACATCCTCTACTTCCACTTCATCATATTCAGGCACATTCCCGTGTGGAATGCCTGTATTCGTACTTTCTTCAAATTCCACATCCACATCCACACTCTTTCCCAATTCCTCAACCTCCTGTTCCTTCAGATCCAGAAGCAGGGCAATTTATTCTTTTGTCAACGAATGGTCAACAAACTCAACCTCTTCGATCTCATCCGCATTTACAATACTTCTCACAATCCCATCCATACAAACAAAAATAATTCTATTCTCAGGAATCACATCGATCGGTTTAGCCTGAGAATAGTCCTTGTAAGGCACAATCTGCAACTGATCACTCTCCCCAAACCACCACTACCAGTCTCAGCCTAATTACCTGCCAACGAAGCAGAACTACTGCCCGGTTGCTGATCTACACCTCCTTCACCATCTTTATCATCCTCATCATTCTTCAATTTCTTCAACTCATCATCTTTACACGTCAGTTGAAGTATAATCTCGTCTTGCTTATCTATCCTCTCTCCCCTGAGCAACAACACGGGCCTTAAGTCCCCTGTTTTCGCGTTGAATAAATTGAATATGCCTAAACATATTTCGCTAATCTTCCCTCATCTGTTCTTGAAACGAACGATCTGCTTGAATCTGAGTTTGTTGCACATGAACCAGATTCAACAGATTAAACCACAGGGCACTAGAAGATAACTCATAAAAGTGTGGATGAAGCAATTGCATCGGACCCTGAGGACGATTAAAAGTCATGAAAGAATGTTTAGGTCTTTGCAACGGTGTAGGATTAACTGGTGTAGTTGGTTGCAGAGGAGTCATGCGAGCTAACACCATTTGCAACACATCTCCAAAATAAGGATCAGCTACAGAAGTAGTTGTCAATGTCATAGACGGAGGTACTGGAGAAATAGGTATCTGAACAGGAGTAGGAGGATCGAGTAACAACAGGAGTTGGAGATCTCGGAATATTCTGTGGTACAGGAGAAGTAGGAACAACAGCTGAAATAGATATAGATACCGGTACAGATGCAGGTGGAGTAGATCGCTCAAACGCTTGACTTGGTATCTCAATACCCGAGCCTCATTTGACACGTTGCTTCTTTGGTTTCTCCCCTTTATCTACCATCGGTTCTTTTCCTTTACGCTTACGTTTCTGTTCATAAGTTAACTCAGCCTGTGGTCCCGGACCACCATCACCACCACCACAGTCATTTCCACCATTACCACCTTCACGCTTATAGTCTGAATCATCATGAGCCCAATGATCATTAGGTGTGCAACATAATCAATGTTCGCAAGGTGACCAATCAATCGCTTGTACTTCAGTCGTTTTTCAAGACTTTGACCTCGGTAAGATCGTAAACGCCTCATGGTTTCTACATTCATCCTGTCAAGCTTCAATACATCATCTTGAACTTTAATCAAATCAGGCTGTAAATCATTGATCATCATCTGTAGAAATTTTGGGTACATAAGAAACTTGTGACGGCTCGTGAGATTTTCCTTCAAGTGATAATAAACCAATTCAGAGAAATTGAATGGTTTATTCAACACTATGGTAACAAAAGCAGATTGTAGCATCACTCGGTATTCATCGAAACCACCTTTTCGTCCACCAAGACAATGCATCAACACGTGAAGCAAATACTTGTATTGTTCACACAAGTGTGCTTTTTTATACATAGATTTCCCCGAATCACCATTATACCTTACCCATTCAAACAACCCACGAATCAAACTCCGATCAAACTCGCATCGATCATCCAATGTATCACGAAAACCCAATGAATCTCGAATAACCCCAACATCAATCACTAATGGTTTATCCTGAATTACAGTTTCTATCTGATTCTCAGTCTCGTTAAATTTAGCTGTATCCCAAAAAGCTCGTATAATACTCTGATAAACAACTTCATGAGTAGAGATGACCTTGTATATCCTGTAGCGTGCCAAGAAACTGATCATACCCCCAAAGATCGGTGAATCTTCAAAATTTGGATCTAGAAAGGCACAGATGTTATGGCTCTTGTTCCATGATAGTAACACTGGAGCTTGCTCAGGTTCGGCTTGATCTTGAGCTTGAGGCTGTTGTTCAGGGTTAACCTCGGGATTTTGTTTGGGAACAGGGGTTTGAATATTCTCGTCTGCCATTTATGTTAAAACCACAATAAAATATTAGTAAATTATTCAAGAATATAATACTGAATAACGAAGTCCATCTCATTCGTTTTAATGGTTTGAACGAATGAGACATTCGTTATACCTTAAATGTCTTTCATTCGAATCACTCATACGTTAAAACATTCGTTAAAATGACGAATCTAATCTTATTAACGAATAAATCCTAATTCGTTACTCTTATTCGTTATAAGTTTGACCAACTATTCGCTACCTTAATGAATCAGATAGTCATTCGTTAGCATTTTAACGAATCTGACTATCATTCATTATAACAATAACGAATATGATTTAATTAACCACTGTGACTAATAGGAGTCAATTTTACAATTGATGACTAATTAAAGTAAAAAACAACGATGAATATATCAGAAATGTGATCTTCTATCACATTCATCAATTAACCATAACGATAATGATCGAAAATCATTATAATACACTTAACACAAATCATCAGTCACTATTTTATTTTGATTATAAGGTTTATTAGATGTTAACTACTCGATTGATATACGAATATAAAACGAATCAGTTAACTCCTAAACACCGATGAAATTTCATGAGTGTCATATGATTGTGATCGCCATTACCTGTTGAAAACGAATATGTCAGTCAATTAAGCAAATAAGCAGGTATATGATTCTGGAAAAATTTTGGCAAGAGTTCGTTTAGGTTGGCGATGAAATAGGAACAGGCGAATGAAGGGTCATTCGTCTGCCCCGGGGATTATAAACCCCAATAATTTCACGCTTTCCGAGGTCATTCGTTCAAATTGGAACTAACGAATGGCCTCATTCGTTAACTTATTCCTCTGATTCGTTCAAGATTGTTAAACGAATAAGATTCACATTCGTTAGCCATTTAACGAATAATACATTAACTCTTCCATTCGTTAACTATATAACGAATATTAGAGTCATTCGTTAAAAATTTAACGAATGATACATTAAGATCATTCCATTTGTTAACTGTTTAAGCGAATGTCTTCCATTCGTTACGCACAACGGAAGCGAATGTCGTTATAACGAATGAGATACTCATTCGTTAAATCAATGTTAACGAATCACCAAAGATCCTCAACGAATGAGATATTCATTCGTTATGTTTTAAATAACGAATGAGATACAATCTCATCAAGAAATTAAATATTTATTAAAACCAATTAGGGTTTTAATCAAACAATTTAAATAATCAATTAAATCCATTTTAGGGTTTTAATTGCATACATTAACATACCCGATCAACCAAAGATCGGTAATGTTTAATTTAAACGGATTTTTACGTTAAAAATCACCGATACAGGTTGACAATACGTTAAGCACGATTAACTTAAAAAAAACTTGGGGTAAAACTCTTTTCTTTTTGTTTTGAATTATTCGCAAGCTTGGTAAATCGAAAATAAAGCAGAAAAATAAAATATTTTTCTAATTTTGAAATATTTTCAACATAAAAATCAATGTAAAGCAGTAAACAACTAAACTACTAAAGAGTACATGTTTTTGAGAGTTGAGCAGGGAATCATATTGACCAATTTTTCCGTCCATCACAGTTTTATTTTCGGCGTTTATTATGACTAATGTTAAGTCGATTATTAGTATTGTTGTCCACTTAAATCTTCGAACAAATTTTTTCAGAACTTTCGGTGATATACTTAGTGATTCAATTATGCACAATTCTTCTGTGGGACCCACCTATCAGACATAATTTTAATATCTCTTATACAGTGAATTTCATATATACGTTATTATTTTTCTTTAACTTGATTAGCTGTGACTCATGCAAATATAGCAAAGTGAAAATAAAGCAGAAGGTTAAAATTTTTCCTTAAGATCGGTATTACTACACGCAGATAAGGTTCCATTTTAACAAAATAAAAAGATAAAATAAGTTGAAATTGTATAAAATCTTAATTCTCAATTCGGATAATCCCGTATTATCACGCGGAGAAAGTCCAAGATTTTATACGAAACACCAAGAAAATAAAGCAGAATATCCAAATCTTAACCCTCAGGTCGGATAATCTTATCGCGCATGAGAGGATCCAAGATTTGAATAAAAATAATGAAAAAATGAAATTGAATTTCTTTGCAAAATGAAATATAAAACAAAGCAGAATTTTCTTCAAAAATGAAAGCATGCACACACAGTAATCTTAAACTTTTGATACTTAAAACAGATATTTAGCTATGCATCAAGATGTAACCCCACTAGATTTGGCATGTAGTTTATGTTTATATCTCTTACAAGTTCTTACTCATTTATTTTAAAGACCTACCAATACATCGATACAATTAAGCATTTAGTCTTTTATTGCTTACTTTTTACTGGATTTAGGATCAAATGACCAATGTACTATCATTTTCCCTTTTTGCTTCAAAACTCATTTTGAGGAGCATTTTTCAATGTTTTTGTATTTTTCAATATTTGAATGTTTTTGGAGTTTAATTTTCTTTGTACAAATCGAAATCACAATATTTTTGGATTTTATGTTTTTCTCTCCCTAAAAACAACAAAAATTTAACTAACACAAGAAATAAAATGATTTAACCAAGCTTTTGAATATCTTTTAAAGTTTTTAAACCATTTATACCCAGTAAATATTAAAAACGAGTTTTATCAAACGCTTTGGTATAAAGGTCGGCATTTTGAAATTCCGTGTGAATTTTATCAATCGAAATTAATTTCTTTTCAAAGCAATCACGTATAAAGTGATAACGGATTTCAATGTGTTTGGTATTCGAATGAGGAACCGGATTTTTGGTGATGGAAATAGCGGCCGAATTGTCAATAAAAATAGGAGTAGTAAGAAACTTCAAACCGTAATCCCGCAAATGTTGTTGGATCCAGAGAACCTGTGAGCAGCAACTCGAGGCTACCACATACTCCGCTTCGGCTGTTAAAGTAGAGACCATCATCTGCTTCTTACACTGCCAAGAAACAAGTCGGTTTCCTAAGAACTGACAACCCGCTGTTGTAGACTTGAAATTGATCTTGCATCTCCATAGTCCGAATCAGTAAAAGCGGTGAGATCAAACTTATTGTCCTTGGGGTACCACAACCTGATGTCAGGATTTCCCCTCAAATAATGTAAAATGCTCTTTACTGCTGCCAGATGAGTCATTCGGGGACTCGATTGGTACATGGCACACAAACAAACAGCAAACATGATATCAGGTCGAGATGCAGTCAAATACATAAGAGATCCGATCATTGCTCGATACAGGGTTGGATCTACGGTATCCTTCAATTCATCCGGTGATAAATTGTGACCCACGGGAAGAGGTGTCGAAGGAATCTTGCCGTTTGATAACTTGAATCGGATCAAGACATCGTTCACGTATTTAGTCTGATGGATAAAGATCCCGGAATCAGACTGGTGAACCTGCAATCCTAAGAAAAATCTCATCTCTCCAATCGAACTCATCTCGAATTTGGTTTGCATCATCTTCTCGAAATCTTTGCATAGGCTGTCGTTTTTCAATTAAGTCCCATACATCCAATCTAACAAACTGTTGCAGCTCCTCCTACATAGCTTTAACCCAAGACGGTTCCTTGAGTGCCATCGTGACACTTGTCGGTTCAATCTGTGATAGAAAGCAGGTGTATTGTGCAATACTAAGAATACCCGATGAGTGCAAATCCGCATAAGCACATACGATCGAATCCTCAGTAGGAGATAAGTTACAGTTAACTATATCATCACATACATTAGCTAATTGGTGTCTTGTACCAACCCCGTCATTCACATCACCAATTACCTGTTCCTGCAGTGATTCATGTGAATCCTTAAGGAAGGATTAGCAGGTACAGATACGTTATCACCCAGATTGGTGATATTTCCTCCGCAGTGTCTAAAGAGATAGTTGGTGAATCATCAACAACTAGAATCGGCTCGTTTGTTTATGGAGCTTCATCTAATGGAACTGACGATGAATCAACAAAAGCAACATTATCGGAAGAGTCTAAAACATCATGAGATGTCTTGGATACAACCCTTTTTATAAAAAGTTACAATTTTAGTTAATAATTGCAACCTTTTTCTTGAAATGTTGCATATTTAACTAAAAACCTCAACTTTCTTTTTTTCCTAAAAAGGTTGCTTTGTTAAAAACTTTGATGTAGCTCTTAATTTTTAAAAATTTGTTTAATTTAATGAGAAGGACAAAATAAAGAGTTCTAAACTCTTAAGTTTTAAAAATTTTTGTAATTTAAATAAAATAACAAAATAAAGGGTTTTAAATTTAAAGTAGTAAAAAAGCATCTATTATTATTTTTGGTGATATTTGATATTTAAATATTTTGTTTATATTTAAATAGGTGATAAGATTAATATAGGATTAAATGAAAATTTAAAATAATAGATAGGTTAGAACAGATTAAAAAAATAGTTCAATAAGGATGACTACTAATATTATAAAACTAATACTTATAATCAGCAAGACTCAAATTCGAGTATTTGGAAGAAATCTATACCCAGAAATTATGGAACTAAAAATAGTTGATTTTATTCCGTTTACTTAAACTAAACAAAAGAGGGCAACTATGAGGAAGGATCAAATAAGAACCTATTTAAATGTAATAATAGAAGGAACCATTTCTAATTTGCCACTTGTCATCCTTTTAATTTGTGAATGAAGGGCAATTTCGGTAAATATTAGAAATGAATTTTAGAAATTCCTATATTTATGCAACCGTTTGTCTCCTTGTGCTTTTCATTATTATTATTATTATTATTATTATTATTATTTTGAATTCGGAAATTTTTATATTAGTTTTAGATATAAAAGGTGAAGGTGATTTGTACCAGCTACGTTCGGGTGATTTTCTTTTCTCCGTGAACATATGTTTTTATAATTATGTATGAATGATGACGTGCTCTTAAGTTTATTATTTATACTTGTGCTATTATTGAGCAATACTAGTACAATACGAAAGTTCACTCTTTTTTTTAGGCTTTTTTTTTTTTTGCAAAAATATGGTGTTGGTATTCAAGGATCGGAGGTTGTGTTTAATGCATTTCTACTACGTACTTTTTTCTTTTTATAACACTGAAACATCACAACCAACACTATTAACACCACCTATGAATTCTATTTTCTACCAAATCAAAGCAACACAAATACACAATCAATATTGTTAATAGCATAAATTGTTCGTCATTTCTTTCTTTAAAGTTAAACAACACAATATAGGTTAGCAATATTATTAATAGCACATGAAGAAACGTGGATCGACTTACTAGTAGACGATAAACTTTCCTCGGGTATGAGTGTGCTATATCACCGATGGTTTTCCGGAGTATGAATTCTTCCACCTACAAAACGAGCAGCACCGTGAACTTACCCGTCAGAAAGGGACAGAGGGGTCCTCTTTGGGGTAACCCTCCGGTGTGAGAATAAGATATTGTAGGAGAAAATAATAATAATTTGAAAGTGAGTAAGGATTTAGAATGTATTTTCTTGCTTACCTCCCCTTGTGGAGGTGGTGTGGTATTTATAGTGTTAGGGTTTCCAATGATTGGGCTCAGATCCCATTAGGGCCTTTTTGGCCTCCTCCTATTGCTTCGCGCCACGTGTCCTTAGGACACCTGGTGCTTTTTCATTGATTATTCTCTTGTAGGTTCCTTGACGGATCGTACACGGGATATCGCTAACAACGCAGGTGCGGAATCCCTGCGCAGGTAGTTACGAGTGTAGAGATAGAATCACACGAGCAATAAATCAAACACGTTATATTGATAACCGAACATGTGACTCACGGTCACTATTACAGAAGATGACACGTAACAATACGAAACACACTGAAACAAACCCTAAAACGACCAACCCAAACTGTTTCGTCTGAAACAGTTTATATACACGACAACTTCGCCATAGGCGAAGTTGTCAATAACTTCGCTGATTCAACAAGTTCGCCATAGCGAACTTGTTGACAACTTCGCGCATTACAAAACAAACATAAACAAAACATAATTACATTACAGACTCGATTACAAATGCTAGACTATGAACTACTGACACACATGTACCAACAGACTCCCCCTTGGCAGTAGCTTCATATCTTGATCTTTAAATCTTGAGTCTTGTAATCTTCACCTCTACGCGTGCGCCCCTTCTCTCACACATACCGACACTACCCTTTGATATTTCCTAGCTTGATCCTTCCAAGCAGGAATGTAGAAGATCTTCTTCTCATTGAGCACTTTCAAATCAGCCTTCGATAGATTAACAAGATGCATCGGGTCGTACACCCGAAGTACTTCTTGTTCATCCTCATCTTCCATTACCGCCTCAGCTGTCTCACAATCCACGTACCACCATTTTAAATCTTTTTAGGACCGTTCTTGGGCATAACTTTCATCGGTACTTCTTTCAAATGACGGATTGGTTTATACTTCATTACCATCCAAGGTTTGCCGTCAGCCCTCATTCCACGATCTTTGTCTTCTATCAACTTTCCTTTTTGAGGCTTTAGCAGTTCAAACTTTTTGTCTTTAATGGCTTCTTTCCAGACGATCTTCCCAATGATTCTTGCCATATCATCATTACTTCTATTGATCAGCCCCAATCTCGCTAAATCTTTCACCTCACATTCTGGTAAGGAATTCAGAGATCTCAACAATCTCTTAAAGTACTGAATGCCGTCGTACCGTTTGATCACAAATAGTTTCAGCTCTTTGTCGTACAACCAGCATATGATTCCTTTCTTTGACTCTGCATAGCCCTTTATATTATAAGTCTTTCTGAACATCGTTGGCACTGCAGGCTTCTTGGTTTTAACAAACCACTGAGCACAGCCTTCTTTCCAGTTCGGCTGCTCCTCCCATACTGTATCTTCTATCACGCTCTCATCCCCCAATTCTGATCTCTCAACAGCTGGAATCTCATGTTCCACTGAATCATCCACAATCTCACCTTCTTCTAATACATCTTCCACATTAATCTGTTCTCCAATCCTCTCAATCTCATCCATAGGCAACACGTCATCATCATCCATCAACTCATCGTCCTCCTCCTCATCCAACTCCTTCAACGCATCAATAACGTCTTCAACATCAGCGTCGTCATCCACAACTACAACATCATCACCAGCTGCATTTGTAGACTCCCCCTCAGTTGTGGAAGCTCCAAGAGCCTGAGAGGTTCTTGGCAGCTCATCACCTGCACCTGAAGGTGCATTGGGATCATCGTCATGATCTTCTCGTCTTTTCGTTCTCAACTCATCGCCCCTACACGTCTTCTCCCCCTGAGATGCCAAGTAATCCTTGAAGGCATCTATTATTCGTCCATGTTCAACCAGGAGGGCAGCTTGTAGTCGATTGGATTCCACTAGGCGGTCAATAGTCTTTGACTGTTCAGCAACAATCCGCTCTAGCGAAAGAATCCTCTCGGTATCTGAAGTAGGCAATGGAGTTGGAGGAACATCAGCAGAAGTGACCGCAGGTGGTACACTTGGTAACCCTGCAGTAGAAGTGATTGTCGACTCCACAAACCGTGCAACTACCACCGGTGGATTAAGCGGTTGAGGTGGTAGGGACACAATTGTTGGTGCCGACGTCTCGATCGCTGTAACCTGTGCAGTAGTAGGAATAAGAGACATACCAGATAAGGCAGGTGGAGCAAAACGTACTAGTCTTGAAGATTCTCCAGCTCCCGAACCTATCCCTCTCTGTTCTCTTCTTGAACGTCTTAGCACAATCTGTACTGCCTCCTCTTCATCCACTTCATCCTCATCCTCCTCCACGGTTCTCGGCCTCTTTCCCGTAGTCCGTTCCCGAGACACCATAAGTCTTCTTGCCTCAGCAAACGTCTCGTCTAGATCAGAGTCAGCTACCGAAGTAGCTGCTCTGGTAACATCCATAAACTGAGGACCCGAGACATCCATATCAAACAAACCATGTCCACTAAAAGCAGCATCTAGATCAACATGTTCAGCAGTGGACACAGCCTGAGATATAGTAGCTGGCACAGCAGCAGAAGATACAACAGGCGCAGCTGATACAGCATGAGGTGCTGCCGCCTGATGTGGTTGCGGATCCCTGAACTCGTCCCCTCCTGCAGGAACATACTCCGGGTTAATGAGATGCCCGAAAAGTGGAGTATGCCTGGGACGCCGCTCAGGGTTGCTACGAGTGCTCGACGTTCTGCACTGAGCAAAGATACGTTTTGTTACGCACTCAACGTATCTGATAGGGCGTCTTTGCGGTATAGACGGAGCGACATGATTAATAATCATTTGTAGAAACCGAGGATACATAATAAAACGCTCGTGCGCCGTCGCCCGTCTCTGACGATCAATCTCGTAAAAGATTAGCTGACTAAAAGAATATCTGCGGTTGTAAGTCAGCGCAATCATAGCCGATTGCATCGTCGCACCCATCCCGTCTGTTCCTGCCTTTCTGCCGGACATGCATACTATCAACACATGCATCAAAAAGCGCCATTGATCCAGCAGAAAGCCTTTCCTCCTCTGCGAGTCCCCCAGCGGACCCGAATAACCCATCCTTAAGTAAGCTCCGTCACGGAAAGGAGCTACGAATTCCGTTGGGTCGTCTCTCGTTTCATCACCGAACTGCAGAGCCAACCGTATGTCTTCCGAGGAAAACTGTATGTCTTGACCATTGACAGTTGCTCGCATCACTGGAGGCTCAGGTCTGCAATCATAATACACCGTCTGCCAGAAATCTTGAATGTTGGGCAGAGATATGGGTAGTGTATTAGTGATCGCGTGAAAAACTCGTGATCGTTGGAGAAATGTGATAATCTCCCTATAGTCTTCAACGCCTCGTGCGTCTGGATCCAAAGTGATGTATTGGTTATGGGCTGGGAAGAATTGTCGTTGCTCATCACCATCATCACCTCCAGCACCTCCAACAGCAGCCATATCTGCACAAAACAAATCAAGTTAGAGACCATATAACCATCTCACAAGTTCGCTGTGTACCATGTGCGAAGTTGTGATGTACAGGCGAATTTAAAGGTGAGGCGAAGTTGGGAACAACTTCGCTTCATCTGTAAGTTCGTCTAAAATCTTATAAAAAATTTGAAATAGGCGAAGTTGTGTTCAAGGCGAAGTTATGGATAACTTCGCCATAGGCGAAATTAAGCTTCAAGCGAAGTTGTGGATAACTTCGCTGAAGGCGAACTTAAGCCACTGGCGAAGTTGAGAATAACTTCGCGTAAACCTTAACTTCGCCTGAATCTGAACCGGCGACTGTTCAGATTCAAACAAGTTATATCCGACGTTTCGGACCGATTTAACGATCCACCAATGAAGAACGGCATGGATTAATGATATTGAGACGTGAAGGACGTCCATGAACACGTAACACAAAGGTGAAAAACTTGGTTTTGAAGGTTCGACGACCCGAGGTCTCGAACCGGGTAAAACTATAACGAACGAGTAAGTTTGGATGATATTGACAACACATACCACGAGTATAGTAGAAACTAGGAACACAAGATCGAAATCGAAAGTGAAGAATAAGATCTGGATGTAATGGTGTTTAGAACAAGTTCGCCGGTAATTCGAAAAAAAAATGATACTGTTACTGTTTACAATCCTTTATATAGGGCAGAGTTGGTTCAGGCGAAGTTACGCTTAACTTCGCCAAGGCGAAGTTAAGCACAACTTCGCCGAATTCAACAACTTCGCCCGTAATTTTCAAAATCAGCCCTTTAAGTTTGAATAATCTAGAATTTAACCTTATAAATTACCAAAAAGAGTTAAACAAATATGATCAAGACCTAGTAACCAACAATAATATAACTACAAAAAAAACTTAGAAAAATTTTAACGAAATAAGGGATCAAATTTCAGTCTAGTCAGGGACCACTACGTTTTAGAAAAGATCCTAACAGGAATCATACTAACGATGTGACTGTCACTTAGATCCGTGTTTAGCTGTATTATGACATAGAGACACAGGTTGTAAGCATGTAAATAACGTAAATGGTTTTCATCGTTTCTGTGATACGGATTAAGGTTCAGTTAAGCTCAAAAGTTTAAGTTGGCAACATCTCAGAGATAATGATGTCTTCTATCTATTCTCAAAGCGTATTTGGCTATACCCAAGTCACCCCGAATTGACTTCGACCCATAATGTCTGATTATCTTGTAGATACACTATGTCTGCCTCCCGTTTTCTTCTAACTCCAGACTTGAGAAGTCTTGATTGTTACTATGTCTCATAAGTATTTAAAAATATACACGTATATATATATATATATATTTTTTTTTTGAATTAAACATTTTTATCGACTTCGGAGTACTAAATCACTGCAAGTCCCGAATCTGGATCACTGCAGTATCTTGAAATGCTTTCTTCACGGGAATCAGAACACTCACGGGCTCGTGTATGACTGGGTAGTCGCTTTTCTGCCTATCCTTCGAAAAGATATGTATGAAGACATACAAAACTCTTAAGGAGTTTCCACGTAGATTCGAGTAAATTTAAGTTAGTATCACATACACTTTTACGCACCATAAAAATTACCATGACATACAATGACTGTTCTAAAGCCTTTTAAGCCTAATAACTTCACTAGTTAAGCACACACAATCAGTATATATATCATTTTCCAAGGTTGGATCAATTTTCTGTTAAACACAGCATAGAACTTCATACGAAGTAACAGACTTGAAAATTAATTTCATTTCCCTAAAAAAAACTTTAAATTCAATCGCCCCAATCACGTCAAAGTCGTCAGGTAAACGGCTATCCTGAAGATCCAATGGATCAACTGGACCGACCACATACAAGTATGTGTCCTTCTTACTAAGTATGACCGACTAATTTTCAGCAACTGAAAGAACACACGTCATAGCTGCCCCGGTCACTTTCAGTCTTCCGGTTAATGGCTATCCTCATTCTCTAAGTTGAAACGAGGACCAAAACATATCCTAGGATATGTCCATCAAACTGAGGTAACCGACTAATTTTAAGCAAAAATGAACCATGTTTTTTTTTTTTTTTTTTTTTTTTTTTTTTTTTTTTTTTTTTTAAACAAAGACATGGTTACTAGGGATTGATCATCCCGTTTAGCTCAATTAGGTTTTGAAATCTGGATTTATCAAACGCTTTTGTAAACAAGTCAGCAAAATTTTCAAGTGTATCAACTTTTTCGATCTTTATCAGTTTCTTCTCAGCACAATCCCGTATGAAGTGATGACGAATGTCAATATGCTTAGTTTTACTGTGCTTCACGGGATTGTTAATTACTGAGATGGCGGCAGTGTTATCAATTAAAATAGGAGTAAGTAAGAAATTCAGACCATAGTCGCGCAATTGTTGCTGAATCCACAAAACCTGAGAGCAGCAGTTGGATGCTGCCATGTATTCAGCTTCGCATGTTGAAATTGCAACTGATGTCTGTTTCTTGCACTGCCAGGAAACTAATCTTCCTCCAAGAAACTGACAGCCTCCTGTTGTTGACTTCCGACTCTGATTACAGCCACCATAATCAGAATCTGTATACGCTACCAGTTCAACGTCTCCTCCCTTTGGGTACCACAACCCTAGTTTCGGCTTGCCCTTAAGATACCGCAAAATCCTCTTCACACCTTTCATGTGAGATTCCTTTGGGTTTGCCTGAAAACGAGCACAAAGACAAACAGAAAACATTATATCGGGCCTAGAAGCAGTTAAATACATTAATGAACCTATTATCGCCCGATACAGAGTAGGGTCCACATCTGCGTCACCGTCTGATTCAGCGCCCAATCTGTGATTGACGCAGATTGGGGTGTCATATGGAGAACTGTCCTCCATCTTGAATCTTTTAAGCACATCATGAACATACTTTGTTTGATGAATGAACATCCCATCCTTCTTCTGATCAACCTGCAATCCTAGAAAGAAGGTTAGTTCACCCATAGCACTCATCTCGAATCGTTTCTTCATGACAGCCTCAAAATCCTGACACATGGATACTCTTGATGCAGCAAAAATGATATCATCCACGTAGACTTGAACCAGTAAGAAGTCACATCCTTCTCTCTTCACAAACAGCGTACTGTCAATCAATCCTCTTTCAAAACCATTTTCCAGCAAGTAGTCCGATAACGTTGAATACCAGGCACGAGGTGCCTGATGTAACCCATATAACGCCTTGCTCAACCTGTATACGTGATCCGGAAAGTCTGGGTCAGGAAAACCCGGAGGTTGCTCAACATACACAACCTCATCAACTTTTCCGTTTAGAAACGCGCTCTTCACATCCAACTGAAATACCTTCATCTTTTTAAATGCAGCAAACGCCAAAAACAATCGAATCGCTTCTAACCGGGCAACAGGAGCAAACACCTCATTGTAATCAATACCCTCTTGCTGATTAAAACCTTTAACAACCAGCCTCGCCTTATTTCTCACGATAATTCCCTTATCATCTCTCTTGCACTTGAACACCCATTTCGTGCCTATAGCATGCACATTCTTTGGTTTTTCAACCAAGGTCCAAACTTCCATTTTTTCGAACTGAGCCAACTCTTCTTGCATGGCTTCGACCCACGAGCTGTCCTTTAAAGCCATTTGATAATTCTTTGGTTCAATTTGGTTTATAAAGCAGGAGTACAAACATTCATTCATTATACCCGTTTCTTTTATGCTTGAATAAACACAGGTGTGCTCATTCAGGCTACTTCTGGTTTGTACACCAGAGGACACATCACCTATAACATTCTCCAATGGGTGATCTTTGTGAATTCTCGTGGTCGGAACAGCACCGACATGCAAATTGTCTTCCAAGTTTGAAGAGATCTCATCTACAGTAGTTTCAGGCTGAGAGTGAAAAGGATTAATAAACTCATCTTCAGTTGAGGCCGCAGGGGTATCGATAGGGTTTGATGTGGAAGGCTGAGATCTTTCTGTCATCTGATGTTGCATTACCTCCTCTTCCTCATCAAATATCATCTTCGTCACTGCTCTTTCGTCTTCTTCAGAAATTTCCAAAGTAGGTACGTTAAACGACTTAAAAAGTTTAACATAGTCAAACAGCTCAGCAGGTCCATTGCTTGGTTTGGCGGTTGGTAACTAGTAATGTCGGTGTTACAAACCACCTCCACCTTGCAAGTTGTCGTATTGAAGACCCGTCTGTTGGGAGTCCCAACAACATAACCGACTAGGATTCCCTCATCAGCTACTTCACCAAATTTCGAATTAGTCTTCAAAATCGAACAAGGAGACCCAAAAGGTTCAAGACCGCACAAGTTGGGCTTCCTTCCGTGCATAAGCTCGTAACAGGTTTTTCCAAGTCTCTTAACGGTTAACACCCGATTCAGAACATAGCAGGCTGTAGCAACTGCTTCAGCCCAGAACATCACAGGAAGCTTTGAGTCTGCCAGCATAGTTCTGGCTCCTTCAATCAACGTTCGGTTCTTCCTTTCAGCTACTCCGTTCTGTTGTGGAGTATACGGAGCGCTGTATTGATGCTCAATACCCTTCTGAAGATAAAAGATTTCCATCTCAAAGTTCTTGAACTCTGTCCCATTGTCGCTTCTGATGAATTTAACTGATTTACTCATGACGTTCTCGACTTTTGTAATTAGATTCTTCACCATCTGAGTCGTCTCGTCTTTCGTTTTCAGAAAATATACCCACGAGTATCGCGAGTAATCATCAGTTATCACCAAGCAGTAAGAAGTACCACCTAGACTTTGTACATTCACCGGACCGAAGAGATCCATATGAAGTAGTTCTAGAGTACCAGCAATTGAGTTGATCGTCTTGGTGAGATGGCTTTTCTTGTGTTGTTTTCCCTTCTTGCATGCTATGCATTTATCTTCAAAGTTAAAACTCTTTAAGGGAACGCCCATCACATGCCCATTTTTGACAATGAAGTTCATCTTACGAAGATGAATATGTCCCATTCTCCTGTGCCATAATTCTGATTCTGATTCGCTTGCCTTTGTCATTAAACAGGATTCTCCGGTGACCATTTCAGTAGACCTCATATCCATCACGTATGTATTCGTTTCACGTGGAGCTTTCATTACTATCCATTCTTCTGGTATATGAAAACCAGGCTTCAATACAATCGCTTCATTCTTAGTGAAATGGACAGTGTATTCTTTATCACAAATCTGCGACACACTCAGCAGATTGTGCTTTAATTCCTCCACAAAATTTACATTTTCAAGTGTCATTCTCCCATTCGACACAGTTCCTCTACCGGTAATCCTTCCACCGCTTTCACCAGCAAAACTAACTCTTGCTCCCTGAACAGGTTTTAAATCTTGCAACAAGTGTTTGTTGCCCGTCATGTGCCTGGAACAGCCGCTATCTACAATCCAAAGATTGTTGGCAGCCCTGTTCAACTGTTCCTGCACAATAAAACAAAGAGTTAGAATCTTGGGACCCAAGACCAATGGGTCTTGGATCGATACATCCCGTACCCTGGCTTTCTCAAGTTAGCATCAGGATAATTTCTGTAAGTCCTGTTAGGGAATCTCCCTGCAGATTGAGTGTAATGCCTTCCAAACCTTTGAGAATTGAAAGTGTTATATCTTGTGGTTTGGTTGTAAAACTGAGGTTTGGTTTTATGAAAACATGAATTCGATACATTTTGGCATTTTTTAAAGTTTTCATTTTTAGCAGTAGCATAATGACGCTTATACTCAGTTTTATTTGGCTTCTCATCTCTAAATCTCGGTTTCAAAGGGCAATCTGCAACTAGATGTCCTAACTTGTTACATCTAAAGCAACATCGACTCTCCATTTTCTTGTCAAATGTTGGTTTGGATGTAGAGGCAGTGTTACCAGCCGTTCGTCTCACATAAGGTGGGACGTACGGATTGAGTGGAGAACTCTTTTTAGAAACTTCATTTTTATCTCCATCGGTGGGTAAACCTACCTTCTCTTTTGTCTGACCAGATTCGGACAACTTATCCGAATCTGATGAGACTGGACTTGAAACAGAAATATTCACACTAGAAACAGGCGAACTTGTTTCGCCACAGCTAACACTTGGTTCAACACTTGTAATCTTGATAGGAGTTGTCTGAGAAACCTCGAAATCAACAGATTTCTGAACACTTGGATTATAAGTATAGTTGTGGTTAAAGGGTGGTGGAACTTCGTGATATCCGATTCCTCCCCTCTTTGCAGAGGTACCTGGATCACTCACGAGGTGATCAAGGATTGCCGAGGAATTCCTGAACTGCTCAAGTTTGCGGTTCAGTTCCACCACCTTTACCTGGTGGTCAGCAATCTGTTTATCCCGATCAGCAATCACTTTAGTTTTTTCCTCCAAAACTTCATAACTAAGATCAATTATTTCAATTTTCTCAGCAAGTTTAAGCTTTAAGCTTTGAATGTCTTTTTCACATGCTTTTATTTTAATTTTATAACTTGTTTCTCTTGCTTTTGTAAAATGGTGATCTTCTTTAATAGTTTTAAAGTCAGCATCTAAACGGACGTACTGATCAGTCAAAGTTGTTAGTTGCTCAGACAAATTTTCACAATTAGTACAAATATTTTTATTTCTTACCTCGGAGCGAGTGTCCTTGTCATTTGCCATGAAAGCTGTTTCTTCTTCAATAGCTTTCTCAGTTCCATCAACCTTCTCACATTCAGTCTCAGCCATGTTTGCTTGCTCACCAGAACCACTTGAATGCAGGTTCCAGTTGTACTCACCTGCTTCTCTGTTCAACATGGCGTTAATCTCTCTGTTAATTCCAGAATGTTGTGTAGGCCGACCTTGTCCTCGTTCAACCCTCTCATTTCTGCATTCCTTGGCAAAGTGCCCGTACTGTTGACAATTATAGCACCTTACCTTGGATTTGTCGAACCCAGGCCGACCACCAACAAACTTTCTCCCAGTTTTGTTCATAAACCGTTTCACACGCCTCACAATCATTGCCATTTGCCATTGCAAGTCCATCTCCTCCAGATCATCAGCATCGATCTGGTCGTAATCCTCATCTAGTACAGCAGGGTCCACAATCTTCCCCTGGATGTAGTTTTCGTAGGAAGCAATAAATGATGCATAGACTGCAAACTGCTCTTCAGCAGATTTTACACTCATAGGCATCTTGGAATAACTATTGCTTGATGCATTTGCAGAAAAACTACTTGTGGATGCTTGAGGCTTTGAAGTACTAGATCCTCCAGCAACGAAACATACATCACCATTCGTGTTTACAGAAACGTTTCCTTCATGAGACGAGTCAGAGCCTGACTCCCCTTTAGAGTAATAAGCAGCAGATTCAGGCCTTGAACTTGAGCCTGAGTTAACCTTTGCACCATACATACCAGGGTCTTGTATCTGATCTGTAGGTGTTTCTTTTCGAACCATATTAAGCTCATAAGTTCTGAGCTTGTTCACTGCCGTTTCAAGATCATAATTAGGAAAGTCTCTGTCTTCCCTCATAAGAACGGTGTACATTTCCCACTTCGGTGGGAGAGCATCGAGAAGTTCTTCAACGATCTCTTCTTCTCGGTAAGCAATCGAATAATTGCTAAGCTCTGTCATTAGATGATAGTATCTGGTGATAATATCATCCAGCGATTCGTTCTTCAAAAATTTGAAGACGGAGAACTGAGTCTTCAAAAGTTTTACCTTCGATGCACGGATACCCACATTCCCCTCGAATCTATTTTCAAGAGCATCCCAAAGCTCTCTTGCAGAAGTGTACTTTCGGAACGTATGGAGAACTTCTTGAGGAAGTGCCATTGTTATCGCAGCATGGGCCTTGCTTTCGGCCTCGTACATTTTCTTTTCTTCGTCCTCCATTTTGCTGTACTTCTTAACTACGTCACGGCCTTCGTATTGCATAGTAGGAGGGATATATCCATCCTGGATGCACACCCACATTTTGGCATCCTGGTATTTGATGTATTGGATGAATCTATCCTTCCATGCCACGAAGTCAGTTCCTTTCATAAGCCTCGGGGCCTTAGTGGCAGACCCCGCTTCTACTTCCATCTTGACCAAATCGGAGATATTGATCGACGACATCCTTGCAAAAACCTGAAAAACCTGGAAAAACAAAAAAAATATTAAAACAGCTCAGTTGGCGAAGTTAAGAATAACTTCGCTTGAAGGTTAACTTCGCTGAAAGAGAACTTCGCTGAGATCTTAAATTCGCTTGAATTGGGCGAAGTTAAGAATAACTTCGCTTAGCTCTGGCGAACTTATGAGTTGAGCGAACTTGGGTATGAAGCAAAGTTGCGGATAACTTCGCTAAGGCGAACTTATGAAGTGAGCGAAGTTGTAGTTAACTTCGCTAAACCTTATATCTTCGCCAAAAACCCTAATTCCAGCGACGGCAACTTCGCCTGAAGAATGGTAACTTCGCCCGATGAACGGTAACTTCGCCCGATGAACAGGGAAGTTTGTTCAGATCTGTTTTCGTCAATCCAGCAGCTCCCGATCAATGCAAAGGCTTGAAAATGACTGTCAAGCACTAGCAAAACTCAATCCCAACAAAAACACGTCCCGCGAATAGGTCAAACGAGACGTTTTCTACACCCGCGTGAAATCCCGAACCTCACAATCGAGCCGATTGGCTCTGATACCAATTGTAGGTTCCTTGACGGATCGTACACGGGATATCGCTAACAACGCAGGTGCGGAATCCCTGCGCAGGTAGTTACGAGTGTAGAGATAGAATCACACGAGCAATAAATCAAACACGTTATATTGATAACCGAACACGTGACTCACGGTCACTATTACAGAAGATGACACGTAACAATACGAAACACACTGAAACAAACCCTAAAACGACCAACCCAAACTGTTTCGTCTGAAACAGTTTATATACACGACAACTTCGCCATAGGCGAAGTTGTCAATAACTTCGCTGATTCAACAAGTTCGCCATAGCGAACTTGTTGACAACTTCGCGCATTACAAAACAAACATAAACAAAACATAATTACATTACAGACTCGATTACAAATGCTAGACTATGAACTACTGACACACATGTACCAACATCTCTGACCAAGGTATTTCACCTGACCCATATGCAATCACGTGGTAGCACATGGGTTTTGCTGAGTTGTCCACCCTTCATTGGCAGCTGTCAACATCAGCATATTCTTTATTCCTTAAAGGATACCTTCTGGAAGGTTGTCTGATGAGCACAATCATGGTTGTCCTTATCCTGATTTGGATAAGGACGTGGTTGATTATGTGCATGTGTGATATGCGCCTATCCTGGGGATGCGCGAGGTCTTCTCTTTATTCTCACGCGCAGATGTTTCATGCGCAGATGTGATATGCGCAAGCATATGTAATATGCGTGAGCATATGTGATATGCGCCACGCGCAGATGCGCCACGCTCAGATGTGATATGCGTGAGCATATGTGATACGCGCCACACACAGATGCGCCACGCGCAGATGTGATATGCGTGAGCATATATGATGCGTGAGCATATGTGATACGCGTGAGCATATGTGATGCGTGGACATATGTGATATGCGTGAGCATATGTGATATGCGCCATGCGCATAGGTTTTGGCTTTGTGTCTTCATGACATCCTGATTTCAAGCCTCTTGTCTATATCTTGTGGGTTGACCCGCCCCGCTCGATGTTAAGGCGGGTGCATACCTCTTCAAGCCCCCCCAGTCTAATGTGTGTCTTGTCTCGCGCGAGTGAGGTAAGATAGATATTAGACTTAATAGTTTGCTCTTTTAATAGGGTTTGTCTTTTCTTCTTTATTTCTCATATGTGCGTTGCGCGAAATTCTATCCTTTTGGTTGAAATGAATCGTCCATGTACGTGGTTGGTTGGTGCTGACATGCGTCAGAGATGGAGACGTTATGTGTCAGACTTTTCGTGTGCTCGAGGTGCTACAGTGGCCTGTTATGTCTCCTCATACAGTGTCAGGAACACGTGTCGCGCTCATGTTGGCCTGCACCTGCGAGTGGGGGCGCGTGAGCGTAACTCTGATCAGTACCTGTTTCTTTCTCTCTCCTGGGCCTATAAAAGCAAGCCTTTTGAGTGGTTTTTCTTCATCTTCATTGTTATTTCAGAGCTCTTTCTCCTTCAATTTTTATTCCGATTAAGAGCCTTTGTCTTTTGCTTCCAGATTTCTGTGCTTGAAGTAACCGCTGTTTGATTCCCAATTGTATGTCTGATAACCCAGACACCACAATTTCCCCCAGCAAACGCCGTGTAAAATCGTTAGTTATGTCCACTTTGAAGAAGACTGGCAAGGGTAAACGGGCTGCCGAGGCCTCGTCGGAGGAGGTGGGGAAGAACAAAACAGTGAAGAGATGGGATGAGATTCCCTGCAAATTGAAACAGTCTGACTTCGACAATCTCGTCGTCTCTCAGGGTTTTCTCCCTGAGTACGGCTGTCTGCTCCCGGCGGCCGGGAAAACGGCGGCAGATCCGCCCCCCGGCTACATCTCTTTATACTCTCACTTTTTCACTCACTGTAACCTTCGTCTTCCGATGACAAAGTTTATGGGTGCGCTCCTTCAGTTTTATGGGATTCACATATCCCAAGTCCATCCTTGTGGACTAGTGCACATGACTCATTTTGAGTTCATGTGCAAAGCTCAGCGCGAGGAGCCCACCCCTCGGCGCTTTCAATATTTTTACAAGCCAAAAATCCAAGATTCTTGGTTCTCGTTCATACCGCGCAGTCAGAAGGTTAAGTGCTGCACTGTTTCCTTCAAAAGCCTTCATGACTGGTCTGAAAATTTTTTTTATATTAAGGCTGGTGTGATTCCCATCCGCATGACCATGCGCGCGATCACTTCTGCGCCCGCAGATGAGAATGTTCTTAAGAACCCAACGGGCACGTGGGTTAACAAGTTAACTGCTGAACCATCCCCCGCCAAGAATATTTGCGAGGAGGCGCTGGTGGGGGTTGGTATGAGCAAGAGGTGGACCGACAGCGCGACTGAGCCTGTCATCCAAGTTGATGGCTTAGGTGAGTTATTAGCTCATTGCATTATTTCTGCGCGAATATAATTCGTTTTGCTGATATCATTTGTCTTGTTTTATGCAGTAAGCAAGGAATACGTCCACGCCGCCTATGACGAGCATATGGAGGGTGGCTCTGTCACGCTGAGCGCTGGGGAAGTTGCTTTCCCCGATTGCTTCGATGATATGTTCATCCCTGTCGATTTAGAGTTTTGCTTTGACAGCGATGCGCTTGGTAAGCCTTTGTACTTATGCTTATGCCTTTAGAATACCAAATTTGGTTAACATTTCTGTTGCACGTATTGTAGATGCGCTCAAGAACTATGAGTTGGAGCTTGCGGAAGAGGAGGTGGAGGAAGAAGCTGAGGCGCCACAACTCAAGCGCAAAGCTAAAGGCAAAACTGGCGCAGGGGCCAGTAAAAAACAGAAGAAAAATGATGCCCCCGTTGCCCAGGATCCTCCTACCCAAGCGAAGGGACTTGAGAAAACCAAGGGATTTACCTCCAAGTTTTCCTCGTCTTCTTTGCCTCGAGGTGTGGGCAACCCTCCCGTCCACACGAGGTATGGTGCTGCCACCTCATCTCTTCGCGCGGCGGACCAGGGAAGCGGCGCTGCGCCTGCTGTTTCATCTTCTCCAACAGGTATACTTTGTTTATATTTTGTGGTTTTATGAGCGTGATTCCGATAGAGTTATTAATGAAGCTTTGTTCACTCAAATGTTTGTAGAGCCGGCGACTTTGGTGGCTCAACCTCAGGCGCAGCAAGGTACCGAGGCTGCGCCGAAGGTTGCTTTGAAGTCCCCTGTTTTACCCTCGAAAAGGGGGAAAATGGACTTCATGGGGATGCTCAATTCGCGGACGGCGGTGCGCCAAGGTATTTATTGCGCTTTGATTTTCTGATTTTTTCCTTTAGATCAAGTCATGAATCATTTCTCCTTGTTGGTTTTTTCATATGAATTATAGCTGGCACACAAACTGCTGGTGGCACTGCTGGCGCCGGCGCCGGCGCCGTTAGTTCTGCTCCTGCTCCAACAAGCACTGAATCTCCTCTCATTGGGATTACTAAAGAGCAGGAGACTATTTTACGCGCTGATCTAACGGCGTCAAGACCTCCCTCACCTCCTCCTGCGCGCAGCCCTCCTCGCGAGACTGTTTTTTATTTTTCCAAGTCGCAGGAGAAAAGACCTGTTACAGAGGATGATGAGGAGGTCAATTTTGAAGATTCCGATGGCGGCCGCGCAAGCCCTGTAGCGCCACGAGATTTCGTGGCGCAGCCTTCTTCTCGTGGGGCTGGCGCTGACTTTTCTGCCGACTCTCCGCAGGTATAAGTTTGTTTTGCTCCGCTGTGCGGACTTCCAGATTAGTGTTTAGATGACTAAAACGTTGCTTTTGCGTTGCTTTGTGTTTGGAGGAAGCCGATCACATATACCGCCCGAGATGGAATATTACTGAGGATAGCTCATTTCAATCCATGGGCGTGTGTGAAGACTTCTGGGCTCACTCTGTGCCTCCGGCTGAAAGGAGGTTTCAAGAGGACCGCGCTCGCGTGGACTTGCTCAACGACCACCTTTTTGCTGGGTCTGCGTTCTTTGCTGCCTCCCAAGAGCTTCGCAATGATTATATAAAAGTGCGTGATGCCCTTGCGGAGGCCAAGCAAGAGGCTAAGATTTCTGCTTGGAATCTTTCTGACGCTCGAGAGAGAGCTGAGAAACTCCAAGCAGAACTTAGCGAGAACCGAGCAAGTGCCAACGCTGCCTTTGTGAAGCGCGGGCATGAGCTGCAGGCTGCGCGGGAGAAGCTGCAGGCGGCAGAAGCGGATGCGGCCAGGTACGCGCGCCGAGCGCGTGACTTGGATTTGGAGGCAGAGGCGCGTGATCAAACTCTTGTGCAGGCTAACACTGACAAATCTTTATTAGAGAGTGAGGTTGCGCGCCTGAAGAAAGAGCTCGATGTTGCGCGAGCAGAAAAGGATGAAGCCTTGGCGGCAGCAGCGTCTAACAGAGAAGAGCTCGATGCTGCGCGAGCGGAAAGGAATGAAGCCTTGGCGGCAGCAGCGTCCGACAGAGAAGAGCTAAAACAAACCAAGGAAACTGTTGAGTTGTTAAACTCTCAGATTCCTACTCTTGAGACGTCTGTTTCTTCCCTCGCGCAGGATCGCCAATGGCTAGTTTCACAGGGTGTGACTCGTTGCGCTTATGCGATGAAATACTCAGACGAGTTTCAGACCCTTGTGATGGATTGCAATGTTGCGTCGCGCTTGGTGGGTCGAGCTGAAGGGTTTAAGGATGGCTATGAATATGGTATGCTGAAGAAGAATCCATCCGACTACCCTTATCAGCTCGACGTTGTCTGCACTGATATGGCCGAGGTGGGGGAGAAGTACTTGAATACTCCAATTCCCATCCTTGAGCAGGTATTTTAACCTTAATGAGTTTACCTTGACTTATTTTCCTAGTCTTTTGTACTCATACTTTTCCTTGTGACTTGCAGATAGCCGCGCTTGCTGACCAGCCCGATCTCGGCGCGCTAAAGAAATTACTTGACGAGTGTGAAAGGACTGGTGGCAGCGATGATGGCGCGGGCAATGCTGCCTCTGCTAGCGGCTCTGGCATGGCCAAAGGACCTACTCCTGACACTATCGTGATAGAAGACGACTCCATTCAAGACGAACAGCTTGATTATGGTAAGTTTGGAGATGACGAGGAGTGGGCTGCGCCAGATGCTGAGGGAGGGGGTAATGATGAGGACGATGAAGAGGCTGATGTTGATATAGAGACTTGAAAAGCCCTTCATGTTTTTTTTTTTTTTTGTAGTTTTTATCTCATCATTTTGTAAATTTGTAAACTTCTATGTTTTGGAATGAAATTTTGTTTTTCCCTTATTCGCATCTTGCGCATTCCCAATTCATCTCTTTATATTGCATGTGTTTGCTTGTTGAATATAAGATATGCTTGCACATTGAAACTTGAACAAGGTTGTAAGGAAATTATTTTACTTAATCCTTGTCATATTTCAAGTTATTTTGCAATATTCTGAATATGCTGACACGTGCCTTGGCATTTCATTATTCCTCTTTTGCGTGACATTATCACGCATTTATTATAGGGAATTATGAATGAGTTTTTTAGCCTTTACGTGTCAGTATGTGTTACTCTGATATCCATTACAATCCCATGCGCGACCTCGACCTGAGACCTTAACAACTATGTTTTGGCATGTGCTTTGCCTTAGCTGTGCTTAGGTATTTTTATGGTCTAGCTGCGCAGCATGTAGGATGGATGTTGTGAGTAATTTGAGCTAAGGCTCGTATTATTGGGCTAAGGCCCTGAGCTAAGGCTCATATTATTGGGCTAAGGCCCTGACGTTTTAGAGTTAAAACTCGTTAACGCGTTTGAGCTTGAAGCTCGCGCATGTATGTTTTACTTCGTTTTATTTTTAGTTTTGATGTCAATACAATGTTGTCATATTGCTCAAAATTAATTGCGCGACGCATGTGTTAGTGATAAAACTAACTTTTCTATGATGGTGTAGCGCGTCTCAGGATCTGTCAGCACCCGACTCACATAATAAATTGGTGTTTGGATTCCTTTGCGATCCACCAACAACACTGCGCCAATGGCGCGCTCTCCTGCTGACAGGTACAACGTTAAAGTTTCACCAGTAAGTGGAGCTGTGAGCGCAGGCAGATTTATCAGACATTCTTTTATCTCAGTGAAAGCTTGCTCGGCCTCAGGCGTCCACTTGAATTGGCTTTTCTTTAAGCAATTTCTCAATGTGTTAACGAATGGGGTAGATTTGCTTGCATGGTTTGCTAGGAACCTGTTAATTGATACCAATCTACCATTCAACTTTTGAACTTCCTTCATGGTGGATGGTGAGGGCATGTCAAGGATAGCCTCCACCTTCTCTGGGTTCACCTTGAAACCATCCTTGGTGACCATTACACCGAGAAATTTCCCTTCTTCTACGCCGAATGTGCATTTGCTCGGGTTGAGCTTCATGTTTACTTCCTTTAGGCGCCAAAGGGTTTCTTCGATGTCTTTGAGCATTTGTTTTTCCTCCCTGCTTTTAATCACCAAATCATCCACGTAGACTTCTAAGTTTCTTCCAATTTGCTCGTTGAAAACTGCATCCATGAGTCTTTGGTAAGTGGCTCCTGCATTCTTCAAACCAAAGGGCATTTTTGTGTAACAGAAAACACCCTTGTCAGTTCTGAAGGCAGTCTTGTCCTCATCTTGTGGTGCCATTTGAATTTGGTGATAGCCCTTATAGGCATCCAGGAAACATTTGAGCTTGAATGGCGCCACAGAGTCCACCTTCGCGTCAATGTTTGGGAGGGGGTAACAATCTTTTGGACATGCTTTGTTGAGGTCCTTGAAATCAATGCACATCCTCCATGACCCGTTGCTCTTCTTTACCATCACAGGATTAGCTACCCATGTTTGGTATCATATTGGGCGGATGATATTTGCGCGCAGTAGAGCTTCTACTTGTTCATTCATGGCCTTTGCCTTCTCATCCCCCATGACTCTTTTCTTTTGAGCAATTGGCTCTACAGACTTGAATGTGTTGAGAGAATGCTGCGCCAGGTCTCGCGGAACCCCAGTCATATCAGAATGTTGCCACGCGAAGACCGATATATACGTTGTGAGCAATCTTTTCATTCTCACCCTTGTGTCATCTGATATCGTAGCTCCAATTATGATTGTTTGTTCTGGGAATTTTGGGTTGAGAATCCATTCCTCTGGCGCGTTGTTTGCCATTGGAAGCTTCATTCTCCCTTCTCGCGGTATACTTGTTACTGCGCACAAATGATCTCGGTATACAAATGTTACACCTGTTGGTGTTGGGAACCCCAATGCGCCGTGCGCTGGTGACGGTATGGCGTTGAATTGGGCAATCGTTCCTCTACCCAAGATCATATTATGGCATGAAGTGGTGGGCAAGACCAAGAAGTTGACAATTTCAGCTCGCTTGTGTTTCTCATCCCCCATAGTTAGTTCGAATTGTATCTGACCTAGGGGGTGAATAATTTCGTTTGAGACACCCGAGATTGGTGCATTCACAATTTCGAGCCTTGCTTGGTCTGCTGGATCCAACTTCCTGAAACATTGCTCATACATGATGTCTGATTCACTGCCGGTGTCCACCAGGACTTTTGACACCTCATAATGAGCGATGTGTGCAGTGATGACTAGAGGACTGCTGATAGACGGGCCTCCTCTGATTCTTGGGAAGATTACTTGTTGCTCGCGCCAATCCCCTTGGACTTGCGCACTTCTCTTCCTCGAACTTTGCCCTTGCCTTCCTCCTTCAGCTACACAGATTCTTTTGAATTTTTTACTGGCTGAGGCTCCATCTGGTTGTTCATTCTCTGGTCTTGGGTTTTTCACCAGGTGAGCCAACTTGCCTGATTTCACATCTCCTTCAATCGCATCCTTCAAATGGTGGCATGCATCGGTGTTGTGCCCTGTGGACTTGTGAAACTCACAATACTTGCCACTGTTTGGTGGTCCCTTATGGAGTAATGGCTTGGGGCTTTTAAACTGGACATTCTCTGTGCTTAACACTTGCGAAGGCGTTTTGGTGAGGGGAGTCCATATTCTTGGCAGAGGTCTGTTAGGCTCTCTGCCGCCTTCCCTCTTGTCACCTTCTCCGCGATTACGAATGTCTTTTTGGGCTGGGGTGAACTTGGTTGCTCTTGCTTTTCTGCGGGTGAATAACTGGTTTGTTGCAACCTAGACCATACGAAGTTTTGTTTTCCCCTCCTTTCAGTGTTGCGTGGTGCTTCTGTTTGATGCCCTCTATCTCTTGCTCTGTCTTGGGCAATTTGTTTTTCATTTCGCGCGAAGACTCGCGATGCTTCCATAAGCTTAGCCCAAGTGGTTGGCATGCCATCTCTGCTCACATGAGATCTGCGAAGTTGATCACTGCGCGCACCTTGTATAAAGGCCACGCGCAAGAGTTGTTCAGTGATACCTCCAATTGCAAGAGATTCCTGATTGAAACGAGTTATGTAGTCTTCAATGGTTTCATCATTCCTGACGCAGTGCATGATGTCATCGTGGTCGCGCGTGTCCTGTCGGCAAAGTGAGCCTGGAACTTCACCAATAGCTCTTCGAACCCATCGATTTGTCCTGTCGGCAAGCTTTCGAACCAGACACGCGCTGCGCCCGTGAGGCAGCGAGCAAACATGTGACACCATGTTGGCATCGTCCAGCTTTCTAGGTTTCCAGTGTTGTAAAAACCTTGTAAGAAATCATCTGGATCTGTTGTACCATCGTACTTGCCTAGACCACTTGGCATCTTGGTTTTGTGTTGAATGGGAGCCTTCGCAATGCGCTCAGTGAATTTTGAATGCTTCACCAAGATGGCTGGCCTATATGGTGTGGTTACGTCCACTTGCCCTCTCGCTTGTGGGTTGTACGGTGTGTATAGATCCATATCGGCTTTGGCTCCAGGCGCTATGTTCATGTGCGCGCGGAGCTGTGACCCTCCTGCATGAGTATCTCGCGTCTTCCTCATGCTGTGCACCTCTTCCTCATCACTAACATCAGCGTGTTCGGTGTGAACAGAATGACCATCTTCCGGCGCACGCGCCCTTTTTGTAGTTCCCTGAATGGTTTGTTTATCAAATGCGAGCCTTTGTGTTAAGTCGGCTAACTTTTGTGTTTGACCAGCTCATTGTATTTGTCCATTAAACGCCGTTGTTCGTTTATGAGCCATTCTTTAGGGTCATTGGTTTCAACTTCTGGACCCATTGGTCCTTTTTGTTTTGCACCAGTCAGATTTTGGAACGTGAGATCGTCTGGAGGAGTTTCAGTCTGGCTATGAGGTGTTGTGATGAAGGGATGGTTACTGGTGGTGCGCGCAGTATCACGCGGCGCCCTCAGAAACTACTGTCCCTCATTAACATCCTCAAGCTCATTATCCTCCAGAACTTGATCGCTGTTTCGAACACCGGAAACCATGGTGAAGATTTTCAGAGAGAACTGATGAGATAGTGGTTTTGTTGCCGTTGTAACAGGTGATGGCGCCAATGAAGAAACGTGGATCGACTTAATAGTAGACGATCAACTTTCCTCGGGTATGAGTGTGCTATATCACCGATGGTTTTCCGGAGTATGAATTCTTCCACCTACAAAACGAGCAGCACCGTGAACTTACCCCTCAGAAAGGGACAGAGGGGTCCTCTTTGGGGTAACCCTCCGGTGTGAGAATAAGATATTGTAGGAGAAGATAATAATAATCTGAAAGTGAGTAAGGATTTAGAATGTATTATCTTACTTACCTCCCCTTGTGGAGGCGGTGTGGTATTTATAGTGTTAGCGTTTCCAATGATTGGGCTCAGATCCCATTAGGGCCTTTTTGGCCTCCTCCTATTGCTTCGCGCCACGTGTCCTTAGGACACCTGGTGCTTTTTCATTGATTATTCTCTGACCAAGGTATTTCACCTGACCCATGTGCAATCACGTGGTAGCACATGGGTTTTGCTGAGTTGTCCACCCTTCATTGGCAGCTGTCAACATCAGCATATTCTTTATTCCTTAAAGGATACCTTCTGGAAGGTTGTCTGATGAGCACAATCATGGTTGTCCTTATCCTGATTTGGATAAGGACGTGGTTGATTATGTGCATGTGTGATATGCGCCTATCCTGGGGATGCGCGAGGTCTTCTCTTTATTCTCACGCGCAGATGTTTCATGCGCAGATGTGATATGCGCAAGCATATGTAATATGCGTGAGCATATGTGATATGCGCCACGCGCAGATGCGCCACGCGCAGATGTGATATGCGTGAGCATATGATGCGTGAGCATATGTGATACGCGCCACACGCAGATGCGCCACGCGCAGATGTGATATGCGTGAGCATATATGATGCGTGAGCATATGTGATACGCGTGATCATATGTGATGCGTGGACATATGTGATATGCGTGAGCATATGAGATATGCGCCATGCGCATAGGTTTTGGCTTTGTGTCTTCATGACATCCTGATTTCAAGCCTCTTGTCTATATCTTGTGGGTTGACCCGCCCCGCTCGATGTTAAGGCGGGTGCATACCTCTTCAGCACATAAAAAAGAACGTTATGTTTATATGATTTTATTTTTCTCATTTTACAAACCAAGTCATAACAACACACATTTTGTTAGTTTCTATTTAAAATTTTTGAAAGAAAACAAAGCAATATGAATTTTATTCTAATCATAACAACACATGTAATAAATTTTGTTAAATCATAGCAACACATGCAATAAATTTTGTTAATAGCACAACTAATAGTTCATTATGTCTTCATTTAAAGTTAAACAACACAATATATAATTTATCAATAAAACCAAGTTATAGCAAAACACATTTTGTTTTTAAAAAAAGTAAATAAAGCGATGTGAATTTTTAATAAAGCAAAAAAGGGCTTGCAGATTAAGTCAAAATTACATACATGTATAAAATATTAGGAGTAAAATGTTTGTGGGGCGAAATAACAAGAGCAGTTGCAGTTTTAAATTAGTAATAGTGGACGTTTATACCCCTTTCCAACTTAACAAACACAAATGATCATCATTTGATTAGTTGGCACAATTTTAGCCACAAGATTAAATAATGGAGGGCCAAGATCTCTTCCTATCATTTTCACACAAAACTTGTTTTCTACCGGATCCAAACTCACTATGAGCCTTTTATTTCATTAATTTATGTAACTTAAATAGCACTAAAACATACTATTAACGTATTATAGATCCAGCCATAACTAGTTTTTAATTAAAGTTATTAGAAACTAATAAAATTTCATAATCTTTTCCCACCGATTTGTAGAAAACTTCCCCTAATCTGATGATTCACAACCGGCGGTTCAGTGGTATGTCGTTTGAAGCCCTAATTGCTTTCCTCTGTTAATTGCTCGAAGAACTTTAATAGAATTGACAAACGATAGGTATCCAAGAACAATACTGCTTGCATGTATGTGCTTCATTTTGATTAACATATTATCTTCAACCAATCAGTGAAATAAATTGATGTTTGAAATATGCCGGAGATCAGTTGTTTTATTTACAATTACCTAAGCTTTCTTTTTAGTGTTTGAATCTGTTTTATGTGAAGTTTCTTTCTTATATTGTTTTTTTATGTATTTGAATCGTTTAACTTTGGCTTCCCAGCCACCGACCATAAACATCCTAATTATGCTCTGAGCTATACTTCAAGAGTTCAGGCTCCCTTTCAATCCATGGGATCTTGTTTCAAAAGCAGGTTCATAAGCTAAGTTTTGAAATAGTAACATTGCTAGTTGGACCGAATTGACTAGTACAAGCTCGTACATAGTTCAAACTTTATGCATCTAGGAGGTTCATAAGTTGTAATTGAGTTTAGTCATTGTTATAATGTTTATTCATTTGAAAAGGCCCTAGAGGCTTGTCTTTAAGCTTTAGAATAAGATTGAATCATATCTATGCATATTGATCCATTTAATGTTGTGTGTTGCTTACTTCTTGCGTCTTGTTTTCAAATGCTAATCACCTTTGTGCTCCCGAATTTCGCCACCATGGTTGGTCAGGGACTTATTAGAGGAACTGCCAACAGTGGTCTCGTTTCCCGATCTAAGCTCTTTACTTCTTTTTCCTCATGTACCCCTCCAGTTATTTTACCAATTTAAAGGTTGTACGCTATTAATTTGTTATCTGTTTAAACACAATCTTTTCAAGATGGTAAAAGAAATAGTATTAGACTATTGAAGTTATTCTGGTTAAGCAATGGAAGTTATTAGATACCAATGAACTTTAAATTTGAAATATTCGTGAGCTTTATATATTCCTATCACTGTTTTAACTCAACAGTAAATTAAAAGAGCTAGTAGATGACATTACTAGGAAGACCTTACATCATTAAATATACTAAAGGCGAATGCTTACTAGCATAAACCAATATTTTATACAGTAAGATGAAAAAAAAAGCACTAAGAACCAAGAGATTATGCATTTTATCACTTTAAATCATATTGTTTTTACAAACTGAGCCGTATGCCCCTAAAACATGTGATTTAAGAACTTGCTCAACAATACTTTCTAAGCTTTGTAAAGGTGTTTTTTTTCAACATTAATTCAGTAGAATTAGTGTGATCAATTCCTTGCTTGCTAGTGGTCTATATTTATGTTGTTTATAAATAGATGTAAATTTCATTGCCATTGTTTTTGTTCAAGTCCCACAGACAACAAGAAATTAAAGAAATTCGCCGTTTAAAGAAAAAGTGTTTTTGTTATATATTGTGACTTGTGGACTTTGGGTCTAATTGTTACAAATTTAACTTTTCTTGAGAGACCTTAGTTATTGTTAAGCACCATTAAACAAATATGCTATGATTTCATGTTGTTTTGTTGCAGAATAGTGAATGAGCATGCAGGCTAAATACTATGGCAGCTTGTGCAGTCCGTGCCTAGTCTCACTCTGTCATGGTAAGATTCGATAAAGTTTTTGACTATACTAAGATATCGTATTTGTTATTTAATAATTACAAGACAGTAGAAATCTTATGTGCCATGATTTTCGAATGCTAATGATTTACATTCCTAAAGTAACTTAATAACTTTTTAAATCCTTGAAATTTTAAGTGCCGTGTACGTCTAAGATTATATAACTAATCAATTTGTGCATGATCTTTGTTAAATGTACGCACAAATTAACTTAAATTCTTTGCAACACCGTTGGTTTATCATTATACAATTTGTCATATCGAGATTATTTAGATTTTAAATTCCTTAATGATTATTTTGTTTATCTAAATTTATATGATAATTTTCTGCCTTTATGTTACTTAGATGCTTTATTAATTCTTTGTATTCTTTTAACGGAGATAAGTGAGATGGTTTGTGTTTTGCTTAATGGAGTACTTTACTACTAGGATTTCATTTAGAATGAGAGCTTCAAGGTTTAAAATTGGCTTTGGTGAAAACATGAACTTGGATTGCTTTGTTTTTATGTGATTTTAGATCAGATTTATGCAATTTTGTGATTAGTTTTGAGATGATTTTTCTACTTTTATTTTGTTTTATATTTCAAGAGAATGTTGTTATTGTTTCTATCTTATTGCATTATATCTTTTCTATATTACGTGTTACTATAACTTTAGAAGCAAGCGTTGATTTTTCTTTAAGTCAATAAAATGTTACTACTTGTGATGGAGAACAAGCTTTTGAATTTAGGCATTTTCATACAATTGATAATCAGGTTGGTAATAAGTAGTTGATTCCATGATCCATTTCTTGATGATGTTGAGTCTGTATTTCTCTTTTTAGTGTTGCTGGTTGGGGATATGATCTTTTTTGCAGGAGTTGGATTTTGTATTTTGGCTGGTGTTTTTTTCCAGTTGAATAGATTTTTTTAACAATTTCCATGAGTTAGGATTTATGATAGTTTGTGGACATAATTTTAATGATCTTAGCTATTTGATACTTCTTTTTTGTTTTAAATCAACATGTTTTGACCCGAACATGTTCATGGCCATTTACCCCGTACAATCACAGTTGTTCCATTCATAATTCTGATGATGCTATTTTATGATTATCGATT
The DNA here is from genome assembly GCF_021521415.1 of Bidens hawaiensis. Lineage (NCBI taxonomy): Eukaryota > Viridiplantae > Streptophyta > Magnoliopsida > Asterales > Asteraceae > Bidens > Bidens hawaiensis. The sequence continues at coordinate 476,477 of NW_027491788.1, forward strand.
TGTGTTATTTATTTTCAGCGTCCAAAATGTACATGGCTGATATCATTTGAATTGATAGTCCTACAGGTGATGCCTCTTGCTTCTTACTATAATTGTTTTTTAAACACTCTCATTAGCAAATGCATAATTTACTTAAAACTTTATATTTTGTTTCTAAATCAAAAGCATAATACATTTGTCCACAATTATGATGTTGCTAGTCTGATCTCTAATGTGGTTAACATAATTGGACTACAAAAACAATTTTGTAACAAGCAGCATTTTGAGGGTTAATATGTGTACTCATTCTGAGTTATTTGCTAAAATTGACAGTTTAGGCCATTAGCTAAAATTGGCAATTTTGACTTGTTTGCAGGAACAAAAGAAGAACAGCAAGCCTATATTGGACGCCTACGATACGGTAGATCCTCATCTGAAGTAAATAGAATTACGCATATTATCGAATTTATGTTAGATTACAAATACATTGATTAAAAAACGTAGATGCTCCTTGCGCATCATACATGCTTTCAAGGGGCTGATGGAATTATTCAAAGCAAGCATTGAAGTTGAGAAAAACTAGTCACTTGAAATTCCTAGAGATTGAATTATGGAAGAAAAAGAGCTGGACTCGTCATGTCTATACGGAAATATATTACAATCATTAACAATACTTGGAAGCTAAGATGCGGAAGGTTACAATATAACTACTTGTTGGATATCTAGATGAGTATAACGTTTTCATTTCTTTATTATTATTTTAATTGACACTTTGTATTAACATTATTGTTATTTGAGTTTGGACAAAAATGTAAAATTACATTCGACAATCAATGATATTTGTGCTATTATTGTTTTGGTGTGATTGCGATTGAATGCATATTAGTTTGTAGCAATTGAATTTAATTTTACAAAGTTGCATTTGAGTGTAAAAAAGGTTTCAAATCTTTTAATTATAAAGATAATAATGGTTGCATTGACATGGAAAAAAGTTGCATTTGAGTTTTAAAAAAGTTGTATTAGAATACATAAAAGTTGCATATAAAAAGGTTGTGTTGGAATAATAAATGCTAACACTTTCAAAAAAGGTTGCAATATGCCTTAAAAAAGTTGTGTTAGATCTAATGCAACTGCTTCTAATGTAGCCCTTGATAAAGGTTGCATTATTTAAAGACCTAATGCAACATTTCATTGGGGTTGCATTAGCCTCATTTTCTTGTAGTGCTCCATAGTCCGAATCAGTAAAGCGATGAGATCAAACTTATCGTCCCTGGGGTACCACAACCCGATGTCAGGATTTCCCCTCAAATAATGTAAGATGCGCGTTACTGCTGCCAGATGAGTTACTCGGGGACTCGATTGGTACATGGCACACAAACAAATAGTAAACATGATATCAGGTCTAGATGCAGTCAAATACATAAGAGATCCGATCATTGCTCGATAGAGGGTTGGATCTACGGTATCCTCAAATTCATCCGGTGATAAATTGTGACCCACGGGAAGAGGTGTCGAAGGAATCTTGCTGTCTGATATCTTGAATCGGCTCAAGACATCGTTCACGTATTTGGTATGATGGATAAAGATCCCAGAATCAGACTGGTGAACCTGCAATCCTAAGAAAAAGCTCATCTCTCCCATCGAACTCATCTCAAATTTGGTTTGCATCGTTTTCTCAAAATCTTTGCATAGGCTGTCGTTTGTCGAACCGGAAATAATGTCGTCCACATAGATTTGGACGAGGAGCAGATCATCACCAACGTTCTTGTAAAATAAAGTATAGTCCACAGTTCCCCTCTTGAATCTGCTTTCGATCAAATGGTCAGCCACCGTGCTGTACCAGGCTCTCGGGGCTTGGTGTAAACCATAAAGAGCCTTGTTTAATCAATAAACACGCTCTGGAAAGTCTCGATCCTCAAAACCGAGAGGCTGCTTCACGTACAGTTCTTCATGAATAGCTTCGTTTAAGAACGCCGATTTCACATCCATCTGATAAACCTTAAAATTCTTGTAGGCTGCATAGGCAAGAAAAATACGTATAGCCTCCAGTCGTGCCACAGGAGCACATACTTCAGTGTAATCTATGTCTTCTTGTTGATTGTAACTAAGAACGACCAATCGTGCCTTGTTTCTCACGATTACCCCGCGGTCGTCCTTTTTGCACTTAAAAACCCATTTTGTCAGTATAGCCTTTTTCACACGGTCGGGTTTGTCAATTAAGTCCCATACACCCAGTCTAAAAAACTGTTGCAGCTCCTCCTGCATAGCTTCAACCCAAGACGGTTCCTTGAATGCCATCGTGACACTTGTCGGTTCAATCTGTGATAGAAAGCAGGTGTATTGTGCAATACTAAGAATACCTGATGAGTGCAAATCCGCATAAGCATATACAATCTAATCCTCAGTAGGATATAAGTTGCAGTCAACTATATCATCACATACATTAGCTAATTGGTGTCTTGTACGAACCCCGTCATTCACATCACCAATTATCTGTTCCTGCAGATGATTCGTGTGAATCCTTAAGGAAGGATTAGCAGGTACAGATACGTTATCACCCAGATTGGTGATATTTTCCCCCGCCGTGTCTAAAGAGACAGTTGGTGAATCATCAACAATTAGAATCGGCTCGTTCATTTCTGGAGCTTCATCTAATGGAACTGACGATGAATCAACAAAAGCAGCATCATCGAAAGAGTCTAAAACATCATGAGATGTCTCACATACATTAGGAGAGTCTTCTACATTAAACGAAGAAGACCTTGGAATAGGAAGACATTGTTCTTCCAAATATGATCTAATAAAATCTTCAGGTACTTCTTCAACCACTAACGTAAACGAATTAAATAACCTGTCGTAATCAAACATCCAATTGGGACCCGTACCGGTTGGAGGAGTAGTATAACTTTGGCAATTAACGTGATACCATTCTTCCACACAACCTGAAGAGATATTGAAGATCCGCTTCTTCGGAGAATTTTATCCCAAAAAGTATCCCTCGAGTGCCTTTTTATCAAATTTCCCGGCATATCTCTTCAATACAGTACACGGACACCCGAAAGGTTCCAAATACTTTAAGTTTGGCTTACGATTATTCAGAAGCTCGTAACTTGTCTTCATGAACCTCTTTACAGTTAGTACGCGATTCAGTGTGTAACAAGCCATATTCACAGCTTCGTTCCAGAATTGAACGGGAAGCTTAGAATCAACAAGCATTGTTCTCACAGCTTCAATCAACGTACCATTCTTCCGTTCTGACACACCGTTTTGTTGAGGAACATACGACGCATTGAATTCCCGATGAATTCCCTTCTGAACGTAGAAGTAATGTAAGACCCCGAATCCCGGGAATCCTATAGTTGGTAATCACATCCACAATTTCACCAATATTTAAAACCAAACGTTTTATTTTATTTAAAACCAGTTCAAAGTAATTTAACAGCGGAAATTCATAAGCATCAAAAATTCCCAAAACCGGAAAAATACCAAATGATAAATAGTGGGAAAAAGTTAAGTATCTAAAATCCCAAAACTGAATATAAAGTGAAGTGTTTGTTTTATTTTAAAGTCCTCATCTAGAAATGCCTTCAACTCCGAGTAGCATCCAACACGTCCAAGCGGTAACATCCACTCCTTAACCTGAAAGTCAATCTAACATACACACAAAGTCAGCTAGAGCTGAGTGAGTTCAAGTTTTCATAAACAATATTCATACTTTATTTCAAAGTTATAGCTCGAAACAAAAGAGAGGATGATAATAAAATACATAAATTAAGTTCACCAAATAATACATACATCGTCGAACACACGTACACGGGCCTCTCCACCACGAGTCAAGACTCGAGTAATATATTTGACCCAGACGCGGTAAGACCTAAGCACGTGACACGAGCCTCTCCACCACGAGTCAAACCCGAGTAATATATTTGACTCGGTCACAGCTTACACATCCAAACACGTGATACGGGCCTCTCCACCACGAGTACAACCCAAGTAATATATTTGACCCGATCACGGTTTAACATACAGCGGGCCTCTTCACCACGGTATTTTAAAACCCGAGTAATATATTTGACTCGCCAAAACGATGATCACGCCACACGGGCCTCTCCACCACGGGATTTGAAAACCTGAGTAATATATTTGACCCGGCCGTAATCACCATGCACACACACATCAATAAGCCTACTCACATCATTCTTAGTCACAAGGAACTAAATGTCATCACCTAACCGTAGGCTATAAGGTAACACATACTCATACATATATATAATCCCAAAATATACCATATCGTAAGTAAGCCATCCTTAGTCATAATGGCTAACTAACATCACTAATCATAGGCCTTAGGGTAACACATGCACAACATACATACATACATACATACATACATACATACATACATACATACATACATACATACACTAGCAGAGTGCCCGCGCGATGCGGCGGGGACGAAAATTTGCAACACTGTAGTCGTTTGTGTTGGTTCATAAGGCAACTCGTGAGATAGTGTATGATAGCACTTTAGTTTGTTAGTTTTGTTATTCGTATAATATTTTACAAAATTTTATTATAGAAAACTATTTTTACTATTTCTAGTTAGCAATATAAATATGGTGTATCTTTTTCATAACAGTTACACATGTGAAATAAAAAATAAATTGACATTAAAATTATTGTCTAATTCAGTAAACTATAATGACAGTGTAATAAACTAAAACAAGAATAATAAATTTTAGTCATACTTCTCCCATATCCTAATTGTCTTATCTTGATTTTTCAATCACCATTCATCATCGGCGAACATGCTATCTAAAGATTCACAAAGAGGTTGATGCCAGGTTTCATTGATACATTTGGTGGAGGCTGAGATTCTTTTTTGTTGGCTATCTATTTGCATTGCCACATCTTCTACAGCAGGTTTCGATACTAAAAAGAAAAAGAAAAAGAAAATAATATTTAGTCTCTTATATATGTTTTAACAAAGTAATAATATTATATGCAGTTAGTATAAATACCAATGCTTTAAACTTTTTCTACTTTTCGTCCATTAAAATTTCCTAGTTTATGTAATACAAAAATGATTAATTTAGTATGATGGAAAACATGAGGAAAAAACTGGTAAAATCAAACACTTGTGCCATTACAAAAAACTACGTGATGGATCGATATTCCGTATCCACGTCATTGGACATCCAATCTTCAATAGAAGTTTAAGAGGTCACAAACCACTAACATTTAGTGAGTTTAGGAACTCGGTTAGATAAAAGTTGTGGCTATCGTCCTCAACTTCGTCAAAACTATATAATAAACCCTTTCCTTACCATGAAAATTGTCAATCAGTTGATATAATAAATTTTTGATACATATTGATAATTGGATATTTTTGTTATTCCAGAACTAAATAGAAGTTTATGTGTGCATTGAGTTGATTTTATTCTAATGGTTTTGTAATTTGAATTGTATAATTGGGAGGGCTGGTTTTGTAATTTCATAGTTGATAATTTAAATAGAATGAGGGGTGTTTATAAACATTTTATAGTTGTTTAGTTGCATATCTAAGTTGTACTTTAATGCTTCATTGACTTGTGCATTATAATCTATAAATCGGTTTTGAATTTTTTTTATATAGAAACATCGACAAAAATAAGCACGTCATAATGGTTGGTTCAATTTTTTTAAAGAACATTATATATATAAAAATATAGACAAAAGCAAAAAAATGGTAAGTATGTCAATTTTTTAAATAAAGATGAGGGGTAAAATGTGTAAACAATTCTAGATATTACAAAAATTAACTAAAGTTTAAGGATATATATTGCAAGTTTTAATGGGTATATATTGTAAATATAAAATAAGAATTAGAAGTTACGGGTGGTTAGTGAATTGTGTAAAGTCAAAAATGTCCCTAATTTATTTAAATTTTATGCATTGAAACTTGTACATGTTGCATTATAGATTGGACCTCTTAGAAATTAAGAGGTCCTTGGGATTCTCTTTATATATAGTATATATATATATATATATATACATATATACATATATATACATATATCATCCCAAAATATACCATATTACAAGTAAGCCTATGGGCCATAAGGTAATATATAATAATCAGTCCAATACATGAACTAAGTAAATAGGTCTACTCGTATTCAATTACTACCAAGCCTATTAACATCCTCGAGTCTAGTCCATAGCTAGGTATATAACCTTAATGAATTTATCACCAAACGAGTCTAAAATATCCTAAGGCACAGAATGTAACTCACACTGGATTTTCATAATTGCACAAACATTATCAAAACAATACAATGACCTTCAAATTATTTTAACGAGTAAAATCGGGTAAAACTGTAATTGAGTGTGTATGACAGCCCAAAACGTAAAAAGAGTTAAAAAGGGGCATCATGAACTCACCTGACACGAGGCACACAATCAACAACGAGCTAGAAAACCTCTAATCAAATCCGCAATTCACAACCTGTCGGATTGCACACAAAGATTACTAACTAAACCGTACCGACTCGTTTATCCTACGAGGTGTTCTAACATGGTTTGAGTTACCTAAGCCCCTTCCTTACCACTTTCAATTATAACAGCCCCCGGGGCCTTATATTTACCAACACGACCCTTAGATACTCCCGGGAATAAAGAATTCCAAAATTACCCTCGGAAGTGCTAGGGAAGACGAATATGCGCGTTTAAGAGTTTCTTAGGCACTTAACATCCAACTCAGCCCCGTGTGGACCCAATTTGATAAATGCACAGCCCATAAGTCCACACGATGCTGCACGAGTCAATTAGCTCGGTAACTCGAAAGTACAACGCACTGACTATTCAATAAACGCAAATGCGCGTTATACCGACCCGTTTGAGTAACCGACAACCAATTCAGCCCCAATAGTTATAAAAATCATTTTCCAACAGCCCGTACATTAAACCGAAGCTATCCGAACTGAATTGGTCATCACTTACTTCATCCCTCGCGTTAAACGCGACAATCTACCATTCTAGTCAACCGAAAACTATCTTTCAAACAACAACAAGTTGACCAAACAAACGAACACCAAAGGACCTGATTTTAAAGTATGTAATACTAGACATACCTAGGATGATTTTCGTGCAAAAACTCACTTCAAAAAGCCCCAACAAGAACACAATTGAACATCCACCGGTTAAGCCTAAAACGAACCTATCGATCAATAACAAATATAACGTGCAGATTTTAGCATGCGAAGATGGATTTAATTACATAGTATAATCTTTGAAATAAATTATTAAATTTTTACCAGACTTTAATAAGTGTCTTAGGTTTATAAAAATATTTTTATTATATTTTTCTAGTGGACACAAAAATCATAAAAATTCCTCCAACACAAAAAGGTATGTGCAGCTATTTCAGTACGCAAAAAATGGTTTTATTTTTATAAAAATCATTACCTAGCCAAATTAAACGATTCCAATTGGGTTTGGTTCTTAATTCAAAATACTAACTTTCGGTAGTGGAACCATCCATTTTGGACTTGTCGAAAAAGAGTTATGATGTCGGGAAGAAAGACCAAAATCCGTCATCCCGAATCAGCTTTGACACTCGATCTTATAAAATCATAAAAACCATTCAAATCTCGTCCAAAAATTACATATTATACCTTTATGGAAACTAGACTCAAAGTAGAACATCATAGAAACAAGAATCAATCAAAAACAATATATTTTCATCGAGTTACAGACCGAACAATAAACGAGTACGAATCTGTCAGAAATCGTTTTAACCAATACTCAACCCTAACGACCAATAAGCGCGTTAATATGATCAATTAAGGTGTAAGAGACTTGGGGAAACATAGAACTAACCTTCAATTGAAGTTTTAGACCTTAATCATGGCTGCACAAAAGAAAAACGAGGGTGGGGAGGCTGGAGTAGGCTGCCGATCAGACAAGGGAATGGGGGGGGGGGTTAGGGTTTGTTTATTTTGTTATAAAAATCTTACCCTCAAGCCCCTCCTATTATAAAGGATTGACATCTTGGTTGAAAAGTTAAATAAATTAACGTACCGGGATGATGAGAAGGTTTCCGAGGAGTGTCGGTTCAATTCCCGAGAAATATACATACTTTACAAGCTTTAAATCTTTGAACCGAAAATTAATGAGCGTTACAAGAAATCCAATACATTATTCCTTAACTCAGTTCCGTTATCACTACGAATTCGTCTCACTTTTAGTTTGTAAAGTGATTTGATCTTCGTGATATGATTCTGAATTTACACAGGCGCCTGGTCCTTTGACCCCATAAATAACACCCAAGAGTATCGTGAAAAGTCATCTTTCACGACTAAGCAATAAAAATCACCCGCGATGCTAGCACGATTCACTGGACCAAATAAATCCATATGAAGTCGTTCTAAGGGTGTGATAGTTGAATTAATAGATTTACACGGGTGTGACTTCTTCTTTTGTTTCCTCTTCTTGCAAGCGACACAGTGATCATTCAACTTGAAGTTCTTGAGGGATACACCATCCACCAAATCATTTGAAACTAAATGATTCATTTTGCGCACATGGATGTGTCCCATACGTCGATGCCTAAGTATTGAGTCTTTCTCCGTGGCTTTGGAGACAAAACACGTTGCTGAGGGCGAAACATTTACATTAACTCCCATGTCTAGTATATAAATATCATTCAATTGAGATGATCGCATGACAACCATATCTTCAGGAATCGTGTATCCCGGTTGAAGGATAACACATTCCGTATATGTGAAAATTATGGTATACTTCTTATCACATATCTACGAAACGCTCAGTAGATTATGATCCACCTTTTCACAATAATTAACCTTTTCAAACGTCACTTTCCCGTTTGAAACTTCTCCTTCCTTTGTAATCATTCCACCGTTATTACCTGCAAAAGCTACATAACCCCCCCTGAATATCTTTGATGTTATTAAGAAGATCCAAGTTGCCGGTAATATGTCGAGAACACCCACTATCCAATATCCATTTGTGATTAGACACGGACCTGGATGAACTCTGCACAAACAGGTAAAATGATTAGTTCAAAAAGGCAGCCCAAGCCTCAGTGGCTCTCCTTTTGATACTTTCGGAGATAAATTTAAATTAACACTAGCATTCGGTACTTGAGAATAGGTGACAGTTTTCTTATTTTTCTTCTTTAAGTAGCCGTCACGTATTATTCTCGAATCAATGTTTTTACAAATTGGTTGAGCACGGTCAACGAATTTGTTTGATACATTAAAAGTTTCAACCCGAACCACTTTCTTCGGATTGATATTTGAATACATTATGACACATTCATCAACTTGATTTTCATTCAAGTTATGAATCATTTCAGTTTTTCTAGTTGATGAATGTTTGATATCATCAACCTTTGCTCTACATTTCTTTGAAATGTGACCAGGTTCACCACATTTGAAACATAAACGAGAATCTAAAGATTTAAGTGGCGAAGTACTAGTTGTGATAGTATGCAAAGATTGATGAGTATCAACTTTGGGTTTCTCAAAAGGTACCGGCTTTGGAACTTCATGTTTTAAACTCTTTTTGGTCTTACAGAATTCAAGATTTGTTGAATTCGAGGAATTCTCCAAACCTGATGATTTTACAAATTTAATGGGTTTGAAAACATTATTGTTTGGTTTTGCTTGAAGATTAGTTGATTTCGATTGATAGAATTTCTGTTCAAGATAGGTAACCTTTGAAGTGTCATCCTGAAAGACACTTTCAATCATTTCAGGATTTAGAAGATTCAAAGGAACTTCTTTATCTGAAAAGACTTTGGATAAACCATTTAATTTAAAAACTTTCCCATTTGAAGAATCAGATTGAGGATTGATGAACTTCATCAACTCCTCATCAGTCACCGTAGGTTTATTTGACTTCTTCGCTTTAGGAATTACTTTAGGTTGTTTCACTGAATCACCCGAAGGCTTTGAACCATAAACAGCTTGTTCAAACTCTTTGGATTCACATAGAATGTGATTGTCAGCAGGTATATTCTTATCTTTAACAATCACCTCTGGTTCAGACAACTCTTCGATAGAACCGTCCAATTCATTTTTGGTAAATACGAATTTACTTTTAGTATGAATCGGTTCTTGAGATGTCTTGATTTGATCAACATTTTCAGATTCAACAGTAGGCATTTCAGGAGTTATGTTTTGTTCAACAACCGGAATGCTACTGTAATCCCCTTTAAAAGGAGGAGGAATCTCAACGTACCCTAAACCTGCTTTTCCATTTTTCTTATGAGAATTATTGACTTCAATAATCTCATTTAAAATAAACGAGGAATCTCGAAATTTTCCAAGTTTATTTTTAAGTTCCAAAACTTCATTTTCCAGATTTGATATGCAGGTTCAGAGGCGAAGAATCTCCTTAATATTTTGTTCAACAACGATTATCTTACATTGAATTTCAGCTTTGAGATCATGATTGCTTTCAGACAAGTTTTTAATTTTCAAAGTCGATTGATCCAACAATTTGGATTTCTGTCGATAGCATTCATTCATCATGAAATGTTCTTTTGTGATTGTAGTGTTTTGAAGTAAGGCCGACTCAAGTTTTATTTTGATTTCAGCACATTCAGCACACTCAGTCACAACAACTGAAGATTCAGATACATTATTTGAGGTTTAGGACATACCTCTTCAATCTCAGCCATGCAGGCATAAAATTCAACTTGATTAGGTACTGATTGTTCAGATTCGGTTTGCACAGACGAATTCTAATCAGAATCAGTCTCAGAGTCAGAGGTGTCAGTTTCCTCGGATAAATTATCACCACTGGCATCTTCAAATGTCTCAACTGGTTCAACCAAAGCAAGGTTGGCTTGATTTCCCAAAAGCCGTTGAGACCGGTCTACACCTTCATTTACCACAAGAGCTTGAGTGGTTGAAGACTTATCCTGCTCACCATTTGATGAACTCTTTTTACTCTTATCACCCACAAATGAATTCTTTCCTGAAGGTCTATCCGAATTACATGGCCCTGAATACTCCTTTTGAGGTTTATCACTCTCTTTGGCAAAATGGCCAAATTCCCCGCAATTATAACATTTAACCTTCAGCTTGTCAAACCCAACACGCTTATTCAGAGTCGGCAGATCCTTTCCCGTTCTTTGCATGAATCTCTTCACCTTTCTAACAATCATTGCCATGTTCCACTTGAGATCCATAAGTTCAAGATCATCGGGATCAATCTGATCATAGTCTTTTCATCTATCAAGTCATTGGTTGCTATCTTGCTTCCAACCAGTTGTTCATAAGAAGTCATGGACGCACATACAAAAGGCGAATTGTTGTTCAGCTTCTTGTAGATTTACTTTAGGCAAACTTGAAGAAGTTGCATTTGAACCAAAATTTGCACCAGTTGCCATGAAGCATACATTGGGTGAACCATTACTGTTAGCTGCCTCTTCATGTGCTTGTGTGAAGAAAGCTGTGATAGGGACAAAGCTTGAAGAATTGTTTGCAGGCATTGCACCACCATAAAGAGAAGGATTCTGGTTTTGATTATCCTTCAAAGAATTTTGGCATTTCAGATTAAATTCCCTTTCCTCTATCTTGTTAATAAACTCCACAGTTATGAGCTCGGCATTACGAAAATAGCCGTTCTCTTTCAATACCAAGAGGAAAGTAGAATATGAGGGAGGCAATGCATTCTTTAGTGTATCAATATTGTTTGTCTCTCTTGGCTCAAGATTCACACTTTCCATTTCCACAACAAGATGACTAAAACGATTAATCATTTCTTCAACCGTCTCATTTTTCAGCAAAGTAAAATTTTGAAATTGAAATTTTACAAGAGTCTTCTTGCTCTCAAGTGTGTTTCCTAAGCTTCAAGTTTTCAGTGTTGCAAACAAGGATGCACAAGTCTTGATCGTGCTGTATTGGTGAAAGATTTGCCCGGGTAATGCCATGGTGAGAGTTGAGTAGGCTTTTGTCTCACATTCATAGTCTTTGATTTCTTGTGCTTCATAATGCTTATGTTCTTTCGGAGTCCAACCCAATGTGTCACTACCAACAAGCGGTGCTACATAAACATCATCTACAAACCGCACACTGCTTGGATGTACCGATCCCAAATGAGCACGAAATCTCGGTTCCCACCGAGAAAATTCTGACTGCTTAAGTAGTTTAGGACACTTGTTATGACTACCGATCTCGTTGTCCATAGTCAGCATTTTGTTGCATTAAAGCATTCTGGGATGCTAATTGTAAGACCTCGAATCCCGTGATTCCTACAGTTGGTAATCACCTCCACAATTTCACCAAAATTTAAAACCAATGTTTCATTTTATTTAAAACCAGTTCAGAGTAATTTAACAGCGGAAATTCATAAGCATCAAAAATTCCCAAAATCGGAAAAATACCAAATGATAAACAGTGGGAAAAAGTTAAGTATCTAAAATCTCAAACTGAATATAAAGTGAAGTGTTTGTTTTATTTTAAAGTCCTCATCTAGAAATGTCTTCAACTCCGAGTAGCACCCAGCACGTCCAAGCGATAACATCCACTCCTTAACGTGAAAGTCAATCTAACATACACACAAAGTCAGCTAGAGCTGAGTGAGTTCAAGTTTTTATAAACAATGATTCATAATTTATTTCAAAGTTATAGTTCTAAACAGCAGAGAGGACAATAATAAAATAAATAAATATAGTTCACCAAATAATACACTCATCGTCGAACACACGTACACGGGCCTCTCCACCACGAGTCAAAACTCGAGAAATATATTTGACCCAGAGGTGGTAAGATCTAAGCACGTGACACGAGCCTCTCCACCAGGAGTCAAACCCGAGTAATATATTTGACTCAGTCACAGCTTACACATCCAAACACGTGATACGGGCCTCTCCACCACGAGTACAACCCGAGTAATATATTTGACCCGATCACCGTTTAACATACAACGGGCCTCTTCACCATGGAATTTTAAAACCCGAGTAATATATTTGACCCGCCAAAATGATGATCACTCCACACGGGCCTCTCCACCACGGGATTTGAAAACCCGAGTAATATATTTGACCCGGCCGTAATCACCATGCACACACACATCAATAAGCCTACTCACATCATTATTAGTACAAGGAACTAAATGTCATCACCCAACCGTAGGCTATAAGGTAACACATACTCATACATATATATGATCCCAAAATATACCACATCGTAAGTTAGCTATCCTTAGTCACGAATGGCTAACTAACATCACTAATCATAGGCCATAGGGTAACACATGCACATACATACATATATATATATATACACACACACACATATATATATATATATATATATATATATATATATATGTATGTATGTTATCAACCCAAAATATACCATATTACAAGCAAGCCTATGGGCCATAAGGTCATATATAATAATCAGTTCAATACATGAACTAAGTAAATAGGTCTACTCGTATTCAATTATTACACACCCTATTAACATCCTCGAGTCTAGACCTTAACAAGATATATAACCTTAAGAAATTTATGACCAAACGAGTCTAAAATATCCTAAGGCACAGAATGTAACTCACACTGGGTTTTCATAATTTCACAAACATTATCAAAACAATACAATGATCTTCAAATTATTTTAACGAGTAAAATAGGGTAAAACTGTAATTGAGTGTGTATGCCAGCCCAAAATGTAAAAAGAGTTAAAAAGGGGCATCATGAACTCACCTGACACAAGGTATGATTTCACCACAAGCTAGAGGATCCCTACGTAGCCCCACAACTCAAACTCCTGTCGATTTACATACAATCAATACTATTGACAATATACATTCTGGTCCCTCCACTTTACTAATGGTTGAACTTGTAAGAAAGTTTTGTATGACAAGCTTACGAGAGTGGCAAGGAGCTCTCGGGAGAATGCCGGGTCAAGCCCGGGAGGTGCACACAACACTACAAGGTTAAACCTTTTATCGGAAATTAACGGATGTTACAAGTCTACCCCCCTAAAAATGGGATTCGTTCCCGAATCCTGCCACACTAGAACCAGCACGGATTGAGACAATTCAAAACATCACATCATATACAGAACGGGTATAAATAGCACCCCTACTAATTATATCGTACTACTTCCTAGCCAAACAATTACACACGAAAGCATTCAAGAGGGAGATAAATGGGAAGTGCAATTTTAACGAATAAAACGTTTACAATGGATTACCTGAAATGGTGTCCGCATCCTCCTTTGCCTCCTTCATCGAGATACTAAAGGCACTCGCCTTAACCTTCGGTCTTTCTTCCAGTTTCCCCCTCGAGGAAGTCCCCTGCTCGGATTCCCCCGCCCTATTGGTATGGCAATTTGACGCTAAATGTTCAGACCCCCTACATCGGAAACAAATCAAAGTCGGGCACTCATAGCTGGCGTGTCCAGTCTTCCCACAACGAAAACAGGGCATAGCCCCAGGCCTGCATTCCCCCCGATGCGGTTTCCCGCACTTCCTGCATCCATCGCTATACTCCTTAACCTTACGATCCGACGTCTCCGTCCTCGCTTTCTTCCCAGCCGACACAGAATCATTGCCCCCATAATGTTTGCCACTAGAGTTAGAGCTCGGTTTCCAATCTTTTCCAAATTCAGTTGGGCTCACCATCTCTTTCTATTCATAGAATGTACCTGCCAGGGTAACCACTGAATGGAAAGAGCTCATGCCGGTGGTTACCACACCCCTATGAACATCTACAGGAAGACCCTTCACGCACTTTTTGATTATTTTACCTTTAGGTGTAACTAGATCGAGACATAAGCGAGCCATTTGGTTGAATTTTGTAGTATACTCTCGATGTGACATATCACCCGCTTCTAAAACTAAGAACTCCTGCTCCATCTTATCTAATTCATGCGGAGGGCAAAATGATCGATAACCAACTGCTTCAACTCTTCCCAAGCCATCCTCCTAATAGAACGATTACCCATAGCCTGAGCTAGATTATCCCACCAACACAGCACCTCGGAACCAAACGAGGCTGTAGCATAAGTCACCATGTCCTCCTTTTTGCACTTACTAACCCTCAATACGGCTTCCATCTCTCTAACCCACTGATGAGCTGCCAACGCATCTTTAGTACCATCGAAAGTGGGAGGGTCACACTTCTGGAAATCCCTATACGAACTACCTCTAGAAGATGCACTAAACGCACGAACTTCTTTTTCCTTATCGCCTGACACCACCACCTCGTCTTCAACCTAAGTCTCTTGACCCTTTCCCTGCTTATACGCACTCTTACCAACCATTGACTCTTTTGCAACCCTAACCGCCTCACCAACAATCTCGAGAATAACGCTTTAAAGAACCTAATAAACCTCATTTGCGATGGCCGCACGTATAGCGGGGCCTAAGGCGGGGTTATCCCCCTCTCCCTGAATCGGGGTACCTTGTTGCTGCGGAGTCGGGCTCTCTCTCTCTCAGTCTCGGCATGTGGCCTACGACCACGACCTCTAGGACGACCACTCCTCGCCATACGGGTATTGGCCATATCCTATTCCTACAAGGACAGAACCCTGACATGGTCAGACACAAGTAGTATTTAGAACATGAAAGGTAACGGTAAACTGCTAATAATGTTGATCAGGTGTTATTAATTGTTTACTTTTCCCGCCCATCCTAAGCACCTCCTGCCCCTAACCATATTAGCATCCCATCTAACATTTAAGAAAATATGCACATAATAGAACTCTAATGCTTATAAAAATGAATAAACAAATATAAAATTTACCTCTTGGCGTGCATCTACTCGCGGTTAGCATTTCTAGTCTTTTCTTTTACAGTTCGAGTCCAAGCATTCGAGAATGCTCGGATCCCTCCAACCATGGTTTTGATACCAACTTGTAAGACCCCGAATCCCGGGAATCCTACAGTTGGTAACCACATCCACAATTTCACCAAAAATTTAAAACCAAAGGTTTCATTTTATTTAAAACCAGTTCAGAGTAATTTAACAGCAGAAATTCATAAGCATCAAAAATTCCCAAAACCGGAAAAATACCAAATGAAAAACAGTGGGAAAAAGTTAAGTATCTAGAATCCCAAAACTGAATGTAAAGTGAAGTGTTTGTTTTATTTTAAAGTCCTCGTCTAGAAATGCCTTCAATGCCGAGTAGCATCCAGCACGTCCAAGCGGTAACATCCACTCCTTAACGTGAAAGTCAATCTAACATACACACAAAGTCAGCTAGAGCTGAGTGAGTTCAAGTTTTCATAAACAATGATTCATACTTTATTTCAAAGTTATAGTTCTAAACAGCAGAGAGGACAATAATAAAATACATAAATTAAGTTCACCAAATAATACATACATCGTCGAACACACGTACACGGGCATCTCCACCATGAGTCAAGACTCGAGTAATATATTTGACCAGGACGCGGTAAGTCCTAAGCACGTGACACAAGCCTCTCCACCACGAGTCAAAGCCGAGTAATATATTTGACTCGGTCACAGCTTACACATCCAAACACGTGTTACGGGCCTCTTCACCACGAGTACAACCCGAGTAATATATTTGACCCGATCACGGTTTAACATACAACGGGCCTCTTCACCACGGGATTTTAAAACCCGAGTTATATATTTGACCCGCCAAAATGATGATCACGCCACATGGGCCTCTCCACCATGGGATTTGAAAACCCGATTAATATATTTGACCCGGCCGTAATCACCATGCACACACACATCAATAAGCCTACTCACATCATTCTTAGTCACCGGGAACTAAATGTCATCGCACAACCGTAGGCTATAAGGTAACACATACTCATACATATATATGATCCCAAAATATACCACTTCGTAAGTAAGCCATCCTTAGTCACGAATGGCTAACTAACATCACTAATCATAGGCTATAGAGTAACACATGCACATACATACATACACACATATATATAAAGGGGTGGGATCCAGTGAAAACTCCTCTTAAAGTGAAAACTTGAAAACTACTAGAAACACCTAAAAACTATTTTTAACTTTTTTTAATAATTATTTTTGAAGTTTCTGTTTTTTCCATTATTCTTATATTTGTTATTGGTTCAAAAAAAAAACCTTGTCGGTGTAGTGCACATGTGTAATGGTGTGCATTGCATGTATGCAAAAGTGTTTGTATTGCATAGTATACAACACTATTGCGTATATTTGATACACACTATTGTATATATGCAATATAAGACTAATACGCACATCGATTACACATTAGTACGTATGTGTAATACAACACTACTACACATATACAATACACAAATATTTAATATATACAGCTAAGCACTATTGAACATAAAAATACATAGTAATACACATGTGTAATAGAACGGTTTCGCACAGTAATACGTATGCGTATTACAGCGGTTTTTTTTTTAATTTTTTTAATTTTTTTGAGTGAAGGGGACCAAAATATAAGAATAATGGCAAAAACGGAAATTTGAAAATATTTTTTTATATTTAATTAAAAATAATTCTTTTGGAGTTTTTTAGTTTTCTCCCTAAAGGTGAGTTTTCTCTTGATCCTCTCCCTATATATATAAATATATATATATATATATATATATATATATATATATATATATATATATCATCCCAAAATATAACATATTACAAGCAAGCCTATGGGCCATAAGGTAATATATAATAATATATACATAATAATAATAATAATAATAATCAGTTCAATACATGAACTAAGTAAATAGGTCTACTCGTATTCAATTACTACACAGCCTATTAACACCCTCGAGTCTAGACCATAACCAAGTATATAACCTTAAGTAATTTATGCCCAAACGAGTCTAAAATATCCTAAGGCACAGAATGTAACTCACACTGGGTTTTCATAATTGCACAAACATTATCAAAACAATACAATGATCTTCAAATTATTTTAACGAGTAAAATCGGATAAAACTGTAATTGAGTGTGTATGCCAGCCCAAAACATAAAAAGACTTAAAAAGGGGCATCATGAAATCACCTGACACAAGGTATGATTTCACCACAAGCTAGAGGATCCCTACATAGCCCCACAACTCAAACTCCTGTCGGTTTACATACAATCAATACTATTGACATCGAGATGACTCGTTTATCCTAAGAGACGTTCTAACATGGTTCGAGTTACCTAAAGCCTCGACCTCATCGAACTCAATCACAACAGCCCCTGAGGCCTTACATTCACCAAAATGACCCTTAGATACTCCCGGGAATAAAGAATTCCCAATTTACCCCCGGAAGCACTAGGTAACACTAACACGCGCGTTTAAGAGACGTTTAGGCCGTTAACATCCAACTCAGCCCCTTGTGGACCCATTATGATAAAATCACAGCCAAAAAGTCCACACGACGCTACACGAGTCTAATGGGTCGGTAACTCGCAAGTACAATGCACCAACTATCCAATAAACGCAATTGCGCGTTGTACCGACCCGTTTGAGTAGCCGACAACCAATTCAGCCCCATAACTTATAAAAATGATTTTTCAACAGCCCGTACATCAAACCAAGTTCCCTCGAGCTGAATTGGTCGTTAATCACTTCAACCCTCGCGTTAAACGCATCAAACTACAATTCTAGTCAACCGAACACTAACAATCAAAGTACAACTAGTTGACCAATCTAACGAACACGAATGAACATGGTTTTTAAATATGTTATTCTAGACATACCTAGGATGATTTTGGTGCAAAAACCTCAACCAAAACAGTCTCGGAACTTCTCAATTGGACAGCCATTCGGTAAACCTAAAACAAGCGGTTTAACGACGAATAAACTAGCCATAAGGATGAATTAAGGTGAAAAAGAGTTGTAGACATTTAATACCGACCTGGAATTGAACTTTGGATGGCTGGACGGTGGCTGATTGCACGCAAAACGAGGAGGGCGGCTATTGGGCGCCGATCGGGATTTAGGGTAAGGCTAGGGTTTATATTTTTTATAAATAATATATTAACAATATACGTTCTGGCCCCTCCACTTTACTAATGGTTGAACTTGTAAGAAAGTTATGTATGACAAGCTTACGAGGGTGGCAAGGAGTTCTCGGGAGAATGCCGGGTCAAGCCCGGGAGGTGCACACAACACTACAAGGTTAAACCTTTTATCGGAAATTAATGGACATTACACTAATGCGTAGTACGAAGCATGCTGAGAAGCCATGATATAACAAGTTTAATAATCAGGGACTAAACTTGTTAAGATTTAAAGTTATAGTTACTGTTTACACGAACTAGAACAATAACAAATATGAGTGAGAAACCGTAACGAATGTGAGATATTCGCTAAAGACTCAAGCGAATGTGATGTGTAACGAGAGTGAAAAGCGAAAGTATCGCTGTTCAAACGAGTAGAAGGTTTAGCGAATGTGAGGTTTAGCGAGTGAGAGATTTAGTGAATGTGAATGAATAGCGAATGTGGTTAACGAATATGGTTTAAGCGAATGATGATAAGGTTTAACGTATCATAATCAACGAATATGAAATGAACGAATGGTCAGTTAGATTAACGAATCAATCTTCAACCATTTTAACGAATCAGTATTCAACCAGTAACGAATGAGTATTCAAAACTTCAAACTTCAGATCTAAGTCCATACTCGTTCAAAATCCTTGAAACCTATATCAAACGATTCGCAATTCGATTCCGAACCTCCCTATGTTCGTCCGTAATCACTAACACTTCAAACTGGACCTTAATTGTCCAAATAATCAACCACCATTAACATTCAATTCGAACCTCAATTCACTTATCAATTCAATCAAATACTTATCTAGTTCACCTCAGGCTGAACTCAGATATCCATAATCAACCTCAATTACCTTACAAGCAATTCTAGTTTCAATTCAATTACAATTAAAACTAAGCTCTGTTTCTCCTAACCATAAACATATTCAATTCATGTCAAATAATACTCCAATTGACTCAATGATTAACGAATTAATACACTTAGACAATGAATAAGTCGAAGATCAGATCAAATGGCTCTGATACCACTTGATTTTGATTAAGCCGGTAGGGATCTAGATCTTATGATGACATCGATGAATTCATTGTTTAGGTATACGATTATGAAGGATTACGTTAACTGTGTGCACTGTGTGTGTTAAGAGAACAATTTGCAAGAGTAACGACACAGAGAGAGATTAATAAGAACTTCGTTACATTAAAGATAATTTACAGGGTATATTTAGGGGATGACCACATTCATTAAGTTAAGACTTAACGAATGTGTCATTCCTTACATTATCACATACGAATGAACATTTCATTCGTTAATACACTTAAACATAACGAATAGCCCTCATTCATTAATCAAGGCTAATGAATGAGCTTACATTTAATATGAATGTGTTACAATAGAGCGAATGACATTTTACATTATAAGCCCCTTATTATCAAACAATTACATTAATGAACTCAAAAAGACCGAGACGTACAAAACATGTGTCAACATCTATGTAGTCCTATAGCCCACCAATACATTATGGTAAGAAGTACATATTCCTAATTTTGAACGAATGTACACTTTACATGTGGATTTATTTATTAAACTCGAAGGATCAAGTAGTTGAGACTCTTAAGGAATTTAAGGAGAAGGTAGAGTCAGAATTTATAATCAAGTAAAGGATGCCGAGGACCGGTAGAGGAGGAGAATTCACGTCAAATGAATTCAATCAGTATTGCAATGGAAACGACATTACAAGGCAATTAATTGCACCTTACTCGCCATAACAAAATGGAGTAGTTGGACGACATTATCTACTGCTCAGAGAATGCTTAAGGCAATGAATATGCCTAAAAAATTATGGGGAGAAGCAATTAGGCAGGCAATATTCATACTGAATAGAGTCCATACGAAATCTTTATTGGATAAGACACTATAAAAGCACTAACTGGAAGAAAGCCAAATCTAGTAGACTTGAAAATTTTTGGTTGCATGGTATATGCCAAGGTAATATCATCACACTTAAAGAAATTAGATTATCAGAGCACGCTTATGGTTTAGTTAAGTGTAGAGGAAGAGTCAAAGGCATATAGGTTATGTGATCCAAGAAAGGATAAGATTTGTGTAAGTCGTGATGTTAAGTTTATGGAGAAGGAATCTTGGAATTGAATAGCAATATTGAAGAGAAGGGTGCATCAGAAATACATTGGACAAGTTTTATCATTGAAGGGTTTGATGAAGTTCAAACAGTACCAATAAATTCCAAGAGTCATGTGTAACGCACGCAAATTTCGTTAATCAGCTCGATCGTTTTATAAATGTTTGTTTAAAAGCCGGGGTTTCATATTTTTAATTTAGGAGCCTTGCAATACGTTTCAAAAGTCCATTTATCCATCCTTTTGCTCAAGACATCATGTGACACCCGACAATTTCAAGTTAATTAGGGTTAATTAAGTGTGTCAGTTATTTTCACAAACATTCAAGTACCGGTAATTCGGGGGATTACCGAATCACACGAGTCTGACCCGAAAGTTGGTGAAATGTGAAAATAATATCTTGAGCATATGTTTATTATGTCATCTACGTGAAATTACATGCTAAGTGATTATGTGTTTAGTTCGTAACTTGTTTCATGAAATTGCGTTCGATTGCGCTTAATTTGTATCTTTTCGCCTTGTACAAAGTAACATTTATGAAAGAATAACATGACTTTAGTTTTATAAACTTGGGTTAATATTTTCATCATAATGGCTTGTTATAATCCGATTTGAAATTAAAAACATTCCTTTATGTCAAAAGTTGTTTCAACAAGTACTATTATTGTAAGTATGAATTATAATCAGATTATAACAAAATTACCCAACCCTAATCCACACAACCATCAACCTACAGCCTTTCTCTTCCTCTCTCGCATTTTCAAAAACCCCTAGCCTAATTCACCTTCAATTCAATCTTGTTTCTTGCAATTGGTGACGTTTTTAAGTGATTTTCATCATTCCTACGTTAATTGGTAAGTTTTATGTATCAAATTTATGTTTCGATGAGTTCTTGATAAAACTTAAATGTCCAAACCTCTATAATATTGATTATTATGATGTTAATTGATGATTTAGAACCCTAGAGAGGTCATAAACATGTTAGGGTTTGAGTTTTGATTAAAAAAGTTGCTGACAAATTCATACTCGTTTATTGTTTGGTCTGTAATTCGATGAAATTTTATTGTTTTTGATCGATTCTTGTTTCCATGATATTCTAAATTGAGTCTAGTTTCCAGAAAGGTATAATTTGTAATTTTTGGACGAGATTTGAATAGTTTTTATGAAATTTATAAAAACGTGTGTCAAGGCTGATGCGGGGTGATGGATTCCGGTCTGTCTTCCCGACATCATAACTCTTTTTTGATAAGTCCAAATCGGTTGATTCCACTTCTAAAAGTTCACATTTTGAGTTAAGATTACAACCCAATTGTAATCGCTTAATTTGGTTTGGTAATGAGTTTTAAACAAATAAAATACTTTTTCTGCGCACTGTATTAGCTGCACGTACCTTTCTGTGTTTGAGGAATTTTTATGATTTTTATGTGCACTAGAAAAATATAATAAAAATATTTTTATAAAATAAGAAATTTATTCAACTCTGATAAAAATTTCATAATTTATTTCTTTGATTTTCCTATGTAATAAAATAGATCTTTAAATGCTAAAATCTACATGTTAGACTCGTTATTGATCGATACGTTGTTTTAGGCTTTACCGGGTGGCTGTCCTTTTGAGCATTTTCGGGGCTGTTTTGAATACGGTTCTTACTCCAAAACCTTCCTAGGTATGCCTTGTATTTCATATGTTAGTATTGCGAGCTATAGTATTCGTTTGATTGGTCAATTGTTAATAGATTGAAAGTTAGTATTCGTTTGATTAGATTGTCGAATTGTTGCGTTTAACGCGAGGTTTGAATGAATTAACAACCAATTCAGTTCAGGTAACTTCGGTTTGATATACGGGCTGTTGGAAAATTATTTTTTTAAGTATTGGGGCTGAATTGGTTGTCGGTTACTCAAACGTGTCGGTACGACTCGAATTCGCGTTTATTTGGTAGTTGGTGCGTTGTGCTTGCGAGTTGGTGACCCATCCAACTTGTGTAGTGTCATGTGGGCTAGTAGGCTGTGAATTTATCAAATTTGGTCCTCACGGTGCTGAGTTGGATGTTAAGTGCCTAAACAACTCGTAAACGCTCATGTTGTGTAGTTGGTAGTTGGTGCGTTGTGCTTGCGAGTTGGTGACCCATCCAACTTGTGTAGTGTCATGTGGGCTAGTAGGCTGTGAATTTATTAAATTTGGTCCACACAGGGCTGAGTTGGATGTTAAGTGCCTAAACAACTCGTAAACGCGCATGTTCGTCTCTCCTAGCACTTCCGGGGGCAATTTGGGAATTCTTTATTCCTGGGGTATCTAAAGGTCGTATTGATAAATTTAAGGCCCTGGGGGCTGTTATAATTGAACTTGGTGAGGTCGAGGCCTTAGGTAACTCAAACCATGTTAGAACACCTCGTAGGGTAAACGAGTCTCTTCGGTATCGTTAGTAATTAATGTGTATAATCCGACAGGTGTGTGAGTTGTGGAAATACTTAGGAGTTCTCTAGCCGGTGGTGATCATGTGCCTTTTGTCAGTTGAGTTCATGATGCCCGTTTTTACTCTTTTCAAAGTTTAGGGCTAGCATACACACCCAACTGATTTTACATGATGAACCGTTTAAACGATTTCCCATAGGCTTGTTTGTATTATGGTATGTTTGGGAGGTTAATTATGTATGTATACATATGTGTTACCTTATGGACCATAGGCTTACTTGTATTATGGTACATCTTGGGATGTTATGTATGTATGTTTACACATGTGTTACCATATGGCCTATGATTAGGGATGTTAGTTAGTCATTAATGACTAAGGATGGCTTACTTGTAGTATGGTATATTTTGAAATAATATATACACGTATGTTTATACATGTGTTATTGTATGGCCAATGATTGGCGATGTTAATTAGTCATTATCGACTAAGGATGTTTGTGTATGCCAACTTTGTGTTTGCATACGTTCGATGGAATGTTACGTGTTTGGGTTGTACGTGTGCTCGACCCTGATGTTAATTAGTCATTATCGACTAAGGATGTTTGCATATGCCTACCTTGTGTTTGCATACGTTGGATGGAATGTTACGTGTTTGGGTTCTACGTGTGCTCGACCCTGATGTTAATTAGTCGTTATCGACTAAGGATGTTTGCGTATGCCTACCTTGTGTTTGCATACGTTGGATGGAATGTTACGTGTTTGGGTTGTACGTGTGCTCGACCCTGATGTTATTACTTGGATGTTATGAATAGGGATATAATTATATAGATATATAAGTATGACTACTTACCGTTTATTATGGCCTAACTGATATCCCATTTTATATTTAAAATTCTTGGAATGATTTATACAGATGTCAATTATTAAAACTTGAACTCACTCAGCTCAAGCTGACTTTGTGTGTATGTTAGTGTGAGTTTTCAGGTTACGAGGAGGATGCTTACCGCTTGGACGTGCTCGAGACTACTTGGACGGTTGATGGCATATTTAGTCCGGGATTTTACTTATGAACACTGTTTCTTTTCAATTATTACTAGTTATGTTTAAATTTGATTTTGGGCACATTTCCCGGGGTTTTGGGGACTTGTTTAGTACTTATGATTTTTGCTGATTTTATACTCTGCACTAGTTTTTAAAATGAAATGGGTTGCCTTGATTTTAATAAATTTTGTTAAGTTTTGGGAACCTTGGCACTTATAATTCTGCTGTTATTTACTCTGAATTGGTTTTAAATAAAACAAAATTTTTCTTAGTTTTAAATTTTTATAAGTTTTTGAAAAGATTACCAACTGTGGGTTCCCCGGATTCGGGGTCTTACATCATGAAGACAATATCCACGAGGAGAAGTTAGTATGCAAAATTCTCTTCTTACCCCTCCAACTTATAGTTATGAACCTGTATCATCTATTGAAGAGGTTCATGGAACTACTAAGAGTTCACATAATGAGTATGATCACACACCATTGAAGGTTTTTAGAAGATTATCCAAGTTAGAGCAAAGCGCACCTACAAGGCGATTAAACATTGCAGAATTAGAAGAACTTATGATGGTTGAGGTAGAACCACACAGCTACAAGGAATCATTTGCCGATGAAAGACAGATTTTAGAAATGAAGGCTAAATTGGATTCAATCAACAAGCACAACACTTGCACACTGACCACTTGGCCAAGTGGTCATAATGTAATTGGCCTAAAGTGGGTATTCACGACGAAGAAAGATGCTAAGGGAAACATTGTAAATACAAGGCAATGCTAGTAGCAAAAGTTTATGTTCAAAAACATGAAATAGATTTCAATGAAGTATTCGCATTAGTTGAATGAATCAAAACTCCTGGTTAGTCTTAGCCTTTCTAGCCTATCATGGATGGGAAGAACATTATCGGAATGTAAAGTCCGTATTCTTAAATGAAGAATTAATGGAAGACGTCTATGTCTCACAAACTGAGGGTTTCATAGAACCTAAGAATTTGGGGAAGCTATACAAGCTTACGAAAGCATTATATGGACAAATGCAAGCACCACATGCTTGGAGTGTGAAGTTAGATCAGACATTGAAGTGGTCGAACTTCAAGAAATGCAATCTGGAGCAAATAGAGCATACTAATATGACTAAAACTTCTTCACTAATCATTGGAGATTATGTTGATAAGTTGGTAGTCACGGGCACTCCAAAGAAGGAATTTGACTTGTTCAAATCTCATATGGAAGATAAGTTTGAAATGAGTGATCGTGGATTGCTAGCATATTATCTAGGGATTAAAGTTACTCAAGTCGGGGTGAGATTGCAATAAAGTAGATAGGATACATCAATAAAATCCTGGAAGTTAGTGATATGGTTAATAGTAATGAAACCAACCTGGAACAAAGTTAACCAATACTGAGGAAGTCACATTTATAGACTTATAAAATGTACTCAATACAGAAGTATAATTGAAGCTGAAGGTACTTGTTGCATTCAAGGCCAGATTTATGTTACTTAGTGGGATTGCTAAGTAGATTAATCAAGGGAACAAAGGAGCATGGAATCGTTTAGAAGAAAGGAGGCTACAAAATAACTTGTTATAGTTATAGTAGTTTTGGAGTTAACACAGACAAAGGAAAAGGAACTACTAGGCTTGTTTCCCACTTTAGAGAATCTCCTATAACCTTGTATGCATAAAAGCAACAAACAATGGCACTATCATCATCTGAATCAGAATTCATGGCAACAACAGCAACAACATGTCAAGAACTATGGCTAAAGTGCTTTCTTAGAGAGTTAACTGGCTAGAGGGAAGTAAAGATAACTCTAAAAGTTGACAACATTTCAGTAATAGCGCTTATAAAGAATCTAGTGTTTAATAGAAGCAGCATGCATATAGGCGCACGTTATCATTTCATTAGAGAATGTGTGGAAGTCTGACACATCAATGTGGAGCATATTAGTGTAAGTTATAAAGGGCATATATTCTAACAAAGGCACTCATTATACTCAAGTTTGAAAATATGAGGCAAATGCTTAGTGCTCAAGATTTACGACAAGGAGATGATCGTGATTAAGGGGGTGAATGTATTATTAATCACTCGTCATCAGAAGTTTAAGTGGTCGTATTGTAAATAGTCAAAACTATGTTTAGTTATGTTTTAGTAAAATTTATAAATTCTAGGGTTTAGAGTGTCATTCTGTAAAGTTTGCAAGTATTAAAAACACGTGTTTGTGTATGCCGATGTTATGAAAGGTCATAACCATAAATCACCAAATATCATATCCGTTGGCAAACTAGATGGATCAAGCATTCAGAATCATTCAGTGAAGAATCAATAAAGTTTGTTTGTTCAACCTTTGTTGATTCTTATATTTATTTATCAATTCAGTTGTGCAAGATCAAGTTGGGCCAACATAATAGAAGCTTGACTACCGCTAAGTCTTAGGGTTTGGCTTAGAGGTGATTAATTCCTTCCTTTAACTGGCATGTATAAATCTTTTATATCCTATTCGCCATTGTCGTAGCTGCAACCAATCCGTTTTTAACGCTACGTGTTTGCGGTTGCAGGTATATGTTCTTCACAAAGATCATTAGATCCTTAGATTTCAATAAGATTCATTTATCCATTTGAGAATTATCTTGTTATTACAATCCGTTTACACATCAAACTCCTTGTTCGACCTGATGTGTGCGTGAAAGAACATGTTTGTATCTTGTGTTTTACTTGTTTATATGTATCAAACGTGAGTACTTCGATTGGTTTTATGATTCTAGGTGATCGAAGCATAAAGAAACTAATTTGGAGCATTTATGATGGAGTGGAAATGAAAGAAATGATATATGATATGTTAGAGAGTTGAAATACAAAGACGTGGCCACAAACAGGGAGGAAAACAAAGTTAGAATGAAAATTTTATGAAGAAAATGAATTTGTGGTAATGTAGCCACCGTAGGCCACGGTGTAGTTTTCATCGTAAGGCAGAGGAACACAGCCGTAGCCTACGGCTCCACCGTAAGCTATGGTGACTCACCGTAGGCTACGATCAGCCCTGATGGCAAAATCATTTTTATTGTTTTTTTCTTCCATATTTAAGGGGGGTTAAACCCTAGAACGATTACCATTCATACCCTAGTCACCAAGGACGAATTTGGAGCAACTCTAAACCATTATAACACCTCTCAATCACCAAATCATCCCTGGTTACGTCCTTTCAATCCATACTCGAGTCAATCATGATGCAGAGGCAAGGCTAAATCATTCGTAACCGCTTTAGGTGTAGGGTTTGCATATGAAATGAGTATTTTTTTTTATTGTTACCAATATTGGGTTTTATTTTTGAATAATCTTTTGGGTGATTAAACCTCCATGTTCCTTTGAATCGGTTAAACAGTTGTGTTTCCAAGATTTACATTTATCATCAATTAATTGGTTTGTGTTCATCAATAATTAGGATTAAGTTATTATCGTCATTGAACCATTTACCATTAATCATTGATAGATGCTAGGTTTTATATTAACAAAGTGGTAATGAGGTAGACCACATTCAGTTGTGTCAATTCGTCGGATTAGGTTCTGTGAATCATCATAACCAAACTAATGTGTCTACTAATTATATGCCTATTACAATGAACAAATTATGTCTATGTAATTCCCTAATTGGTATAAGTTTTGTTCGTTCAGTTCATTGCATTACCTAAACCTGAAGTCTGTCACTGTTTTCTCTACCTATTTTACAAACAAATCAATATTCAAACCGCTTGACATCGTTTGCCCACCCTAATATAATTAATTAAAAAGCATTAAACTTAGATTCAACACCTTACTTTCCCTAGCTAGTAAATTCAATTTATAAGTGTTTTTATTGACCTTTCGTCGTCGATCAATATGGCGCTGTTGCTAGGGAATCAATGCGCAATGTGCTGTTTAGTCTACTTTAGTTAAATTTAGTTTTAGTTTTGTTTTTATTGCTTCTTTGTTGATTTTACGCAGGGTTTTGTGTTTCATGTGTGTAGATAATCATTCCAGTTTATGCATACAAGGTATTCAATAAGCAAGGAGCCACTTCAGTTTCATCCAGAGATTGAAAAGACAACAAAGAGAAACCGAGCAGCTCGAAGAACTTAACAACAAACCATTGATAAAGCATTGACTCTCAAAATTTACAACCTTTTTAAAAATACTTCTTTGGTTTGCCGCTACAACTTTTATTTTGATAATTGTTCACTTCACATACATACTTTATAATTTTATAAATTTACTGAATCACCTAGTTTGATTACAAATATAACTTTGTTATGAATTATTATTATTAGTGACCATCTATATACATGCATGTTATAATGTTAGGACTCTTCATGTGCTTAACTTTTTTTTATAATTAATGTAATGAACTTATATATAGAGGCTTTGTACTCCATATTGATAAAATGAATGAAAGCTATTTCCCCATTAAAAAACATCAAAACCAAAAGCCTAGAAGATGAGTAAAAAGAATGATCAAGACTTATCCATAGATCAAACCATAAACCAAGACCAACCCGAAAATCAAGAATACCTAATCTCACAGAATGACCCACCAACACACCTGGTCAAAACCGAAACCGAAATCCAAACAGAGCTAGCCGAGGTGGCGACCAGAACTAAAGACATCCTATTAACCTTAATAATGATACGTTGGCCTATCAACATTTCGACCCTTAAAATTACTAAGGCCAGATATTATTGGACTCGATCTGCCCAAGACACATATTATTATTGATGTGGCTAGTACGTTATGATCCAAGTCGGGTCATACCCAATAACAAGCTAGACAAACACCAATTATATTTGTTTATATATGATATGATCATAAGTAAATAAATATTGACACTTATGTTATTTGGAAAGGTTCTAAATATAATGTACTTGTGAAATGAATAAATCATATGGATGATTTATGTTTTGAGAGAGTGCATTCCATAATGTTATTTAAGATGGTTAAATAACAATATATGAATAATGTTACCTATTTTGTGTTATACTTATAACAAAGTGTAATAAGTTTTATAACACAACACATTAACATAATGTTATAAAAAATAAAATGATAATAACAACAAAGAAGGAAGGGCCACCCCCCCCCCCCCCTACCCTCTTTCTTTCTCTCTTATTATTTTATTATTATATTTCCCTTAGTGGGTACATGCAAAGGTTGTGGATGGTGGACTTGTGAGGTGCCATTTTGAAAGACCAATCTAGTAACTCTTTCATTTTCTCATATAACATTTTCAAGTAACAAAACTTTATCTCCCCATTTTCTCTTAATAATTTCGGCCAAAAGGAGGAGCCAAAGGGAGGAAGAAATTTTGAGTGTAAAATCCTAGCTACAAGGTGTTTGCTTGAAGGCTTGAAGGGTATACAAGCTTGAGGAACTCCTACCTTGAAGTTCTTGCCTACTTTTCACCATCTCCTTCATCTTCTTTTGGGTTTACTTGAAAGGTAGTTTGACATGCATTGACTTATAGTGACATGCATGTGTTAGATAGTATGTATTTCGTTTTTGGATCCGGGCTTGGGTTTTGCATGTATAAAATTGGTTTTATACATCTAAAATTAACAAGATTTAAAACATTTATCCGCTACGTTTTTGGTAAAAGTAAGGTTTTATCACTTTGATAATCTTGTTAAAACCCAACAGATATATCATCAAGGGCCAAATAGGAATAACCAAGTATGTTGAGGGGTTGAAAATTTGTTTAGTTAGGGAGGAAATTAGGTTGTGAATCGAAAAATGATGGTAGTTAGCATGAGTTGGAGAATTAAGATGAGGAAGACTACGAAGATGAGCAGTGGGATTTTTATCAGCAATACCAGAATTAATACCCACAAAATAATCAAGCACCTCCTCAACAAAACTAGAACCAATACAAGTATAACCATCAGCAGCTGGCACCCACAGGTGCAACGTTTTGATTATGATGATTGGTCCCGTGAGCATATATCCCACCACCAGTTCGCGGGGTTCAGATTCAATTTATTCCACAAGTGGCAGCTAAGCCCTTCCAATAATTATCCCGGAAAGAAAAGTCAGAATATTTTCGGTAAGACAACCCAGTTTAACTGGGACCAACTTTTCATGGGAAAGCATATGAGGAACCATATCTTCATTTGATTGATTTTTACTAAATTTGTGCCACCGTCTCTAATCATGGGTTCACAATTGATGAGGTTAAATTAGTTGTGTTTCAATTCAGCTTGAAAGATTCGGCCAGGCAATGGTTCTTATCAGAGCATCAACCAGCATTTATACATGGCATCATCCGCAAAAGAAATTCTTAAATGAGTACTAAACACCACAAGAACATCTGAAGCAAGAAGTTCTATTAGAAATTTTCAGCAGAATTCAGGTGCAATCTTTCATGAAACATTTTAGAGATTCAAGCTACTGTTGAGAACGTGCCCACATCATGGGATCACTTAATGGGAATTGATAAATGCATTCCAAGAAAGCCTGTCCAGTCAACCACAAATGGTTCGCTTGTTTTACCATTGATGAAAATTTTGACTGGAGGCATTTGGAGAGGCATGCAATTAATTCAAAACTCCACGCCCAGTCAAATTGGATAGTGAAGAGGTAGTTAGTGAAAGTAGTAGAAAGTAATGTATCCGATGACATAATGACTACGATGGAGAATAAGCTGGAACATTTAATGGCAACGGGTACAAAAGAAAAGCCTCAGTTAGCAGTTTGTGAACAATGTGGAGAATTGGGGCATGACATAACTAATGTGGGACTGTCTATGATGAAAGAAATGAGAAAGGGTTCAACTATGTTCAAGGAGAGAGGAATTATAAAGATAACATTAACTCAAACATCTACCACCAAGGCCTCATAAATCACCTCAATTTAATCTATGGGAATGCAACTTCCCAATTGAACCCGAACTTTCAAGATAGTTCACAGAAGATGGGGTACCAATCTGGTCAGAGGCAACATAGTTACAATTCAGGTGGTTACCAAATGGGCTCGTATCTCCAAAACAACAAGCAAGGGTATGGTAATGGAAATGGGTATAACTAGGGTAGTAGTTAGAGTAACTCATCAAGTTCAGATGATGTGAGTACCAAGTTAGATGCATTGATGATGCTGGTATTGAAAGGTCAAAAAGAGTACAAGGAAAACAAAGAGATAGCAGATAAGGCAAATACAACAAGAGACATGCAAATCAGTCGCAAAAGAGATAGAAAAGCTAAGGAACAGTTTGGGACGACTCCCAAGTGATATGGTGAATAACCCAAATCACTAGAGTAACAGTTCTTCAAAGTCCAAAAATGCACACATTAGTACCATCACAATTGAAGATAATGGGGGTAAACGACACAGTTGAAGAATTTGAAATAGGGGCACTACTCATCCCAGAATTCAAGACTAACAAGACACTTGTAGATTATGGTGCGAGTGTAAGTGTTCTATTGGGGAGTGTGTATGACTGGTTTGACTTTGGGCTTTACAAGAGGTTGACACCACCTTGGTGTTAGCTAATTTCACTCGAAGACGGCCCCAGGGGATGTTGGTTGGTGTTGCGGTAAAGGTTGGAGATTTTTACTATCATGAAGACTTTCTTGTTCTTGATTATACACCTGCTGAGAAGGAAGAAGAACCTCAAGTGATATTGGGGAGACCATTTTTGGCAACATCAAATGCTCAGATTAACTGCCGAGACGGAACAGTTTGCATGAAATTCAGTGACCGTAAGTTAATTATAAATATATTTTCAAATTCATATGACTATTCGTTTGAAAATAAATATTCAAGGTCATGTGCTACTAACAGGCGTCTTTCTCATGTAAACGAGGGTGACACCAAAAAGGAAGATTGTGTGTTTGACAGGTCGAAGCGCGAAAAGGAGAAAGAGGAGTTGAATGCAGTAGACATGAGGATAGGAAAATTGGTAAGCTTAACTAATGATATTAAGATTGTGACGGTGTTTATTAAGGAGAAGGATGGAACAAGTAAGAAGAAACCACCAAAGGAGAAAGTAAGGAAACCACCTGAATTCGAGAATGAACAAAGAAAGTTGGTATGCTTTGGGACTAGGTGGAATACTATGGATAATTTACCACTTTGTTGGTGAAAGAAGAATGATGTGGAGGAAGGTAATCACTCCATTAGACCACCATAACCGTAAAAATGAGGTAACGGTCCGGCTTAATACCTTAATAAAAACTTAGCACTGATTGGGAGGCAACCGGGCCTAATATTTTGTTTTGTTTTGTTTTCTTTTTGCGTGTTATTTTTTGTTTGTGTTTTGTTGTCATAGTAAGTCCTAAGTGTGGGGAAGCTCATGGTGATCTAGTCAAGATTCGATGGAGTTAGATATTGTCATATCATAGTGTAAGGCCAAAAATGTGATTTGCTATATCAAAGTGCGAAACCCGTTAAATATATTATGGTCAAAAAATAATTAAAGTGGGCGAGAAATCTGGATACGAGACGAGAGCTTCGATGCACGTGATTGGCTTCAATGGGTAGAAAGCTTCTAGATAGAATGTGTTTTGCTATAAATATGTCTTTATTGTCTACATTTTAATGTGTGTTTTCTAGTATGTAATCACCCACCCAAGGGGAGCTCACCTTGGGTGGGTTCGGTTTGTTTAATATTACAAATCTCTTATCTGATAACGAGATCGTTCGTTTATATTATCTTTATTTGTTTTTGTTCGTGATGTGTTGTAAAACACTCATATTTTCTGCACGTTTTATCTACGTATTGTATTATATTTTATATGTTTTAACTCGTTTTAGATAGGTTTTACATAATTTTATTCATATTGTAGGTTTTGGGTGAAAGGAAGAAAGAAACCGAGCTTTTGGAGTAGTTTATGAGCCTTTTACGCATACGTTTTCAAGTAAAAACTCAAGGCCCGGTCCGTTATATCATGGAAAAGCCCAAGCCTCATATTATAACATAACATAAAAAAGAAAAACAAACCCTAAGTGGGCAGCTACCTGGCGATCGCAGCAGGCAGCAAAGGAGGAAGGAAGAAAAAGTTTTTTCGGCTTAGGGTTTGATCGTGTGACGGCTAGGGAAGGAAGAAGACACAAGAACCAAGCCTCGGGGACGTTTCTCATCAGTTGTGGCAGCCAAGAACAGCCCGGAATTCATCCATATCCTTTCTTTTCATAACATTGTTCATCATCTTTTATACTTGTTCAATTGATTACTAGTTTTGCGATTGATTGAAAGATTGAAGTGTTTATGAGTAGGATTGATTGTTGAATGATTTTTGAGATGATTGGTATGAGTTTTATGGTGTTTTTATTGAGTATATGCTGCTGTCCAAATAATATGTTAGGCTAATCTTGTTAGTTCTACCTAGGAATGATGATTATTGTTAGGGTTTGATAGGTTTTATGGATTGTTTGATTAATAAACTTGTATTGTTATTGTAATGTTTGATTTAGACATGAAATAGGTTGTGTTTAAGGGCTGGAAATTTTGGTGATTCATTGCATAAACCCCGTGTGTTGATTGATTAGTTTTGTATTGATTGATCGGTGCATTGTTTGATTCTAGACTTGGTGTTTAGGGTTTGTTTGCGGTAGGAACAACCATAGGGTTTTGTTGCATGATTATTTGGTTAAAGTACATCGGTTAGGCACCTTCTTAGAGACCGAGAGGTGATAAAAAGTTAGGGTTGTCTCATTGCCTTTACATGCTACAATAAGGATTGCGCAAGAGAGAGTTCGTTTCTTGTCAGGTTTAGGTGTTTTGAGCGACTAGTTGATCTATTTTGGTTTAAGTTGAATTGTTCCTCTATCCTTGGTTGTGTAGTATTCATTGCCATTAGGGTCAAGTGTTGGTGAGACCGAGAGGTGATCCTTCATTAGAACACGTTAGCAATTGTTTCCCGGTTTGGTCGTTTTAGCCGATTTTGAGTAGTTTAGGCTTATTGAGTGAGACCGAGAGGTGATCCAGTGAGCCCGAGCGGTACTTAGTCGTGTCATATTTAGGGACCGGTGTCTTGAAATCATTCAATCCATTAGCTTGTTAGGCCTACAATTTGATTCAGACCTAGGTAGACGTTTTTCTCCATCCTAAGTTAACACAGTTAGTTTGTCGTTAAGTTTTCTATTTTTGGTAAGTTTTGTTAGTTATTCCAGTTAGTTCAGTTAAGTTAAAAGAAATCAAAAATCAATATAATATTATTCTAAGGTAGGTCTTGTCTAGGGTTAGTAATCGTTAGCGTCTTACGTGTCCACGTGTTCGATACTCGGACTTCCTAGGTCTATACTACTTGCGATCGGTACACTTGCCGGTTGTGTGTGGTTTTAGGATTTTCATTTTAAAATTAAAGCTTAGTTGTGAGGGTCATTATTATAGGGTTATTAGACACACATCAAGTTTTTGGCGCCGTTGCCGGGGACACGGTTTTAGGCGTTTTGAGAGCAATCCAAGTTAGGACTTATCTTTTGTGCTACTTGTAATTATTTTTGTTTTATTTTACTTATTTGTTAGAATAGTTTAGATAATCTTATTCCTAATTATAGTTTTTATGCGACAGACTCGATCTCGTGGACCATCAGACACTGAAGCATTTCCCGAGCCAGAGAGAGAGTTTCGTGAGAGACATCGTCCCGTTTCACCCTCGTCCACTTCTTCATCCGTTGACCCCGACGATAGGGATAGGATCATGGGCGACATTCCACCGAGGAGGACAGTTGCGGACCGGGCCCGACCGGCCAATGCTGGCGCGAGATCCAGCATCGCACCACCCGTCATTGGAGTTGCTACGAACTGGCAGATCCCGTCGAACATTCTTAATACCATTGCTCATTCTGCTCAGTTTCACGGGTTGCTTCATGAGAACCTGCACTCTCATCTTACTCTCATCGTGCGTATCTGCGACACTTTCCATCTTGCGGGCGTTTTCGAAGACGCCGTTAAGCTCCGCGTCTTTCCGTTTTCTCTTGCTGATCAAGCGAGTCTGTGGCTCGAGTCCCTCCCACAAGGCTCTATAGCTACTTGGGCTGCCATGCAGACTCAATTTCTTGAAAAATACGATCCTCCGGCTAAGGCCGCTCGTTTGCGTAACCAGATACATTCTTTTCAGATGGAGGACACCGAGAGTATTTATGACACCTGGGAGCGATTCAAGAATCTATTAGCGTTGTGCCCGAACCACGGCTTGCAAGATTGGGCGATCGTCAAGAAATTTTATAAAGGAGTGACGTACGCGACGCAGAGTATGCTCGACACGACGGCGGGAGGAAATCTGTTGACGACTAAGGACCCTGATGAGTGTATCGCTTTATTCAATGGGCTAGCTATGAGTGGATACCAGAGACCACCCGCCAGAGGAGGTAAGACCGTCGATTCCATCTCATGAGGCATGCATTCGATGGACACGACCACCGCACTGACGACACAGGTCGAGGCGTTGGCGAAGTTGGTGAAGGATATGCAGACGAAGAGCAAGTTGTGTGAGATCTGCAGAGGGGGGCATGATACCATTTAGTGCCCAGTCAGTTCGTAGGAGGAGGCCATAGACTTCATAGGAAATCCAAACCGAAACCCAAATTCTTTCAATTCTTATAATTCAGGATGGAGAGGCAATCAGAACTCCAATTGGAGGAGCGGCAGCCAGTTCGGTTTTCAGCAACGCCAGAGTTTATTTCAGGATGCCGGTGAGGGAGCGAGCAGTGGGGAGAAGAAGCCCACTTTGGAGGAGATGATGGCGCAACAGACACAGATGTTTTCGCAGCTTATGACGCATGAGGATTCCCGACACAAGGAGACGCAGGAGAAGCTTTGAGAGCACGAGCAGTTCATGAGGAATCAAGGAGCGTCAATTCAGAGTTTCGAGCGGCAGATGGGGGAGATAGCCAGTCGATTGAACGAGAGGCCGCAGGGTTCACAACCGAGTAACACCGAGCAAAACCCGAAGGGATTCGCTAAAGCTGTGACAACGAGGAGCGGTGCAGAGGGGCACGAGATTCAGCAGAGAGGAGTCGTCGAGGAACCTGCAGTAGTTGTAGAGGAGTAAGTGGATAAGGAGATTCAGATGGAGTCTCCACCGGCCCAGGTGCATCAAAGGAGAAGCCCAGGGAGTTCAGCACAGGCCGAGAGACAGCAGCTACCGAGCGAGCCACCCAGAGTCTACAAGCCTAGAGTACCATACCCCGGGAGACTCCGTAGAGATAGAGATGAGGAGCAGAATTCCAAATTTCTTGATCTTTTGAAACAGCTTCACCTTAACATTCCATTCCTTGAGGCACTGACTCAGATGCCTAAACATGCGAAATTCCTCAAGGATATCCTTTGAATAAGGAGAAGCTTGCTGAGGTCGCTTCCATCCCATTGAGTGCTAGCTGTTCTGCTGTCTTACAGAGGAAATTACCAGAAAAGATGGCCGATCCAGGGAGTTTCACGATTCCCTGCATCTTGAGTGATGATACGGTTATTCATGCGCTGGCCGATCTCGGTGCCAGTATTAATCTCATGCTGTATTCCGTGTATCGCAAGCTGGGTCTAGGCGAACCGAGGCCTACCAGGATAAGTATCCAGCTTGCTGATTGTTCTGTGAAATACCCTCTAGGGGTGGTCGAGAACATGCTGGTTCGTGTCGACAAGTTCATCTTCCCGGTGGACTTTGTCATTCTGGACATGAACGACGATGATAGCGTACCACTGATTTTAGGCCGACCATTCCTTGCCACTGCATAGGCATTGATCGATGTCTGTGAGGGCAAGTTGATTTTGAGAGTTGGGGATGAGAACGTCACCTTTGACGTTCGACAGTCACTAAAACACCCCAAGTCTGCTGATGACTCCCTATACATTATTGATACCATCATGGAGCATGTTGGGGAGTTTTTCAGCGAGATCTGTGGAGGATCTGCCTCCGACACTCAGATTCTCGATAGGGACATTTCGGAGATTGAGATGGTTGCCATGACCGATCAGCCAAGGGAAGATGACGCCGAGTCACAACACCCTGAGTCTGAAGTGTCTGCTGGGATCGTACGTGATGATCCGATGGACCGAACTTCTGTCGAGAGCCCCCCTCCTTCCTTAGAGCTTAAGGATTTACCTGCCCATCTGGAGTACGCGTTTTTGGACGAGGAGAGGAAGTTGCCGGTTATTGTCGCATCTGCTTTGACGGAGGTCGATAGAGAGAGAGACTATTGAGGGTGCTTCGAGAGCACAAGGAGGCCATTGCATGGAAGATTATCGACATCAAGGGTATCAACCCTTCATTTTGCACGCATAAAATCCTCATGGAGGATAATTATAGGACTGCCGTTCAGCCACAGCGGCGGCTTAACCCGAAGATGCAGAAGGTCGTGAAGAAGGAGATCATCAAACTACTTGCAATCGGTACACTTGCCGGTTGTGTGTGGTTTTAGGATTTTCGTTTTAATATTAAAGCTTAGTTGCGAGGGTCATTATTATAGGGTTATTAGACACACATCATTTCGGTCGTTTGATTTCACCGCACCCGTCTCATGTTGCTGTTTGTTTATTAATATATCAAATCTTTAAACCGATAACAAGATCGTTTCTATTTATATTGCTAAATATTATGTTTGGTCATTTGATTTACAGCACCCGTGTTGTAATAGTCCAACTGCTGCCGCACCATAATATTGTCCGCTTTGGCCGGGACGTGCCACCATCGCCTCACGGATTTGCTTTTGGTTGCTCAGGTGAAGACTTCCCAGGAGGTCACCCATACTGATAGTACTCCCACCTGAGCACGCTTAACTATGGAGTTCTCCTCTCATCCACTACCTTTAAGCACCCAAAACGCGTTATGACGGGGAAGGTATCCACCTCCTTATAAAGAAGGTTTAGTTCTCCTCCCCAACCAATGTGGGATGTCACAATCCACCCCCTTTAGGGGTCCAGCATCCTCGCAGGACCTGGCATCACCGATCCGGCCCTTGATCTGATACCATCTGTCACAGCCCAGCTACCGCCGCACCATAATATTGTCCGCTTTGGCCGGGACGTACCACCATCGCCTTACGGATTTACTTTTGGTTGCTCAGGTGAAGATTTCCCAGGAGGTCACAAATCCTGATAGTACTCCCACCTGAGCACGCTTAACTGTGGAGTTCTCCTCTCATTCACTACCATTAAGCGCCCAAAACACGTTATGATGGGGAGGTATCCACCTCCTTATAAAGAAGGTTTAGTTCTCCTCCCCAACCAATGTGGGATGTCACACGTGTCGCACGTTTATCAAGAAAAAAATCTGTTCATTGTCGGATATGGTTTCGGAACCTACAATTGGTATCAGAGTGGGTTTGAATCAATTGATTCAACTTTGTTCTTGATATTCAGGTTCTATTTCCATGATTACCCGAACCGAGGAGTTGAATTTCTTGAAGGCCCATTGAAGTCTTGGAAATAAAGTTTAGTGTTCGGAAATAAAGTTTGAAGATTTGAGAAAATAAAGGTGCCCGAAGTTCGTTTCGCCTTTCTAGATCTAGTTCTCAACTGTTTGTTTGAAGATTTTTATTAAGATAAATGAAGCTTTTATGACATAATCTATTTTGAATATTGAACTTCAACATCCATTCGTCAATATCTTAGAAGGTTTTGTAGAGATTTTATCCACACATCTCTAATTTGAAAAGGTTGCTCTCAACACCTTGAGAAGCCGGATTGCTGATAGTTTTCGTCACCGACACCGGACCGTCAGCGGTGGTAGCTGCAACTAGTTCTCAGTAATGAACGGTGCAATAACCAGCATCGGATGGTGGTTGGGTACATAGATCGGTGGCTGTGGCAGCGATGATGTTGGCGGTAGCTGAAGCAGGGTTTTACCGTGACCGAAGGTAAATGAGAGTGGTTCGTGGTGTTTGGAGAGTGGCCTGTCGGAGCTCGGTTCTCCGATCGGAACATGGTTTTTCTGACGGTTCGTAATGAAGATGGAAGTGGCGGCTGTGGTAACTAAAAAACAACTTTCTAGTTTGGATTTGCCGATAACCTTTGATGAGGATGGCGGTGAAGATGTATATTACCGGAATACGATTTCCGGCAGAAGGTACCCGGTGGTCCAGGAATGTTGACGGCGTTTTATGGTGCTACCGAAGCTCAGTTTTCCGGTGAAGGATGTGCCAACGAAGGTGTGATGGCGGCTAGGAGAGACAAAAGACAATGATTCAAGGTGGTGACGGTAGTGGGGTTTCCCGTGGCTATTATGGCTCCGGCTGGTTTTTCGGCGACCGATCATTCGAATGACGGCTAGGTCAGATCTGTGGCATCTCTATGGTGGTTCATAAGTTTGCATCTAGGGTTTGTGACATATACATGTTGGGCTTTATTAGTGTGGATCTGGGCTGAATCTTAAATTGTGGGCTGGAGTGTATTGTACGTCTGGGCTAGATTATTTTATTATGGACCAGATGCTTGTATGTTTGATGTGGTCTAAAATATACATAATATTATATAAAATATTTCCTACATTTTTAATAAATTTTGAGTTAGTTTTTGTTTAATATTAGTCACAACAAGCCATAATTAGATTTTCAAAGGTTTCAAGTGACATTTCGTTTAAATGATTAAACTAGAATAAAGAAAAAAAAGTTATGTTGGTCTCAACGATCTGAGTTCATGCAAAGCTTCAACTGTTTGAATTTACTAGTTTTGAGATAAAAGTAGCTTTATGTGGAGAAAAATGCTTGAATAAAAAAATTGATAAACAAAATCTAGTCTTGTGTTTGGTAAATCGTGGACTCTGAGTTCAATTATATATATATTATTAATTATGTAAGTTATAAGATGTCATGGCCATTAATGATTCAATAGAACTAACTGTTTAAATAAATGGGCCTTTCCCTTTCAACTTAATAAGATATATTGTGGTGATGCAGGCAAG
This sequence comes from Bidens hawaiensis, assembly GCF_021521415.1. Taxonomy (NCBI): domain Eukaryota; kingdom Viridiplantae; phylum Streptophyta; class Magnoliopsida; order Asterales; family Asteraceae; genus Bidens; species Bidens hawaiensis. Next base: position 516,902 of record NW_027491788.1, read on the forward strand.
GGACGGTCCAATAAGGAATGGATTCTCACAAATATATAAAGGCATGAACAAAGAAAACAAAATCTATTGGGAGGCAGCCATATTACGACTACTGAAAGGAGTTTTTTGGGCGACAGCCCTAGGCTGTCTTTGAGGGGAGACCACACAACAGAAGGTAGAGAGGCCGAAAGAAGAAAAGGAGCAGCCGCAAGAGAGGAGCAACCAAGGGTGTTCGAGTATAGAGAGCGTTCAAGATTAATATTTACTCATCCAAATATTATTATTCGGTTTGAATTAATTGTTTTCTTTTATGAATTCAGTTTTTAGACCTATTTATTTTATCTTGTTCTTGAGTATGATTGTTGTTTGAAACCCCTAGCTACCTAAGTTTTTTATGAATACTTTGTGATTTAAGGATTTTTATTGGTTTTTGGTTTCTAATGTTAGATTAATACTAGAGTAAAGAATCTTTTTATAATTGATTTGATGTCTTTGCGTATCTAGTTTTGATTTATTATTGATCTTTGTTCCGTACGTGTCTTGTTGAACGTCTTTTAGTTATATACGCATATTTAGGTCGCTTACTGTGTGTTTGTGATTATTTTTTGGTTTTACTAGACATAGTAACCCATAGGAACGTTGATTAGTGATTCGTTAAATCTGTATATTCTACCTATCTAGAGACTGAGAGGTAATAGATAGTCGGATTGTCCTTGGTATTAGGCGTTTAGGCTAGAACGCTCTGACAGGAGGTTTCCTAGATTTCCCTAGTTTCATTGTAACTCCGTGTCTTATCGATTATTCTTAGGTTACACCTTGCACTATAGGGTGTATTGAGATAGTGAGACCGGCGGGTGATCTATCTTTTAGGGTAGGGTACTTTAGTGTTGTTGGAGAGACTGACAGGTAATCCGACCAACCGGTAATTTACACGCCCCTAGGTTTCCTTTTAGGTGACACCTGGAGAATGATCAGGGATCCACTAGGTTGTCTAAGGGTGTCGTATTTTAAGATCCCGATTCCATCATAGTTTCCATAGCCGAGAGAAATCCAAGATTCACAAGTAGGATTCTAAACCTAGGTAGTGCTTTTCCCATCTTTGAGTTTGTCTAGGTCATAGAGTTGAAGTTTGTCATTGTCAGTGTCTAGTGTTAATTTTAGTTTAAGTATTTTTTAGTTATAGTTAATAAATAAAAAACACAAAAACAATTAAATCTATTTAGTTAAGTTATTAGTTAGAGTCTAGTTTAGGTGTCGCTAGTGTCCTTTGGGTTCGATATCCGGACTTCATTAGGCTTTACTACATTTGATAGGTACACTTGCCAGTCTAGTGGTCTAGCATTAGAAGAGTCTAGGTTTATAAATTTAAAACTAGCGTGTCTAGGTTAGGTTAATATATTATAGACCGCTTTTAGCACATCAAGTTTTTGGCGCCATTGCCGGGGACACTTAGGCGATAGCGAAAGTAGCTTTGATTAAACTTAATTGGTTAATTGGTCTTTTTGTGTCTTGAGTTGTGGTGTGTCTTATGATTCTGTGTCATTGATTTAGCATGTCTAGTCGTCTTTAGGGTAATTTAGTTTCTGTTTTATTTTATCGAGTCTAGTTAATATGTTCAATAGATCGAGTCAGTTTAGGAGTTCTTTATATAGAAGATGTTGGAAAGAGATGATGTTGGAAAGAGCTAAAGAAGAGGAACGTGAAATAGTTCAAAAAATAGAAGCATTGGAAGCTAGGCTTTATAAGATGATCGAAATATATAGGCTCCGTAAATTAGAAGAACTAGAAGCTAGGTTAGAGGAGTTAAGTGCTAGATATCAAATTGAGAGTCTTTCTTACAAATAGCAGCAATCCGTTTATGAAGATGATGAGGTTGTGTGTGAGGATATCATTTTGGAACCAGAGACAATAATGGACGAGCCAATCCCACCTCCGGTTCAGCAAGAAGTTACATCTACCGATCAGTATCCCATGTTTTGTAGCTATGAAGCAGAACCAGCAGCTGATGACTTCTGGAGTGATGATGATGAGGGCGTGATAGAGGAGATGGTGTTGAAACCGGTGGATTACACGGATCTAAGTGAAGATTCTGTTGAGGAGCCACTTAACCAGATGGAAGATGACGAAGAGGAGGAGCATGCACCATCTTGGGAGGATGAGTTTGGTGATGAATTGGTCGGTTTACCAGTTTATGAAGAAGATGGAGAATTTGACCCTGTTGGCGATCTTATCTACTTAGAAACACTAATCACGGGGAAGCCAACAATGGAGATCAAGCGTGCACCAAATGGAAAAGAAAAGGAAGTGGCAAATGAAGAGGATTAGAATATGATGGTAGTTGAGTCGCCACATCATATGAAGTTTAGCAGGTCTGTGAAGGAACTAGATAGTGGATCGCCACCGAAGTTGAAAAAACCGAAGAAGAGGGCGTGAAAATGCTTGGATCAGCATGTTTTGAAGGTTCAAAGATGGCATATTAAGAGTTACAGGACAAAACTTAAATGCAAGATAAACCATTTTCCTCATTATATGCCACGTATTAGGTTTGGTCCGGGTAAGTTTAAGTATTTGTGGTCCGACCCGTTTGATTGTTTTAAAATGCTTTTTATTTCCATTATGTGTTATTTGATTAAATATATTGGACGGGTGGAACTAAACGGGTTAGACCGGGGTTGGATAAAGGAAAAGCCTCCTGACTAAGGTTTTAGGAGCGAGTCCAGCTGAAGACTTTTCTGTAAACTTAGCGCTTCCCGGGAGGCAACCCGGTAGTATGTTTTTATTTTATTTTTTTATTTGTGGGGTTCCTTGCTGTCTTGTGCTGGGTCGTTTCTTGCTTTACTTTCAGGTTTCTCTGGGATGCTATTGATGATGGGATTTAATTCTTTGTTCACGTTCGAGATGGAAGACATGGGATACGACTTGTGAGCCAATATCGCCATATTTACCAGGGGAGTCTGTTCCACTTTACTTATATTTGAATGCTTGTTTTATTTTTTGTCTTTTCCTGTCTCATTGAGGACAATGTGACATTTAAGTGTGGGGATGGGAAAATGATGTTTTTAGGTAGTATAAAAGAAAATTTAATAAAAAAAATTTTAAAAAAAATATTTATATCTAATAATAAGTAAAAAAATTAAAAAAAACAAAAAAAAGTATATATTTATATAAAAGTAAAAAAAAAAGTTTAAAAAATGTCCCTTGAATTAAATGTTTTGCAACAAAATGGAAAATGATAGAAAAATTGGGGATTGGTTTTTAATACTACTAATATATATGAGATAAAAAAAATAGAAGCGCACTTAATTTGGGAGGTGTCGGTAGGCCCAACTAGCCTTGAAAGGTTTCCCCTGATTATTATTAATATACCTAATAGTCATAAACCTTGTGGGTTCTCATCTTGAGGTGGGGATAGTGAAGATGAAAATTCGATAAGGCGTAGCGAGTATTACAGTAATTTGACTACCTTGATGTGGTGATAAGTACATGCACATAAAATTTAGCACGCCAATCTATTTTATGAAAATAAATAACGAGTGGTGGCGCCCCGCCATGTCCAAATTTTTTTCGAGCTTAGAAAAATAGTTATATATTTAGGTAAAAGATGCCTAAGAGCACAAAGTTTTGTTGCACGAACGTCAAATATGTGCAAAATGCAAAAGAAGCATTCACAAAAAAAAAAAGAAAAAAAAGAAAAAAAATCAAAAATAGAAAACGAGGCCAAAAGGCACATACTAGACGGGGCCGAGAGCTTACGTGTTACCAAGGGGATGGTGACTCTGAGGATACACTATTGGAGCTCAAGGTTTTTAGTCAATAAATATTTTTAGGAAATACTAAGAGTGGAGGCCTGGGACCGTCATATACGGCCCGGGTAAGACAATGCTGGGCCGAAATCCGCTAATATAGTTTTAAGTTTAGGTATTGCTCGTACGACCTCACTAGACCTTTCATCCATATAAATTCCACCTAAGTGCATTTTCTTCTTACCATTAAAGGGTTTTTAGCTTACGGTGATAGGTTGAACCAGTCTGCTTCAACCCGGTTTTTAATTGTCTTGGTTATGCTTGAGATGGGGGTAAGCAGATCTGTAACTCTTTAGGTGTGAGACCCATAGGTTTATTGATATCACTTGAACTTAATCACTAAATATGATGGGGAGCTTGATAGGTTGGTGGCTGGGTTTAAGTGGACAACAATACCGGCAATCGCGGTTTTTGTGTTTATCTATGCTTAAAAGATAACCTAAATGTTTTGAAAACCAATTTTCCTATTCTGATTCCATTGCAAATAGCTTTTTCGAGGACGAAAAAAGTTTAAATGTGGGGATATTTGATGTGGTCTAAAATATACATAACATGATATAAAATATTTCCTACATTTTTAATAACTTTTGAGTTAGTTTTTGTTTCACAACAAGCACATAATTAGATTTTCAAAGGTTACAAGCGACATTTCGTTTAAATGATTAAACTAGAATAAAGAAAAAAAGTTATGTTGGTCTCAACGATCTGAGTTCATGCAAAGCTTCAACTATTTGAATTTTCTAGTTTTGAGATAAAAGTAGCTTTATGTGGAGAAAAATGCTTGAATAAAAAAATTGATAAACAAAATCTAGTCTTTTGTTTGGTAAATCGTGGACTCTGAGTTCAATTATATATATATTATTAATTATGTAAGTTATAAGATGTCATGGCCATATATTAATGATTCAATCGAACTAACTGTTTAAATAAATGGGCATGTCCCTTTCATCTTAATAAGATATATTGTGGTGATGCAGGCTTTAAAGGGACGGTCCAATAAGGAATGGGTTCACACATATATATAAAGGCATGAACAAAGAAAAAAAAACCCTATTGGGAGGCAGCCATATTACGACTACTGAAAGGAGTTTTTTGGGCGACAGCCCTAGCCTGTCTTTGAGAGGAGACCACACAACAGAAGGTAGAGAGCCCGAAAGAAGAAAAGGAGCAGCCTCAAGAGAGGAGCAAGCAAGGGTGTTTGAGTATAGAGAGCGTTCAAGATTAACATCTACTCATCCAAATATTATTATTCGGTTTGAATTAATTATTTTCTTTATGAATTCAGTTTTTAGACCTATTTATTTTATCTTGTTCTTGAGTACGATTGTTGGTTGAAATCCCTAGTTACCTAAGTTTTTTATGAATACTTTGTGATTTGAGGATTTTTATTGGTTTTTGGTTTCTAATGTTCGGTTAATACTAGAGTAAAGAATCTTTTTATAATTGATTTGATGTCTTTGCGTATCTAGTTTTGATTTATTATTGATTTTTGTTCCGTATTTGTCTTGTTGAATGTCTTTCAGTAGTAGACGCATATTTAGGTCTCTTACTGTGTGTTTGTGATTATTTTATGGTTTCACTAGACGTAGTAACCCATAGGAACATTGATTAGTGATTCGTTAAATCTTTATATTCTACCTATCTAGAGACTGAGAGGTAATAGATAGTCGGATTGTCCTTGGTATTAGGCGTTTAGGCTAGAACGCTCTGACAGGAGGTTTCCTAGATTTCCCTAGTTTCATTGTAACTCCGTGTCTTATCGATTATTCTTAGGTTACCCCTTGCACTTTAGGGTGTATTGAGATAGTGAGACCGACGGGTGATCTATCTTTTAGGGTACTTTAGTGTTGTTGGAGAGACTGACAGGTAATCCAACCAACCGGTAATTTACACGCCCCTAGGTTTCCTTTTAGGTGACACCTGGAGAATGATCAGGGATCCACTAGGTTGTCTAAGGGTGCCATATTATAAGATCCCGGTTTCAACATAGTTTCCATAGCCGAGAGAAATCCAAGATTCACAAGTATGATTCTAAACCTAGGTAGTGCTTCTCTCATCTTTGAGTTTGTCTAGGTCATAGAGTTGAAGTTTGTCATTGTTAGTGTCTAGTGTTAATTTTAGTTTAAGTATTTTTTAGTTATAGTTAATAAATAAAAAACACAAAAACAATTAAATCTATTTAGTTATGTTATTAGTTAGTCTAGTTTAGGTATCGCTAGTGTCCTTTGGGTTCGATATCCGGACTTCATTAGTCTTTACTACATTTGATAGGTACACTTGCCTGTCTAATGGTCTAGCATTAGAAGAGTCTAGGTTTATAAATTTAAAACTAGAGTGTCTAGGTTAGGTTAATATATTATAGACCACTTTCAGCACATCAATGTTAAATTTTGGGCTCAAGATGAGATTATTTTTGTTGCTGATACCGTGGTTGACCAAACAGAAGAAAGTCAAAATTGATAGAGTTTTTCGTCAATATTGGACCGTGTTCAAAGCATATTATTTATATGTTATTTTAAAGGCGTTCAATAATTGGATCCTGAAAACGTGGGCTACGAGCATCTGAGATGCTTATTTATTAAGGTGATAATTTTTGAACAAGTTGGATTTAATAGGGAATTAAATTGTTTAAGCTCTCAACCTGAAAATGTGAGATACGAGTATCTGGGATACTTATTTATTAAGGGTGAGTTACTTAAATAATTTCATTCACGGAAATAATAAGCTTTGTCATGTGATCATTGTCCCAGTATTTCGTCAAGCTCTTCAAAACCTATATTGCTTAAGATCTGAGATTGATAAAGAAGAGAGAACGTCTTCATTAATGAACTGGTGGATCATACCTTTAGAGGGTGATTGAAGAAGCTTCGGTTATCTGGATGATTTCCGAAAATGCGAGGCACGGTTCAACGATGTTTTGAGATCATAAGTCAAGGGGGTGATTGTAAGACCAAAAATGTGACTTGCGATATCAAAGTGCGAAACCCGTTAAATATATTATGGTAAAAAAAATAATTAAAGTGGGCGAGAAATCTGGATACGAGACGAGAGCTTGGATGCACGCGATTGGCTTCAATCGGGAGAAAGCTTCTAGATAGAGTGTGCTTTACTATAAATATGTTTTTATTGTCTACATTTTAGTGTGTGTTTTCTAGTGTGTAATCACCCACCCAAGGGGAGCTCACCTTGGGTGGGGTTGGTTTGTTTAGTATTACAAATCTTTTATCCGATAACAAGATCGTTCGTTTATATTATCTTTATTAGTTTTTGTTCGGTCGTTTGATTTCACCGCACCCATCTCGCATTGCGGTTCGTTTATTAGTATATCAAATCTTTAAACCGATAACGGGATCGTTTCTATTTATATTATCGTTATATATTATGTTTGGTCGTTTGATTTACCGCACCCGTCTTGCACGTTTATCAAGAACAAAATCTGTTCGTTGTCGGATTCAGTTTTGGGACATACAATTGTTGGGCCTTGGTTCATTTATCATTAACTCTTTTGTATTGTAAGTTATGTGTTGGGCTTGTATGTGTAAATGTATGTATTTGGTCCCAAAGGCCATGTATAGAAACCCATTGGGCATTCATGTAATGAAATCCATTCTCATGCATGCCATGAGATCAAGAGAGCTTTTTGGTCAAAATCTTATCTTCTTCTCTTTCTTTCTACCTTACTCACAAAAGCCGAACAGAAACTCCAAGATTCAAGACCAAGGTGACTCGGTGTGATATTCCGCTAGCATCGCGTTTTGGTTGATCCAAGATAGTTGTTTGATCCACTCTTAGAGGACCTACAATTGGTATAAGAGCTTCGGCTCAACTAGTTGAGGTTTTGGATCACTACCTAGGGTTTTGATCTTGTGAAAGTGCATAAAGAAGTTGTTGCTTGAACTTATGTTCTCATGGTTTCATGTTAAGAAAATCTACAAAAACATAAATATAAGGGTTGGACTACAAATTAGCCTAAAAAGGTGTTCTTCGTAGTAAAATAAAGAGTTAAAAGTGTTAAATCTAGGTCTCTCAAAGCAATCGGGTTTGAAAGTTGTTCAAAAGTTGTGTTTTTCATTCTAATTCGCACGTACCAAAGGTGGTGGTTGTACTAACCTTGGACAAGACTGACAGATTAGGTAAAGTACAAAACAGATCCCTAGAAAGATTGCTTCTAGAAGAAAGTAAATTATTTGCATTGCACAAGAATTCGCTTCGCATGACAATTCGCTTCCCATGACGATTTGCTTCGGAAGAGAATTCGCATCAGTTGAAAAAGAATTTGCTTTGCACAAATAGTATTCGCTTCAACCAGAAAGTATTCGCATTGCAAAGAATTCTCTTCACATTAAATTTGATTCGCATAGAAAACAATTCGCTTCGCATACGAAGTGAATATAATTTCTTATTCGCTTCGCATTCAAACCATTCGCTTCGCATTCCTTGCCAATTTTTTGAAATTGTTTTCTATTCGCATCCTTTGCGAATTGTTTGTTCTGTTCTTGTGAAATCTCAACTCTTGAAGCTTCTTGGTGATTAGAAATTGTTTGCAACCATGTCTTCTGACTCAAAACTATTGAAAAGCTACATGTTGCTTGAGAATCAAGCGGGAACCATTAGCAAATCTCCTAAACTCATGACATTAGAAGATAACTTTGTTGACTTCAAATAGAGGTTCATGAACTTCATCTCACTGACTGATTCTGCCCTAATGAGATGCTTGGAAGTTGGTCCACATGTTCCTATGTCCAACACTCCTACTGGTCCTCAACCAACACCAGTTGCTGATTATAGCGAAGAGGACAAGACTATGGTGGAACAAGACAAGAGAGCCTTTCTCACTCTCACTGTGTGCTTGTAAAATGAAATTACTGAGACTCTTTGAGTGCACACTACTGCTAAGGGTTTATGGGATGGATTGGTTGAGAAGATTGGGAAATGCAGAAATCAGAGATAGCAAAAGGGCAATCTTGAAGGAAAAGTTCAATAGGTTCAACCACCGTCAAAGTGAAAGTATGGGTAACTTAATCAAAAGATTTGAGAAGTTATTGGTAAGGATAAGAGCTACAGAAGTATGTATCATGAACTCAGAAGTGAACCACAAGCTAATGAACTCATTACCATACTCATGGAGTACCAACACTTTTACCATTAAGAGAACTACTAACTTGAATGCCATTTCAATAAAAGACTTAATCTCAACAATCAAATCATTTAAGTTGGACGAACAGATGAGGATAAGCAATCTTATAAGTTCTTTGAATCAAGCAGGAATTAACACTGGTTCAACAATGTCTACTACCTTTACCAACAAATCTCAGCAAAACATATATCCAGTGACAACTCCAAAGTATGCAACAATAGTGCCTTCACACAAAACAGCATTTATTTCTTCTGGAAGTTCATCGTACCATCCAACTCAAGTTCAATCCAAGATGCAATGAGCATAGCAGTAGAGCAAGCTCTGAAAGCTCATGGGATCAACCCATCAAAGACACAGTCAAGTCAAAGTTCAAGTTATGCAGGGGTCCTTCCACTCCAAAATGATTCAAATGTTGATTTGGTCCATGCTTTTCTTTCAAGTCATGAGGAGTTGCTATAGGGACAAAATTTTCTTCCATCCTTTGAACAAGGTGATCTGAATGATATCAACAAGAAAGACCTCAAGAAAATGGATATCAAGTATCAAATAGCCATGTCTGTTCATAGGGCAACAAATTTCATGAAAAATTATGGAAAGGATAGCTTCAAGGATTCTGACAGCAAGAGGATTGGGTTTGACAAAGAAAAACTTCTTTACTACATCTGCAATGAAATGGGTCATTCTGCCAGGGAGTGCACCAACCCTCCTAAGCCAGCAGATGACATTCGAGTCACTGAAGTTTCTAATGATGAGAACAGCAAGGCAGCTGGGAAAAAGCATGTGAATCAAAGGCCAAGTTCATCAGTTCCAAGAATCGGTGGTAATCCACACAAGGGCAATTCAAGTTCAAACACAAGAGCCCTTGTCTCTCAAGCAGAGGTCCAAACTGGTATGGATTGGGATGACCAGTTTCAAGAATTGAAGAATCCTTTGAACATGGCAGGCATGGCTTTTACCAATGAGAATGAAGCCTCATCATCTTCGACTGCAGTTCCCGACACATCACATTGTGATGAGGTAAACCACAATTTATGCTCACAAGCTTGCGTATTTAAAGTTGCGTATTATAGACAAAATTATGATGACATTTTGAATGAAATTTCATAACTAAAGAAACTAAATGAAGAATATGTAAAAGCTGATAAGATACTACTAAAAAATTGGCCTAAGGCAACCTTTATTGAACAAAAAAAGTTGCATTAGGTGAAGTTGCATTAGACCTAATGCAACATTTTTGTTAGATAACGCAACTGTTTTTTCAAATGCAACATTTTAAAAAGGTTGCATTTGAAAGAAACAGTTGCGTTATTTGGTATAAGGGTTGCATTAGGTCTAACACAACTTCACCTAATGCAGCTTTTTTTGAAAAATAAAGGTTGTCTAAGTCTCCGACGAGAAATTTTTGTAACTCAACATGAAGTTAAATATTATAAAGACATAGTTTCAAAATTGCCAGATGAAAATGAAGATTTAAGAAAAGAAGTGTCTGTTAATAAATCAAATGTTGAAAAACAAGAAAAGGCTGTCGAGAGATTTGAAACAGCATCAGGTCAGTTGGATGAAATTATTGGAGCTCAGAGAAGTACTAAACAAAAGGCCGGGCTGGGGTATGATTATATAGCAGTACCTCCTCCTTTGAATGCTATGTAACGCCCGTTAATTTTTGGTTTAAAGATTTAAAGCTTGTAAAGTATGTATAATTCTCGGGATTCAACCGACATTTCTCAGAAACCTTCTCGTCGTCCCGGTATGTTAAATCACATAACTTTTCTTTCAAGTTGCCATATCTTTCAACTTGGAGGGGCTAGGATGAAACATTTTATATTATAACATAAAATATAAAAAACCCTAACCTCTCCCCATTCACTTCAGCCGATCGGACCAAAGGCAGCCCCAATCACCCTCGTTTTTCTTTTTGCAGCCAAGTTTAGGGTGTTAAACTTCAATTGAAGGTTAGTTCTATGTTTCCTCAAGTCTTTTGCACCTTAATTGATCATTATATCACGCGTATTGATCGTTAAATTGCGTGTTGTAGGCTTGCCGGGTGGCTGTCAATTCTAACCTTTTCGGGACTGTTTTGAATGAGGTTTTTGAACCAAAATCTTCCTAGGTATGTCTAGTATAACATAATTTAAAATCTTGTTCATTGGTGTTCGTTTGATTGGTCAACTAGTTGTAGTTTGAAAGATTGTTTTCGGTTGGCTAGAATGGTAGATTGTTGTGTTTAACGCGAGATATGAAGTAAGGGATAACCAATTCAGTTCAGATAGCCTCGGTTTAGTATAGGGCTGTTGGAAAATTATTTTTAAAAGCATTGGGGCTGAATTGGTTGTCGGTTACTCAAACGGGTCGGTACAACGTGCATTTGCGTTTATTGTATAGTTGGTGCGTTGTACTTGCAAGTTACCGACCCATTTGACTCGTGTAGCGTCATGTGGACTTGTTGGCTGTGAAATTATCAAATTGGGTCCACACGGGGCTGTGTTGGATGTTAATTGCCTAAACAACTCTTAAACACGCATGTTAGTATCACCTAGTGCTTCTAGGGGTAATTTGGGAATTCTTTACTCCCGGGAGTATCTACGGGTCGTGTTGGTAAACTTATGGCCCGGGGGGCTGTTAATATTTAGTTTGATGAGGTCGAGGATTTAAGTGACTCGAACCATGTTAGAACGTCTCGTAGGATAAACGAGTCCTTTCGATGTCATTTGTGATGATTGTAAGTTTCTCGGTAGGTATTTGAGTTTTGGGGATACTTAGGGTTCTCTAGCTCATGGTGAATTCGTGCCTTGTGTCAGGTGAGTTCATGATGCCTCTTTTACTCTTATTAAGTTTTTGGGCTAGCATGCACACCTAAGCGATTTTGCTTGATGAACCGTTTAAACTATTTATAGGCTTACTTGTATAGGGTAGGCCTTGGGATGATATTATGGTATGTTTGTATGTATTAATGTATGGCCGATAATTGGCGTTGTTTATTAGTAGTTATCGACTAAGAATGTTGACGTATGCCTAATTTGTGTTTTCATACGTCAGATGAGATGATACGTGTTTGGGTTGTACGTGTGCTCGACCCTGATGTTATTACTTGGATGACGTATATGTAGGGATATAATTACTAGGATGTTTATATATATATGAGTGTGTGTGTGTGTAGATGATTACTTATTGTTAATGATGGCCTAACTGTTATATCCCGTTTTATTTTAAAACCCTTGGAATGACTATTATGATTATTATTATTGATGTTAATTATTAAAACTTGAACTCACTCAGCTTGAGCTGACTTTGTGTGCATGTTAGTGTGAGTTTCAACTTAGGAGGAGGATGCATTACCGCTTGGACGTGCACGAAGCTACTTGAACGGTGAAGGGCATACGTAAACGAAAGTTTTAATGTTGAACATTTTCCTTTTAAAGTTTTATTAAATACATTTAAATTGGTTTTGGGCATAATTCCCGGGTTTTGGGAACTTGTTTTATTAATTATGGTTTTCCGCTGAATTATACTCTGAATTGGTTATTTTAATGAATGAACTGTTTTTGAGTTAAGTATTTTTATAAGTATTTTGTATGAATACCAACTATAGGATTCTCAGGATTCGGGGTCTTACATGATAATTATACCATCCTGCCCCACTTTAGTTACAATACTTCTCCCGAGGAAGAAATGTCATACAGAGTTGGTAAAATACCAAAACCTGTGAAATTTATTTCTCCAGCTTCACAAACTTCTGCTCCAGTCATAACATCTGATAAATCTGATGTCAATATATCTTGTGAAGCAGGTGATGTAACCGAAAGTGGATATGGGAAGGTTAACTTCGGTTGTGAGACGAAACAAGTTTTAGAACCACGTTTTGAATTCGTTGTGGAACTAAACAAATAAATTAACAACCCCGTTTGTAATAATGTCTGTAAATCTATGTTAGAAAGTCTGGTGTCTGGCCCAAAACTTGTATTTTGTAAAAGTCAGACAAATGAAAGTTGTAATGCTGATTCTAATGAAAGTGAATGCTCATCTTCAGATTCAAAGTGTGAAACCATTTTTATGAAACAATTGAAAACAAGGTTGATGAATAGAGTATGCCTAGTTGCTCATCAACTGGTCATATGAATGAGAATAACAATAATCAGAAATCATGTTTTGTAAATGAAAAATCGAGTACTTCTAGTAAATATGTGCCACCAATGAAGGCATCATTTTCACAAAACACTAATTGTCATTAGAAGCCTCAAGTCTATAACCAGTTTGACAGGACTACTATTACTCTCGTAGTCAACCTAGACATTCTAACAAATTGCAACTGTAGGCCAAACAGTAATTACAGGCATGTTAACCCACCTGCACAACTTCTCAGTTAATCACTCATATTCAAGTGCATAGAATGTCTATAAAACCAACGAGAGTGGGAATCATTCTCATCTTGCAAGACATTGCAAGAACTAGCACCGACAACAAAGAGATTTAAATAGTAAGTTTGGTCAGTCATTTCCTAAGGTTGCTCCTAAACCTAAGAAAATCACTAATCAAACTCACTCCTCGGACAGTGAGAGGGATTCAAAGTTAAAAAGTGATCAGAAAATAAGGAAACCTTTTTGGTTAACTCAAAGAGAAAGAAAAAGATTGGAAAAGGGTTTGGAAGCTGAAAGGCTAAAAACCCACCAAAGGTTGTCAAAAGGGAAAATTCAGAGGATTTTGTGGTTAAGCCCAAACCAAAATGAAGGCAATCCAGAAAATTTTTTCAAAACTGAGGAAATTATAATTCATGTTCCTCGAGGGATTGTACTTCAGACTCTGAATCACCAAGGGATTACATTTTTAAGAATCAAAAAGTTAAACTTGATGATTTTTTGTTTAATTTTCCCGAGACAACGAAGTCTCGGGGCCCCACTGCTAACTAGTTGTTCATGTGTGTAGGGTCAGTCAGGAAAGCCTGGCAATAATATTTGGTACTTAGACAGTGTCTCTACACAACACATGACTGGAGATGAGTCATTGTTGTTTGATGTTAGACCATTTGACGGCACACACGTCTCTTTTGCCGGTGATGTGGGAGGAGAAATAAAAAAGCAGGGGAAAGTCTCAAATGGAACCCTGACTTTTGAAGATGTTAATCTTGTGGAGCAGCTCAATCATAATCTCCTCAGCGTGTCTCAGATATGCGATAAGAATTATTCCACCCTTTTTACTGAAAATAAGTGTCTAATTCTAAAACCATGTTTTAAAGTCCCGGATGAATGGATTCTGATGCGTACTCCGAGGCATAATGATGCATATATTCTGGACATGAGAAGCAATTATTCAATGCGGACTGCTTCATGTTTCTTGTCCAAGGCCTCAGAGAACGATTCATCGTTATGGCATCGTCGGTTGGGTCAAGTCAACTTTAAGAACTTGAATAAGCTGGTTAAAGGTGACCATGTGAGGGGTTTGCCTTTTAAATCTTTTTATTGTGCTGAAAAATGTCTGTCATGTTCAAAATGCAAACAGCACAAACTTCCTCACAGACCCAAAACGGTCAATTCCATAGATTCCATTCTATAAACTGCTACACATGGATCTTTTTGGTCCAATTCTACCTTTGGCAATAGGACGAAAATCCTATTGTCTGGTTACTGACGATTTCTCGCGTTTTAGTTGGACTTTTCTTTTGGGAGACAAGGATGAGACTGCTCAATTTCTCATCAGATTCATTATTTTGGTGGAGAATCAGACTGACAAGCGAGTCAAGTGCATCAAAAGTGATAATGGTCCCCAATTCTGCAACAGGGTGGTGAATGATTTCTGTCACAACAAGGGGATTCTTAGTCAGTTCAGTGCCCCTTAAACTCCAGAACAAAATGGGGTTGCTGAGAGACGAAACAAAACACTTGTTGAATCTGCACGAACTACGTTGTCATATTCCAAGCTTCCATTAATTTTCTGGGGTGAAGCTATAAACACTGCTTGCTTTACCCAGAACCGTGTGTTGCTAAACAAGAAAGGAGCAAGACTCCATAAGAAGTCTACTATTGGATAAAGCCAAGGGTCAACTTCTTCAAAACATTTGGATGTCCATGCATTTTGCTCCATAACAATGCCACCTCAACATCAAAGTTTGCTGAAAAGGCATATGAGTGTTACTATGTTGGCTACGCTGCTGACAAGAATGCTTATCGTGTATATAACAAGAGAGCAAGGGTGATCATAGAATCATACAATATTGACTAGCAAGAGTTGAATCACACGGATGCACACACGGGTCCTAACTAGATGTTTGATTATGAGGGGTTTTTCAAGCAGTTTTGGAGAATGTATGGGATACCGGTAATTTCCCCTGCTCATTCTGTTGTTTCTGCACCCGTCCATGCTGAAGATGATCAGTCAATCTTGATGCATGCTGTGTTAAGAGGTCTAGAAGATGTTTATGTAGTTAATCAACCAGCCACGGTAAACGAAGTGCCACCACCTACAGACACTACTGATATGTCGAAGACACTACCTATTCAGATACTGATTTGTACATGTCGACTGACAATGTGGAGAATAACCAGTTGGTAAAGCAGTGAATCCTCCAGCTGAACCTAGTGTGGTTGAGTCTGTTCCCACACCTCCCTCTCAAGAAGATAATCAAGGTTCTGCTAAGGAGATGAATGCAGCAAATGCCCCAGATGTACAAGTTGCTACTTCTGACAACACTGACTCCAACCCGATTCCAGCCATTGTTGTACCATTCTACGAGAACCTATGGGATGGTCCCATTGATCAAGAACATCTGGTTGATCAACTAGAAGTCTATGAATCTCAAACGGATGTTATAGTCAATGTGTCGGCTGTTTTCCATCCCGTAGAGAGCTTATTTGTTGAGCTTGAGGCCACTCCAGTCGAGCACGTCGAACTAATTACTCAATTGCCGATTCATAGGAGACACCGGAATGAGAACATTATTGGAGATCCATCAGCTGGCATCTAAACACGTAGCACATCTGGTAACATTAACATGTGTCTTTTTGCATGTTTTATTTCACAGTTTGAACCCAAAGACTACAGAGTTGCAATGAAAGAAAATTCTAGGGTAAATGCCATGCAAGAAGAGCTGTTGCAGTTCAAGAAGCTAAGTGTTTGAAACTGGTCGAGAAGCCAGAAAATAAGAAGCCAATCGAAACAAAGTGGGTGCTCCGAAATAAGAAGGGTGACAGGGGGTTATCATAAGAAACAAAGCCCAGCTTGTTGTGCATGGTTTTTTGCAGCGTGAAGATCTTGATTATGATGAAGTTTATTCACCCATGGCCAGATTAGAGGCAATACATATCTTTTTGGCCTACGCCTCGTACATGAACTTCAAAATGTATCAAATGGATGTAAAGACAGCCTTCTTGTATGAAAAAGTTAAAGAAGAAATTTACGTCAAGCAACCTCCAGGCTTTGAGGATCCGAATCATCCTGACCATGTCTATCGTCTTGACAAAGCACTTTATGGTCTTCACCAAGCACCCCATGCCTGGTATGCAAGTGAAGAATGGGTATAAAATAGGTATTATTGATCAAACACTCTTTGTCAAGAAAGTTTGGGGTGATTTGATCCTTGTCCAAGTGTATGTTGACGACATCATCTTCGGATCTACGAACAATAATTTGTGCAAGGAGTTTTCAGAGGTCATGCAAAAGAGGTTCGAGATGAGTTCTTTGGGAGAAATGACTTTCTTCCTTGGTCTACAGGTTAAACAGAAGATGGACCCGACTTTGATTCATCAAGAGAAGTACGTCCACAACATTGTTCAAAAGTTTGGGTTCAACGATTCATCTGCATTTATGACACCAATCGCTACACGACCGATCCTCGCTCCTGATCCATCGGGAAAGCCAGTCAATCAACACCTGTATAGGTCAATGACTAGCTCACTGATGTATCTCACTGCAAGCAGACCGGACATTATGTTCCCTGTTTCTCAGTGCGCAAGATCTCAATCCGATCCGAGAGAAGATCACATGATTGCAGTCAACGTATTTTTAGATACCTCAAGGGAAGACCTCGTTTGGGACTCTGGTATCCAAAGAGTCTCCTTTGGAACTTCATGCATATACTGATAGTGATTATGGGGGATGTCATCTTGACCGAAAGTCAACATCCGGTGGATGTCAATTTCTGAGTGATAGGTTGATTTCATGGCAATGCAAGAAGCAAGTCACCGTGTCCACCTCAACTACTGAAGCTGAGTACATCGCCGCATCCAGTTGCTGTTCCCAAGTCATTTGAATCCTGCATCAGTTGTTGGATTACGGTTTGAATTTCTTTAATACCACGATCAAATGTGATAATGAGGCTGCTGTTACGATTGTTAAAAACCCAATTCAGCACTCAAAGACAAAACAAATTGACATCCGAATGCACTTTATTCATGATTTTTTTGATCGTAAGCTTGTCAACATCAAAAGAGTCCATTCTGGTTTTAACTTTGCTGATCTCTTTACAAAATCTTTCAGTCGTACCTGATTTTTATACCTCGTTGAATCCTTGGGCATAATTTCTTTTGAGTAAATTTTTCATCTTTTGTTTTAAAATTGTAAATATTTTTCAAATATGTCACAATTTTAGAGGGAGAAAACGAGTTAACTTTAACTCAACAAAAAGATTTTAAATTTATTTTAAGGGGCATAATTTCTTTTGAGTAAATTTTTCATCTTTTGTTTTAAAATTGTAAATATTTTTCAAATATGTCACAATTTTAGAGGGAGAAAACGAGTTAACTTTAACTCAACAAAAAGATTTTAAATTTATTTTAAGAAAAACAAAAACAAGTCATTTGACTTATCAAAAAGATTTTATAATTATATTCAAGAAAATCCGAAAAGGAATTGTTCTGTTTAGAGGGAGCTCCTACCTAGAGGGGGTCGGATAATTAACTTTAACTCAACAAAAAGATTTTAAATTTATTTTAAGAAAAACAAAAAACAAGTCATTTGACTTATCAAAAAGATTTTATTATTGTATTCAAGAAAATCCAAAAAGGAATTTTCCTATTTAGAGAGAGCATCTGTCTAGAGGGAATCGGATAATTAAAATTTTCAGATTAAGAAATTGATCCAACCTGATGGAAAATGATAGTACATTGGTTTGTAATGATCCAAGCACATGAAAAGAGTAGATCAAAAGTCTACAAGATCACTCATTGATGTATAGATAGGCTTGACAAACAAGTAAATGTCGGGTGATATAAACTCAATCTCTTGCCGGTGCTAGTGGTTATACTTTTATGAAGCGGTTGCATAAATCCGTTGAAGTTATATCCATGATGGCTGAGATGCAATTACACATGTCATATCCAATTCTCTCTTTACCTGATCACAATTGTCTTATGAAATCTGTGTCAATTTTTAATTTTTATTGAGTCAAGAAAAGTGTTAAGAAAAAAAAAAGAAAACCAAAAGTGTCAAGAAAAGAAAAAAAAAACACAAAAAGAGTCAGAAAAAAACTAGAAAAGTCAAGAAAAAGAGTCAAGAAAATGAGTCAGTCCTAGTAATTTTAACTTCTCCTTTATTTCTTCATTTATTTTGATTCAAGCCTTGGACTTTCTATGTTTGTAGTTATACAAGATCTGATGGTTAAGGCCCTGAATCTTCTGCTTTGTTTTAATTTCTTTCTTTTGTTCAAGCATTGAACTTTCTCTACGCGATAATATAGTATTATCCAACCTGATTGTTAAGGCCCTGAACTTCGGCTTTATTTTAATCTTTCAAGATCGAGTCAAGTGTCCAAAAATAAAGTGTCAAGTGTGTTAATAAGTGTACTGTGATCAAATAAGAAAGGTTTAAGTCAAATTGTATGTCAACACAAACTAAGCCCCAAGTATGATGGAATCGGTAACATGTCTGATTGAGTGGGGACCGCATAAGTATCGTGCCTAATTGTAACTCAACGTATCATGTTGGCATAAAAACATTTGTCAAGTTAAACAAGTGGACAATCTCTACTATCGATGATGAATTTGTGTCAAAATAATATCAAAATGGAAACGCGATCTAGGACTTTGTAAATCAATATGATTCCTTGTTACGATCATTCTTTATAAATTGATAAGCCTTATCAATTAAAAATAAAATGTAAATTAATTTAAACTTTAAATATTTTTTCTTTTACAAGTTATTTCCTTTATTTTGTTTTTATTTTGTTTTTTTTAACTAAGATATTATTCATTAATTATCTTTCTTATTTTTAATTTTTAATTTTTAATTTTGTTTTTAATTTTTATTTTTATTTTTATTTTTATTTTTTATTTTATTTTATTTTATTTTAAATTCTAATTTACTTTTCTTTGATTTAATTTTATTTTGTCAAATAGATCGTTTATGCAAACGTGAACAGCAATGGACCGACAAAAGAAAATCGTGAAAACAACCAAGTGCTTGGATTCGGTGGGTAAATGTTTTTCGGATTTGAATGTGCAAATATTTTTAAAGACCAAGGACTGAGATCGTATTTTTGGTGAAAACTCATGATTTTTTGACCCTATCGCGAGATAGGCTGACCCTATATAAAGGGAACCTCAAAATATCTTTCATTATTTCAATATTCACTTTACCAAAACACTCTCACTTTCTCTCTCATCCAAGAACTCTCAAACCCTAAACTTATTCTTCAAATCTGCAACTAGCCACCCTTAGAATCACATGTCGATCCCAAAAATGGAACCAACACCCTCGGTATATCATCACCATCACTCCATCTTGTTCATCTTTCTTCTGGTTTCTCACAGATCTAGGCGACGGTTCATATGAACCTTCGGTTAGATCTAGGTGTTAGATCTTTTTGTTGTTCATAAATGTTGGGTGTGTGCGTAGTTGTTATCAACCATCAAGGAAGTGAAAATCATCAATAGATCTTATTTTTTAGGTTTTGGTTTGTATAGTTTGTAGATCTAGGTTTTACGGACCTTTCAAAGTCCGATTGGCAGTATAAATGAAACCGAAAGGGTCCCAGATGCTCCAGATCATCAATTCGGATCTAAAAGACCACTTGGAAAGCAAAAGGAACTAAAATGGGCTAAGTATATTTGATTCGCAAACGAAGCTGATTCGAATGGAAATTCCTACTCGCTTCGCATAACAATGCGATGCGAATGATATATCTTGTTTGCTTCGCACTTCCATGTGAAGGGAATGGAATATCTGGTTCGCTTTGCACACCCATGCGAAGCGAATGGAAACTCTTGTTCGCTTCGCACACCCATGAGAAGCGAATAGATTCCTATGCGATGCGAATTCTTCTATGTGAATTCTTAAGACTTAGCAAAATCTTCACCGCCCAAGTAGCTTCGTGCACGTCCAAGCGATAAGGCATCCTCCTCCTAACCTGAAACTCACACTAACATGCACACAAAGTCAGCTTGAGCTGAGTGAGTTCAAGTTTTAATAAATATCATCAATAATAATAATCATAATAGTCATTCCAAAGGTTTTAAATTATAAAAGGGATACATCAGTTAGGCCATCATCTTCAATAAATAGTCATCCTTATATATATATAAACATCTTTATAAGTGCATCCCTATATATATAAATATATATATATATATATATAACATCCAAGTAATAACATCAGGGCCGAGCAAACGTACAACCCAAACACGTAACATCTCATCAACGTATGCAAACACGAAGTAGGCATACGTAACATCCGTAGTCAATAACGACTACTAACATCGCCAAATATTGGCCATACAATAATACATACATACATAATATAACATCCCAAGGCCAACCATATACAAGCAAGCCTATATAAAATAGTTTAAACGTTTCATCAAGCAAAATCACTTAGGTGTGCATGCTAGCCCAAAACTTAAAAAGATTTAAAAGGGGCATCATGAACTCACCTGACACAAGACACGTATTCACCACGAGCCAGATGATTCCTAAGTAATCCCAAAACTCACAAACACGTGTCGGTTTACATACAACATTACAATCGACATCGAAAGGACTCGTTTATCCTACGAGACATTCTAACATGGTTCGAGTTACCTAAACCCTCGACCTCATCAAACTAAATAACAACAGCCCCCTAGGCCTCACATTCACCAAAACGACCCTTAGGTACTCCCGGGAATAAAGAATTCCCAATTTGCCCCCGAAAGCACTAGGTGACACTAACACGCGCGTTTAAGAGTCGTTTAGGCCGTTAACATCCAAATCAGCCCCGTGTGGACCCAATATGATAAAATCACAGCCAAAAAGTCCACACGACGCTACACGAGTCAAATGGGTCGGTAACTCACAAGTACAACGCACCAACTACTCAATAAACGCAATTGCGCGTTGTACCGACCCGTTAGAGTGACCGACAACCAATTCAGCCCCATAACTTATAAAAATGATTTTTCAACAGTCCGTACATCAAACCAAGTTCCCCCAAGCTGAATTGGTTGTTAATCACTTCCACCCTCGCGTTAAACGTATCAAACTACAATTCTAGTCAACCAAACACTAACAATCAAGCTACAACTAGTTGACCAATCTAACGAACACCAATGAACATGATTTTTAAGTATGATATACGGGACATACCTAGAAAGATTGTGGTGCAAAAACTCACTTCAAACAGCCCCGACAAGAACACAATTGAACATCCACCGGTTAAGCCTAAAACAAACCTATCGATCAATAACAAGTAAAACGTGCAGATTTTAGCATGCGAATATGCATTTAATTACATAGGATAACCTTTGAAATAAATTATTAAATTTTTACCAGACTTTAATAAATATCTTAGGTTTATAAAAATATTTTTATTATATTTTTCTAGTCAACACAAAAATTATAAAAATTCCTTCAACACAGAAAGGTACGTGCAACTATTTCAGTGCGCAACAAAATGGTTTTATTTTTATAAAATTCATTACCAAACCAAATTAAACTATTCCAATTGGTTTTGATTCTTAACTCAAAATATTAAGTTCCAAAAGTGGAACCAACTAATTTGGACTTGTTCAAAAAGAGTTATGATGTCGGGAAGACAGACCAGAATCCGTCATCCCGCATCAGCTTTGACACTCGATCTTATAAATTCATAAAAACCATTCAAATCTCGTCCAAAAATTACATATTATACCTTTCTGGAAACTAGACACAAAATAGAACATTATGGAAACAAGAATCGATCAAAAAATATGGATTATCATCACGTTACAGACCCTACAATAAACATATACGAATCTGTCAGCAAACTGTTATCATCAAAACTCAACCCTAACGTGTTCGATAATGGGTTTAATGGTGAAAAAGACTTGCATGGACGTTAGACTAACCTTGAATTGAAATTTTATGCTCAAACCTTGGCTGAAAAAAGGAAAATCGGAGGGTGGGGTGGCTGTGTTCTTGCCGATTGGACAAGGGAATGGGGTGGGGGGTTAGGGTTTTATGTTTTGTGTTATAATATAAATATTTCATCCTAGCCCCTCCAAGTTTGAATGATATGGAAACTTGAAAGAAAAGATTAAATAACTTAACGTACCGGGAAGATGATAGGGTCAACGAAATATGCCGGATAACTCCCGAGAAGTATACATACTTTACATGCCTTAAATATGTAAACCGAAAATTAACGGGCATTACAGCTTGGACTTAAACTTTTATTAGACAACTTATAAAAGATATAACTGTTTATTGAGGACATTATGACCAAACATAAACTAGATTAACTTGACAACCTTTTAAGATTAATCTTGTATATCTAATTAAATATAAGTATATATTTATAAAAAAAATCTTATAAATTGTTCAACTGTGTGTATATAATTTCAATTTTATCTTTTACTTAGTTATGATGATTCTCAATAATCTTCTTGTTTGATTTCTGTTGCATAATCTCTTTTGTCCTCTCGAGTTGCCATTGAAGAGGAAAGATCAGGTGTTCACATCTATGATTAAAGGGCTCAAGCAATCACCATTGGAGTATGCAATCTCTTCTAACCCCGCCATTCATACAAAATGGGTTACAGAATTTTGGGTGAATGCCAAAGAATCTGAGGACTTATTGTCTATCATTACCAAGGTGGCTGGAAAAGTGCTGGAAGTTAAGGAGGGAGTTATTAGACGTGCGTTAAAGATCAAGGATGAGCCGGATTATCTATTTGAAAAGGGAGATAAGGCCAAGTTGGTTGGGTTTGTGAGAGATATGGGGTATGATACAGAGTGGAATTTGTTATAGAAGAAACACCTCCTGCCCTATTGGAGGTTCCTATTCCACATCAGTATACACAGCTTATCTGATCTCCGCGGGGGTTCTGACAGTTTGAGAGCTAATTGGGTACGGATTATGTACACGTTACCATACCGGGAAAAGTTCAATTATTCCCAGAAGTTCTTCTTATGCATGCTAGCCAACGCGTCTACTGAAGCCACATGGTTAATGTACCCAAGATTTGTTCAGTTATTATTAAATGACCTGATTCCCGATGTGCCTAGACCAGTTTATAAGTCGGTCAAGGAGAATAAAGGAAAGAAGGCACAACAATTGGAGCCTGTAACATCCCGAAATTTCAAGGTAATATTAATTATATTACTTAATAATAGAGGGAAAGTTTACTCGGGTTATCAGGAAAATAAATAAAAGAATAGGAGTTGGTATGGGTCGGGCTAGTGTCGGGTAATGGACGTTGGTTATGGATTTGGATTAATAGAGATGGGTTAAATAAGAATGGGCCTTAGGTCCATGGGATTTCAGGGATATAAATATCCCATAAACCCCAAAATATCTTTCATATTTCACCAAACTCCCTAACACACTTCGCCGGAACCGGCTGAGCCAAGGGAAGAATCGGGCAGGTCCGAGAGAGAGCGATTAGTTGTGTTAACAAGTTAAACGAGATCCAAACAAGCTCAAAAAGGTATGATTCTTGATCTTTGAGGTTTAAAGATCCAAGCTTTTTAGTGTATAAGCGACCAAAAATGGTCGGGAAGCGTAGTGGGTGATATTGAACCATAGCAAGGGTGTTAAAATCGCTCAAAATGCTGAAAGAAACCGAACAGCGGCCGTCTGGGCAACTTCACCTTCATCTGGGCAACTTCGGCTTCAACGCGATAAACTTCGCCTGCAAGCTAAGTTCGCCTGATGGCAACTTCGCTGTAAAGTTAAGTTCGCCTAAGGTTCAACTTCGCCTGAAGCCAAGTTCGCCTGATGGCAACTTCGCTGTAAAGCTAAGTTCGCCTAAGGTTAACTTCGCCTAGAGCTAAGTTCGCCCGAGGGTTAACTTCGCCTAAAGCCAAGTTTGATTAGAAAATAAATTATAAAGCGATAAGTTAAAGTAAGCTAATACTAGGCCACCAGATTAGATCAGACGAGTATTGATACGTGTAACTTATACAGTCAGCCGAGCTCAGTTAGAGAAGGGATTTACAGCTATCAGAAAAAGAAGCAGAATTCAGGTGATTTCTAGCCCCATTTATGTGTTACGTTTTCGGGGCTGTGTGCATACTCAATATGTTTGTTAATACACTTATCCTAAGAGATAAGTGTATGCCTTATATGGATAATGTGAAATATATGAATGATTGCTTGACGGTACGTGAACGATCTTCGGATATTGCACGTATCGTCAAGGGAAGTGACTAGCTCCTTACATGGATATTAAATAATAAAGTATAGTGTTCCTTTTATTGAAGGTATAGTGTTCCTTTTATGGAAGGTATAGTGTTCCTTTTATGGAAGGTATAGTGTTCCTTCTATGGATAGTATAGTGTTCCTCCTATGGAAATTATATATGGTAGGGTAATGGTAATGGTTCTTTTAATAAATATTACGTGACGATCCTCCTATGGATATTTATACAAGGTTAAGGTAGTAATATGTGTCTTCGGATACGGGAAGTAATATATGGGAATAAATTGTATGATACCTGATTAACTAGAACTCACTCAGCGTAGCTGACTTTTAGTATGCACACAGGTGAGCCGATTACTGAGCTAGCAAGAGGATGACGCATGGCATGGATTGAACGGCTGGCATCTGAAGAAAGAAGTAAAGATGTTTTGAATATAAAGTTTTGTGTTATGGTATCAAAGAAAAGATTTAATGTTTTGTAACAAATGATTGATGTTTTATATTTCGCGAAAAGTTTTAATAAACTCTGATTTGAAGGACTGTGTTTATGACTAAATCCGACGCTAAAGTAGGGCTATCGGGTTCGGGGCCTTACAGAGCTCTATCATGTGAATATGATTAGACAGGCTGTGTTCGGGGCTATTTTGAGTACTAAAGGGAAAGGGTATGTGTATCAAGGGGAAAGGCCGGGAACGAAGTTTGGTTTATTTGAGGAAACTAAGACTGCTGAAGAAGTGTCTGAGGAAGAAAGTGGAGAGATAGTCCCATCTGAGGCAAAGGCTGAAGAAGTTGATTCATCTGAGGAAGAGCCTGAGGACAGAATTAAGGCTAAGCATGATTTGAAGAGGAAGGCTGCTGACAAGCCTTCTGTGGGTGGTTCTTCTGGACAAGCAGAGGCAGAGAAGGAGGATGAGGACACGCAGCCCCTCAAGCGTTTGAAGAAGATTGGAGACTCCAAGAAGTCTTCAAAGCTTGTCATCAAACTTCCCGGTAAAGGTAAACCTTCCTCTACACCTGATCCACACATTGCATCACCCAAGACCTTAGCCAAAACCTTAGCCAACCTTAATGTTGCCCAAATCAATATTCCCGTCTATAAGAAACCAAAAACCCAACTTAAGTCAAAGTCCAAACCACCAAATACCATGCTACACGACTCACCCGAACCCTCACCCACACAACAAGACCAACCCTTTTTTACCTTTCTAGGAAACCTACCACCCTCCCCACCTCAACAACAACCTCAAACTACCACACCACTTGAGCAACCAAAATTAACCGAACCTTTAACTACCTCACCATTTAGCTCACCTATCTTCGTATCGCCAATTATTTCCACTAGCCTATGGTACCAAACCTTCACCGCTTCACCACCTACACAACCAACAACATCCACCACCCAACCCGAAGCCACCACACCACCACAACTCTCAACGCCACCAACCATCATAACCTCACCGCCACCGACCCAATCCATCACCTTAGCATTCCAATAAACCTCATCACCTATCCTGTCAGACACTCCACCAACCACAATCCTTTCACCAAAACCCATTACCACCGGGAAGTCCTTGAAACTTCCAGTATACGCTGATCCTATCCTCGATAGGATCATCACACTGGAGGAATCAAACGCCAAGAGTGCTAAGCATGAACGTGCGTTGAACGTGCACTGGAGGAATCTCGTGACATGCATAAGGCATTGATAGACAGCCAGAGAAACTAGATCAATCATCTCTAGACCCGTGTGAATCATCAAAAAGAACTACTAAACAGAGAAGCACTGTCTCTTGCTTCTCATTGCGCTGAAAGCTCCAAATTGGCAGATCGTGTAGAAACACTTGAGAAGAATCTACCATCTTCCACAATTCTTGAAGAACGGCTTTCAAGAAAATAGAAAGCGCGACTACTGAATGGGACATTGAGAAAGAAGCCACCAATTCCAGGGTGTCCATGCTTGAGGGACAGTTAGCATCTTCCACCTCTCTCGGTACACTTATTTCTGAAAATGCCCAATTCAGAACCGAGGTCGAGGCTATTCAAGCGAAGATTGTTGCCCAAGATCATCTGAACACACTTCAATTAAAGGCGAATGAAGACATGGTGAGCAAATACCAAGCTGTTTCAGATCTTTTGGGAATGCGAGACGACGATTTTCATGATCTGGAAGATCGACTTGACTCGGTGTTCAACAGTTGGAAGCCGAGCTCTAAAACGCACACTGTGGAGCAGCAACCCACTGCTGGTCCAAGTGTTCCAGTTCATGTAGAGCCTGTGATGCGTTCGGGAGGCGAGGCGACAGTGGGTCAGGTTGTACCACTTGTCGGCCAAGCAGGAACCGTTGTTGGCACTAGTTTGGGGCTCACTCATGTTGAACAACCTATAGCCCAAGATGGTGAAGATGGTGATAATAAAGAAGATAGTGACGATGATAGTGAGGATGACGGTGATGAAGATGATGAAGATGTGGACGACAATGTCCATGTGTAACGCCCGTTAAATTTAAGTTCAAGGATTCGAAGCTTGTAAAGTGTGTATATTTCTCGGGATTTAACTGACATTTCTCAAAAACCTTCTCGTCATCCCGGTATGTTAAAACATTTAACTTTTCAACCAAAATGTTAATTCCTTATAATTTGAGGGACTAGATGTGAAAAATGTTTATAACATAAACAAACCTAACCCTAATTCCCTATGCTGTCCGATCGGCACACTTGCAGCCCCCCCCCCCCCTGCGATTTTCTTCCTTCCAGCCAAGGTGTGAGCGTAAAACATCAATTGAAGGTTAGTTCTACGATTCCCCAAGTCTTTTACACCTTAATTGATCTTTATATTACGTGTATTGATCGATAAACGACTTGTTTTAGGTTAACCGGGTGGCTGTCCAATTGAGCGGTTTCGGGACTGTTTTGGTTGAGGTTTTTGCACCAAAATCTTCCTAGGTATGTCTAGTATAACATACTTAAAAATCATGTTCATTGGTGTTCGTTAGATTGGTCAACTAGTTGTAGTTTGAATGTTAGTGTTCGGTTGACTAGAATTGTAGTTTGATGCGTTTAACACGAGGGTTGAAGTGATTAACGATCTATTCAGATCGGGGAACTTGTTCTGATGTACGGGCTGTTTAAAAATTATTTTTATAAGTTATGGGGCTGAATTTGTTGTCGGTTACTCAAACGGGTCGGTACAACGCGCAATTGCGTTTATTGAATAGTTGGTGTGTTGTACTTGCGAGTTACCGACCCATTTGACTCGTGTAGCGTCGTGTGGACTTGTTGGCTGTGATTTTATCATATTGGGTCCACACGGGGCTGAGTTGGATGTTAACGGCCTAAACAAATCTTAAACGCGCGTGTTAGCGTCACCTAGTGCTTCAGGGGGTAAATTGAGAATTCTTTATTCCTGGGAGTATCTAAGGGTCGTGTCGGTGAATGTAAGGCCCCGGGGGCTGTTATAATGAGTTTGATGAGATCGAGACTTTAGGTAACTCGAACCATGTTAGAACGTCTCGTAGGATAAACGAGTCCTTTCGATGTCGATTGTAATGTTTGTATGTAAACCGACAGGTGTTTGAGTTTTGGGATTTTTTAGGGGTTACCTAGCACGTGGTGAATACGTGTCGTGTGTCAGGTGAGTTCATGATGCCCTTTTTTACTCTTTTAAGATTTTGGGCTAGCATGCACACCTAAGCGATTTTGCTTGTTGAATTGTTACAATTATTTTGGATGGGCTTGCTTGTATAGGGTAGGCCTTGAGATGATATTATCGTATATATGTATGTATTATTGTATGGCCAATATTTGGCGATGTTAGTAGTCGTTATCGACTACGGATGTTACGTATGACTACTTTGTGTTTGCATACGTTGGATGAGATGTTACGTGTTTGGGTTGTACGTTTGCTCGACCCTGATGTTATTACTTGGATGTTATATATATATAGGGATGTACTTATAAAGATGTTTATATATATGTATGTATATATATATATAAGGATGATTATTTATTGATGATGATGGCCTAACTGATGTATCCCTTTTATATTTTAAAATCCTTGGAATGACTATTATGATTAATATTATTGATGTTATTTATTAAAACCTGAACTCACTCAGCTCAAGCTGCCTTTGTGTGCATGTTAGTGTGAGTTTCAGGTTAGGAGGAGGATGCCTTAACGCTTGGACGTGTACGAAGCTACTTGGACAGTGAAAGGCATACGTGGATGGAAGATTTCAATATTAAACATTTATTTTTAAAAAGTTTTATTAAATATATTTAAATTGGTTTTGGGCATAACTCCCGGATTCTAGGAACTTATTTTATTAATTATGGTTTTCCGCTGAATTATACTCTGAATTGGTTGTTTTAATGAAATGAACTGTTTTCAAGTTTAAGTATTTTTATAAGTATGATGGATGAATACCAACTGTAGGATTCCCAGGATTCGGGGTCTTACACCATGACAGTTTTGATGACGACGGAGGAGATGATGGAGGGAACGGAGGTGGCAGCGGAGCCGGTGCGGTGGGTGCAGGTGGAGGTAAATCTCAATCACCTCCACTCGATCAAGAGCAACATGATGATCCCACCGCATACGAGGCCGTGAAGAAGGTGTGATAGGACGACGCGGGCATTGAAAGTTTATATAACGAGCTATTTGATGCAGATAAATTTGCATGTATGCTGGATGACTTCATAGAGGCTGGAAAAACACTTGAACCAGTTCTATCTACTCAGGCTGAGGAGACTCAAGAAGATGACTACATCAACTACTCACCTAATCCGGACACACCACCCGCTCAAGTTCAAGTCACGTCGGCACCAGAAGTTGAACCCACTGCTGTTCAAACTACAGGCTCATCACAAATACCTGTGAAGAAAAAGAGAAAGACACATTATGTGACCAGCCGTGCAAGTTCTCGCTCGCTTAACTATCCGTATAATGATGATTCTTTAATTGTGTATGGGATGTATCACAGGGATAGTAGCAGTTGGGCTATCCGAAGGGCAAGCGGAGACCTCATCTACCTCACCTCAAAACAGTTGCATTCTCTGCCCGAGCTGGATATAAACTATGTCAGAAAGGCTGTGGCAGATGGGCGGTTATAATGAGAATCTCGATGGCTGGCTTAAGCGTCATCTGCGTCAGCAATCAAAGTTGAATTATGTCAACTTTAAGGTGAATAAAGGCCGGAGATACAAGAATCCGAGAGAGATTGACCCAGTGACTAGGAAAGGAAGATTGATGTGAAGGTATGCAGCTCCCGAAGATAGTCGGATTGTTTATCATAGAGAACCGTTTCTTCCATACCTTCTCCATGATTTCATCGGTTGGGAGCTGGACAATAAAACGGGAGAAGTTGTCATTCACTACAAAACGATGGAAGACTTACGAGTGTTTGATGAACACGAGTTGATGGGACTTAGCAAAGAAGACATCCTAAAGCTTTATAACTCTCCCCTGGGTACGGTCGAAGACATATGCCGTCAGAATACCGATAAGATAGTTGAGGCTTTCAACAAGTTTGTCAAGAGACTTGTTGAGATTCCACTACCTGAAGATGGATTTCTAGAGTATGACACTGACGGCTTCTAATACTAAAGACTAGAGGGAGATTGTTGGGCCTCGGTTCATTTATCATTAAGTCTTTTGTATTGTAAGTTATGTGTTGGGTTTGTATGTGTAAATGTATGTGTTTGATACCAAGGCCATGTAAAGAAGCCCATTGGGCATTCATGTAATGAAATCCATTCTCATGCATGCTTCCTATAAATAGGAAGCATGCATAGGAAGCATGCCATGAGAACAAGAGAGCTTTTTGGTCAAAATCTTATCTTCTTCTCTTTCTTTCAACTTTACTCACAAAAGCCTAACATAAACTCCAAGATTCAAGACCAAGGTGACTCGGTGTGATATTCTGCTAGCATCGTGTTTTGGTTGATCCAAGATAGTTGTTAGATCCACTCTTATAGGACCTACACATAGTTCAAGAAGTGTTGGTCAAGGTTACAAAAGTACTCATCAACAGGGCCCGTTTGAGATGAGAGATTTGAATCAGGTTCATATGCCTCTACTTCGTTTTGTTTAAATAGTTTGAGTTCCCATGTAACACACTTGATTGTTAAATGAAAATATACAATGGGGCAATGTAAAGTTTAAGTGTGGGGATGAGGGAAAGCATTGCGGGAAAGAAATTGTTAAATGGTTAAAAAAATTTGTTAAAAATGTCCAGAATTTTTAATTTTTTTGCAAAAAAATGGAAAATGATAGAAATTGGGAATTGTTTTCCAAAACTAGTATATATAAAAGACAACAAAAAAACAGAAACACACTTAACTTGGGATGTGTCGGTAGTCCCAACCGATAATGAAAGGCTTCTGAAAATGTTATAATGCACATTTAATTGTAATCATTAAGCCTTGTGGGTTCTCATCTTAGAAAAGCAGAGAAACTGAAATGTCTAATGTAATGAATGAGAACCGTTGTATGTTAAAACTTTGTAAATTTTAGGTTTTGATATCACTTAGTTGGCACACAAGTGTGGTGCCCCAGTAATCCACCAAAAATGAACATTAAAAGTGAAATAATTGAGAAAGATTTAATAATTTATTATGTCTCTCTCTAGGATAGTACTTGGGGATGACATCTATGGATGAGGATCGAAAAATAATTTGTGATTAAGATCCAACAACCTATGTGTTTTCCCTCGAGTTCGCAGCTTTGTTGATAGGCCTTTTGGTGAGAATCAATGAACGTTCATGAATAAGAACCAACAACTTATATGCTTCTCACTGAGCTAGCAACCATGGTGAGAACATCCATGGGTGAGGTTTAGCATATATCTAAATTGAAATGCTCAAGTCATTTGTTCATTTATTTGTCCATTTGTGAGTGTAAATCTTAACATTTATAAGTATTTGGGTTACAGTGATAGAAAAATCTTTATGGTTTTATCTTTGCTTTAACATACTTAAAACAAAATAGGTGGACTTGTTATTCTCGGTATGAGATCCTTAGACTGAATGTTAACTTGAACTTAAAAGCTAAAGATGATTGGAGGTCTGAATTGTCGGTGGGTGGGTTTAAGTGGACAGCAATACCGATAATCGCGGTTTTTGTGTTATCTGTAATGAATTAACCTGAGTATTTTGTGGAAACAATTTCTGATTCTGATTCCATTGTAAATCTTTTTTGTGATGAAAAAGGGTAAGTGTGGGGATGTGATGTGTGGGTGAAAGAGTGTGCTTTAAGTGTTTTTATTGTGTGTTTTACTTTTTTATGTGTATCGAACACGAGCAAATTGATTGGTTTTATGATTGTAGATGATCGGAACTTAAAGAAACTAATTTGGAGCAGCTAGGATTGAGTGGAAATGACAGTAATGATATATGATATGTCAGAGAGTTGAAATACGAAGCCGTGGCCGTAAACGGGGAGGAAGGGAATTGGAATGAAGATTTTAGGAAGAAAGTAAAGTTGTGGTGCTGTAGCTACCGTAGGCTACGATGGAGTTGTCACCGTAAGGTAGAGGAACAAAATCGTAGCCTACGGACCCACCGTAAGCTACGGTGGCTCCCTATAGGCTATAATCAGCCCAGATGGCAAAATCGTTTTTATTATTTTTTTTCTTCCATATTTAGGGGGGGTGTTAAACCCTAGAACGATTACCATTCATACCCTAGCCGCCAAGGATGATTTTGGAGCAATTCTTCACCATTTTAACACCTCTCAAGCACCAAATCATCCATGGTTACGTATTTCCAATCCATACTCGAGTCAATCGTGATACAAAGCAAGGCTAAATCATTCATAACCGCTTCAGGTGTAGGGTTTGCATATGAAATGAGTGGTTTTTTAATTGTTACCAATATTGGGTTTTATTTTTTATTAATCTTTTGGGTGATTAAACCTCCATGTTCGTTTGAATCGGTTAAACAGTTGTGTTTCCAAGATTTACATTTATCATCAATTAATTGGTTTGTGTTCATCAATAATTAGGATTAAGTTCTTATCGTCATTGAACCATTTACCATTAATCATTGATAGATGCTAGGTTTTATATTAACAAACTGGTAATGAGGTTAACCACATTCAGTTGTGTCAATTCATCGGATTAGGTTCTGTGAATCATCATAACCAAACTAATGTGTCTAGTAATTCTTTTCCTATTACAATGAACGAATTATGTCTATGTAATTCCCTAATTGGTATAAGTTTTGTTCGGTTAGTTTATCGCATTACCTGAACCTGAAGTGTGTCACTTTTTTCTCCAACTGTTTTACAAACAAATCAATATTCAAACCACTTAACATCGTTTGTCCACCCTAGTATAATGAATTAAAAAGCATTAAACTTGATTAGCACTTTCCAATTATTCCCTAAGGATTCGACACCTTACTTTCCCTATCTAGTAAAGGCAATTTATAAATGTTTTTGATTGACCTTTCGACATCGGTCACAACCAAAATCACAAAACCGACTCTTTGACTTCGTTCACTTTCATACTCTTTGTCCAACAAAAATTCCTAGCAGTGTGGATCAAGCAACCAGCTCTTCAATCTCCTTTGTATCAACACATTATGCTCCTTCAACATTCTTAGCATCTTATATTTTGAATCCACTTCATTGCAGATTTTAAAACATAATTGCGCAATACGACGCAAGGACACTTTTCCACATTTACGAAACAAAAGATCAATCCACTGTGCTCTATTTGAATTGTGAATTTGTTCCCCTGTCAGGACCTCCATGAATACTAATTCGTAACCGGAGAGATTGCTCTCCGGCACTAATCCCATCCCATCATAATCTGGATTTGCTATGTTATATTGTCCGTCTACTAGAAGAGTAATGTCATAGCCTGAAAGCTTTGGTGTAAAATCCTGCAATTTATATTTCTTGCACTAGTCAAAACCAACAACATGTACTAAAAGTGTGATAGCAAAAATAGCATTATTGTGCTAATATAGGTTATCTAGGATGGTAAGAAATCATATTCTGTGTTTTAATAGTTATTAATAGTAGTTGCACAAAAAACCTAGAAATCTTATGTTAGATTAAATATACTTATGTGTGGTCTAGAAAGAAAATATAAAGGAAATATATTTTCCCCAACACAATTTTGGGGAAAAAAACCCCTCCAAATTGTGTCAAGCTGGCTTTAGGTTTAATAGTCTTTGAAATTAACTCAGAATTCGTCACCAAAGTGAAGATCTTGAATTACAGTATATCATTATCCCATTAAATTTAATACTAAGAGCTCATGTTCTACCTCATCCAGCAATATCTTATGCCTGTATAGCGGGGACTCACTGACTCTAGGCCATGTTCTGTTTGATAGTGTATCCTTCAAGAAAACGATCCCTCGAGCAATTCCTACTACAATTTCCACCTTTGTAATCAATGGAAGTCTTGCTACAGCTCCTACAACACATAAATATCAGTTGTCTTGTTGAACATGCTTTCTTATCAATAAAAATGGTTTGATAAATATCTGGAGTTAGTTTAATTTCCGTCTTACCGCTTTGAAGTAGATCCTCAAGGTTTCCTTTATGCATGAATTCATAAACTAGGTAGAGTTGTTCACCTTCCAAGCAGTATCCTATGAGCTTAGCAAGGTTGGGATGAAGAAAATTTTTCGTAACTTCCAGATCAAGCTGCACTCAGTGGTGATCAATTTTCAAAATTGATTTAGTTCTTCTCTATAAAATTTATATTGGAATGGAGTCATACATATCCAGCTAATTTGGATAAGTGCGTATGTCTTATCATCCAATAGTTACAAATAGAGATGTCACAAAACTCTACACCTAACTTGCGTTTTTCATGACTCACATGTGTGCGGTGGCAAAGTTTCTTAACCACAATGGGCAATTCAGTGTTATCAACCCAACCTTTGTAAGCCTTTCCATATCTCCCCTCACCCAAGCATGTTTCATTTCCAAAGTCCCTTGTAGCAAGTTTCAATTCATCATATGCGAACAACTTTACGCCTATGGTCACTAATTCCTCATGCCGATTTATGTTACTTGTTGCACTTTGGTCTAAGAATGTTAGCACAAAAAGTGTAAAAGCTTAGACATGGCAAGTGAAAAAGGGTTAATTGCTTGTATGTGCACATATGAAGTTGTGACAAATCTAATAATTGTCTCTATAGATGTATTTTCTTGTTAACCAGTGAGAAAGGAACAGATATAAGGAAGACTTAGCATTACTGTACTCTAAAATATGGGCAAACCTGAAAAAACTCTTGCAGACAAGGAATTTAGCATGTGAATTCCCATGATGAAAAGCTTGCGTATACTGAATTCTCGTTCATTTGGTAGAACAAAATATTTATGAATCTTCCAAGAAAAACCCATTACGCCAGGTGACTCTTGTAGTTCAAGCAAAGCCTGAAGTAAGGCCACTACCTTGGTCATGGTAGGACGTTCTCTCGGAACACTGTGGACACAACGATCTGCAATTTGAGTGAATCGTCTTAAACATGTGGGAGAAATTGTTCCTTTGATATTAGAATCAACCATCTGATCTAATTTTCTTTCGTTTACACATTTTTTAGCCCACCTTACCAAACTCTATTGTTCTTCCCTATTTCGTTTGTCTACTGCAAACCTTGCAGATAGCACTTCAAATAATACAACCCCAAATGCATACACATCTGTTTTCATTGTTAATTTTCTAGTAAAAAAATATTCTGGATCCAGATACCCGAATGTGCCTCGAACACTCGCATCAACATGAGAAATTGATGGACTGGTTGGGCCGACTTTGGACAAACCAAAGTCCGAAATCTTAGCTTTCCAATTCTCATCTAAAAGAATGTTTGCACTCTTCACATCACGATGTATGATTCCAAATAGCGTGCCCGTGTGAAGGTAGTTCAACCCACGTGCGGCATCTATTGCAATCTTGACACGTTGTACCCAACTTAAAGGAGTGCGAGCCTTGTGTAGATGATCATAAAGGGTTCCATTAGGCATATACTCATAAACAAGGATCATCTCTTGGTGATCGTCACAAAAACCAATAAGTGATACCAAGTGACTATGGCGCAGCTCAGAGAGCATCTCAATTTCCGCCCTAAACTCAGGTGCACCCTGATTGGATGTAGAATCCAACCGTTTGACTGCAACAGCATGGCTTGTTTCATTGGTACACAAACAACCTTTGTACACCTTTCCGAACCCACCATGTCCAATGACCAGTTCATCATCAAAGTTGGTCGTTGCGGATGTAATCTCCGCCAGAGAAAAACGCAAACATATTTTTGCTGAAGTTGATGACTGATCAGTTGATAAGTCCATATTACCCTGGTTAGTATTTTACAAAATTGTAAAAGAAGCTTGGATCATATTAAGAAGAGGAGTGATGATTATTTCAAGGTTAGTTTACCAAAAGCGCGTTTTCAATCATGGATGCATTCTTTAGTAATATCAATTGAGATTTTACCTATATGACAATCAACATTTTATATTATGGAAAATGATCAAAATGGCCTCTTTTATCAAACTAATTCCTTGACTAACACCCCAAACTAAAAAATACCTAAAATGGCCCATTTCAAAACGGTAGGATCCACCATATTAGAACTGACACCCGACAGATCTATCTGACACCCTTCCGTTTCTGAACCAACCACATCTTGACACATATGCAGTAAAACAGTCGGGCCCGATTGTTTTTAAAAAACTGACCGTTTATTAAACAGTCAGTCTGGCAATTTAAAAACCTTTAAACAGTCGGTCCGACGGTTTATAAGCTGTCGGCCAACGAATCTCTTTCGCCGAGCCTTCATATCTATTCCGACAGGCCTCTGTTTTTTTATTTTTAATTTTCACCATTTTAGAATTGTCGGCCAAGGGATCTACTCTGTCAGCAAACAAATCTATTTTGTCGGCCTAATATCTAATCCATCGGCTACAGCTGATACGAGTCATCTCCTAATTTACCTTTGCATAGTCACTAAACTAAACAATGTAGAAACTTCTTCAAAAAAGCCAAAACTTGTCATTATCATCTTATTGGTGGTTGAAGACTTGAAAGACTTCATAAAGCCAAAACTTGTCATTATTTTCTTACGTGTATTACGTGACTCAATAGAAGTTTTAAAATATTCATCACAATTATTTTAATTTATTGTTAATAATAAGACATAATTATATAATTTGTCCTTTATGTTTATACCTCATTATTTTGCTCGTTATTTATCTTCAAAATTGATATGCTTTGTCTTTTACGTTTATAAATCCAACAGCGTTTGTCCTTTAACGCTAACCCAGTTAGTTTTTCTCGTTAAGTCATGTCACGAGCAACACACATGAGGGCAAATCGGTCTTTTTTAACCTGCTGAAAGACTATTGTGTTAAATAAACTCTTTCTATCTACTCTCTCTCTCTCTCTATATACCAAACCCCAAGTCAATTCACTTATTCATCTTCTCCGGCCATTTATCTTCTCCGACGACCTAGAAACACCACCATCACCATACACGGATTTAGCAGGTGGCCACCGTTCAACCTCCGGTGCTGCTATGTTTCTCAATCTCGACCGTCTCTAGTCCGTTCCAGTAATTTTTTCAGACCTACCACCCCTTTTAATCATTTTGAGAACCGACCAATTTAATAGGAGACTCTGAAACCATCACCACCTCAGCAAACCACCTCTGTCGTAAACCCGTCCCAAACCTAGAAGCCGTTCTCAATTTCGCTTCAAATATCAGTCTGCATAGTAGCAATTAATGCTCAAGACGTTAGGTGATCTTTTGTTCAGAGTGCAAAAACGAGTAGATTGGTGTTTTACTTACCTTGAATTGGTGTTCGAATCATATCGGCAGGGGGTAAGCTAAATAAGGCAATGGCTTTAGGCCTCCACTTTAAATCAGAGTTATGTATTATGAGATTTGAAATTAGAGTTCTTTTAGATTAGTAACTCACTGATGGGCCACAAGCTAAGGTGGATTGCTCAATATCCATTATCAGTGCATATCATCCATATTCTATAGTTTTTGTATACTCTCTAGCGCTATATGCATAAAGAAAAGAAAAAAAGGCCTCAACATTTTAGTTAGTTTTAGGCCTCCAAGTACGTTGAGCCGGTCATATTGGGGAGCTTCCCCGGTGTTCGTAGCTGCGGCAATGAAATACAGTGGGGTAATTGGGTGTTTTGAGAGTTGATGACGATAACGGGATGGTGAGTATTATTTGGTAACTAGGGGGAAGCTAACTCTTTGGTCACTGTTGGTAATAGGTACGTTTGTAAATGAGTGTCTGAACTTCCTTATAGTAATTTAGTATCTTTTTTAAAAGAGTGCATCTTCATTCTTCATGGAGTAAGGGACTAAGGTGACACATTGATGCCACTTCGGACAGTGGAAACTTAAGAGGAGCTGTGAGGGCTTCCTCCTAGAAAGGAAATTAATGAATGGCTTGCTTTCAACACTGTTGATTTTTTTAACCAGGTGAATCTTCTTTATGGAAGATCTCACCCGTCTCCCATTATGTATATCTAGGAAGATCGTGGGGAGGAGATATCGGTGGTTTTAGGAAGTGGTGGTTGCTGAGATGGATGCTGGAAGTTGGGGATGAGCTCGGTACCGGTACCGAAAATCGCAAATTTTTGGTACCGGTACCGAAATGTTCGGTTCGGTACCGTTACGGTACCGGTATTTAAGGTAAGATTCGGGAAATACCGGTACCGTACCGTACCGTACCGGTCCCGAAAACTCAAAACCTTGGTACCGATTCGGTACCGACAGTACCAAATCGGTACCGATTTCCGTACGTACCAAACGGTACCATACCGATTTTTGCTTATCAGTATTGGAAGTTGGTGGTGGCAGGTGAAGATGGATTAATTATTAAAAGTATTTATTAAATAAATGGTAAAAAGACCAATATGCCCTTAAGTGCGTTGCAAATGACATGATTTAAAGAGAAAAACTAACTGGGTTAGGGTCAAAGGACAAATGCTGTTGGATTTCGAAACGTAAAGGACAAAGTATATCAATTTTGAAGATAAAGGATAACGAGTGAAATTTGATACAAACATAAAGGACAATTTATGTAATTCTGTTTAAACGTAATGTGGTTTTAGGTGATGTTTAGTATGCAAAAATGACAAACGGGGTAGAATAGATCATTAAAAGAGATTGAGAAAAACAATGTTGATTACACAAGGCATATCTTTCCCTCTATGTCATCAAAACCATTCATTCACACTTTTATCTCATTTTATTCCTTCTTTTTCACCCTACTTTCTCAACACTACCACCTAAGCTCCATCGTTGCCACCACCTGGATCACCAACACTAGCACTGCCACCACCACCATTTCGCCACTTGACATTACCACTGTCATCGCCACCACCTGACCATCGCCACTGCCACCACCATCATGTTGCCACTTGGCATTACCACTGTCACCGCCACCACCTGACCATCGGCACCGCCACCGCCACCACCACCGTTAGTCTACCACTGCCACCACCTGACCACTATCACTGCACCTCCACTGTCACCGCTATCGCCATCACCATCAATACTACCACCACCATGTCACCATCGCCACCAAAACTGTCACCACCTGACCATCATCAACGTCACCGCTACCACCCAACCCTGGCACCACCACTACTACCACCACCATGTTGCCATCGCCACCGCAACCGCCAGCATTGTCGCCTAACTAGTGACCACGACAGCCGCCGCCTGCCCACCACCACTGTCAACGTCTCTTCGCCGCCATTGCCGCCATTACAACTTTATTTGTTGTCTTTATTTTGAGGCAGGGCGATTTTGATTATTTTTATTTTAATCACGCATGTTCCGACCTATCAAATAATATAGATTACTTTCATTACCATTGGTTAACTATGATAATGGAATGCTAATAATTCATTTCATTTCCTTATTCATTTCATTCACTCATTATTACATTACCTCACGCAAAACGGGTCAGGGAATGATTTTAAATGAGGTAATAGTATTTTTCACCCATGTTCCAGACTGGTCAATAGTTGTAGACCTCATCTGGTCTCCTTAGAACGAAAATGTGTTTTGGGGAAACAAGAAAAGGAAACTTTCATCAAAATTCTTATTACCAATTGAGTTCCGTGCCATTAAGTTGAAATAAAAAAGAAGAGAAAAGAAAAGACAATATAGGATAACGTATGAACGAAGTTCTTAATTAATAGGGTTCATAGATCAAAATGGTATGTTAAACAAGTTATGTTGAAAGAATCTACCTATGTTATTTAAGTAAGACAATGTTGTCACAAAACGTTTAACTAGGACCGCTATATATACTGCCAACTAAGCTAATTACCAAAAATGTATTTGCCATATAATTAACTATTAATTAAAATAATAATTTGAATACAATTACCAAATTAAGGTCTTCCAATAAATACGAAAGTCAACTGCTAAAGCCAAAAATCAAAATTCGTTTTATATCGATAATAATCGTATTATCAAAATTATCGTTATATTAAATACAAATACTTAAAAAAATTGATTGGTATTAAGAAATTCTTTATTCAATAACTTTTACACTTTTAATTATGTTATCACAAAATTATATCCAACAGCTTATTTCTAATTAGAAAAAAAAATTATTTGTAACTTTTAATTTATATTCGGTTAAATAAAATTAATTATCAATAACATGCTCATTTATCATTAAAATCAAAACGATTACAATAAAGTGGCAGACAAACGGGCAACAAGCTGCGCCGCAACCCCCTTTTGAATAGCAAAACCAATTCTACTAAAAACAAAGCGTTGGGTCGTAGGAGACGACAAAGTACCATGAACGAAACGCTGAACCCTGTTTAGAAAATTCACGGCCTCCGGGGCCAGAAACTCAAATGTATTAAAACCCAAATTATAAAGTTTACTTAATAGTCATCAACCATATTCATATACATCATCTAGTGATTATGTTTTAATTCGTATTTTAACCACTATGTTTATTGTGCAAAATAATATTACTTTTCTTGTATAATGTTTGAAATCCTAATCTTATGATAGATTTTAGCATCATTTAATGTATTTGGTATTTATTCCTTTTTTTTATTAGGACCTTGATCTTAGCATCACCTTGATCTTTATATAAAGAATTTGGCATTACCCATTCCATTCATTTGGAAATCCTCTTCTTCCATTTTGTCGTTTTGCAAATTACATGGTAATCCTTCTTTTGTGTTATAATATCATCTTAACTGAATTATGTTTAGTTTATTATTCTTGCGGTGCGCACATATAATGTACATATGTGTGAACCTTAGGGTGAGTAAAAGTGAAATTGCACTAATTTTAATGTTATTTACTAATCTCGTGAAAATAATGTTAAAAGTTGCGGAAGGTTAATCAGGCATCATGTGGTGGCGTTGATAGCCGGAAGACAAAGGTACATGCACCAATCAACCGGTGTCCCGATGGTTGAGTGTTATGTGCCTTATGTTCAAGGCTTGATGCAGCCTCTCTATTCCTATAGGGGTAGAGGTAAGATTGTCTACATCTTACCCTCCTCAGACTCTACGATAGCTTTGCTATTGATGGGATATACTGAGTACGATGATGATGATGATTAGTCCTTTTTTATATGCGTAGCAGTAATGTTTATGTTCTACACAGTTTTTTTTTTACTACTACTTTTATTATTACGGAAATGTTTTATACAAAAGTAAGATTACATATATTGGAAATTAATTGCTGAAGAAATGTTTTATCAATTTTCATTGGTTATCAATTTGTTTTGTCATATGTGAATGTATAATGGCCATCTTATTCTCTTTAAACTTGATTTTTTTTTTTTTTTTTGTAATTATATTGCAGTTATTAGAGACTATTTTCTATCTAATTTATTGGTTACAAAGGTAGTATTTTTGTTTCTCTAATTCTAGCAGCTCATAAATATCAACCAACCCATTACTAATTTATTAATTAAAAAAGTTTAATTATCATGGTAAGATGCAGAGGTGCACAAACCAGTTCGGGTTGGTCAACAAAAAGCCAAAACCGATTCAAATTTTGATCGTGTTTGACCAGTTCAATGGACAAGGTTATAAACCAGTTCCAAACCTACGGGTTCAATCATGTCAAAACCGGTTTCTGTCATACAGGATCCCAAAGCAGTTCATGTCGTCGGCTAAGATCGAGAAACAGGATTTTTGTGCACCTCTAGTAAGATGTGTTTTGCAGCCATACATCACAAAATTTCTAGTAAGAATCCAAACCAAGTTAAAAAATAAAAAATAAAATAAAATAAAAACAGTAGCATGGTCCAAATTCTCAAACAAATGAAAAGTAACAATAATCATTAAAAAAATACATTATCCAAACATAATAAAGTTTTTGAATCCTTCATTTGAATAACATGGTCCGAAGAAATTCAAACAAGAATGAAGAACCTTGCCTTATTGTTGGCTGCAACGAGTCTCGTCGTCCTTGAATCCTTCATTTGCCATAACCTTAAATAAAGAAGTTAAGACACGATATTAGCTTTAGATAAATGTATTAAGATTTTTGAATTAATAAGAACTTGCTACCGCACCAAGAACCTAAAAATCATTGTCTGTGTTACACAAAAGTTAAAATGTGTCAAACTTAAAAAACACGTTTAAGTAAAGAACTGTGATGACCTTGATAAGCACTTATACAGAGCGCTTATTACACTCCCAAAGGCCCGTTAATAATCAGATAACTAAAAACACTACAAAGATTTGTTGTAACAAGTCACAATAATCGGTTTTACAACACACATTCATACATACCTTAAGTACCTCTTAGGATAGCAAATCAGGAATCAAAAAGATCATACATATACGCTTACAAATCTATTTTCTATCCACTAATAAATTCAAGATTACTCAAGAACTCAATAAATCTTCCCCTTTTCACATATCAAGATTATAATAAAAACACAAATCATAACAAACTTTAGAGCAAGAACTAATAATCAAGAAACAATTTAGAGCAAAAACTAATAATCAAGAAACTCATACAACAAACAAGAATAACAACTTCACTTACGAAGGCAACTTTCCAAACAGAAAAATCACAAACTTTGAAGCAACGAAATAATCGGATCCATATTAAAATTAGATGAAAAACGCTTACTTTTCTTTCCCCAAAATCCATTTTCGACAAAATCGGATCCATATTAGGAATGAAACTAGCAAAAGAATGCATTTTTGTTGCTAAAAGGCTATAACCCAATAAATAAACGAACCAACCCCAAGCCGAGCTGAAGCTTGAAAAAACAACCCACCCGAACTTAAGCTTTAGAAAAAGAGCTTGAAATGAACCGAGCTCAAACTCGAGCTCTCGTAAGTAAAAACAAGTTGGGCTCAGCTCAACTATACTGCACCCCTAATTACATTAAAGTAAAAATGAAGAACTGCATAATCAATATTGAAGAAACACATGTGACAAGCAAGATTAAAAAAAAAAAAAACTCAACTATAACAAAAAAAATAATAATAAATACTAATACTATAAACCAATTAAATCTAACATTTTAACCTAACATTTCAACTAATAACCCAAAACTATATTAAATCAAAAACAATATAATCAACAAACTCATATACCAAACAAAATTAACAACAATTTAACTTACTAAGGCAACTTCCCAGACCGAAAAATCGCAAACTTCGACGCAACCGAATACGAGTAATCCACCCCATTCTCCTTCAAAAACCCCTCAATCATCTCCTTCGCCTTCTCGGGCTCGCTACTCTCACACTCAACCTCATACAAAGTCCCAAACTCAAAACTAGTCTCATCCAATTCAATCACCAACCCATTCCACTCATACACATGCCTCAAGTTCTTAAACCCCCCTAAACCTACAAACCCCTTATCATTAATATTATTATCACCCGGAAAAAACTCGTTTTTCACTCGTTTCATAATTCGGGAACTCTCGATCAGACCCGTTAATCGGGTGGGGTCGGTTACGCACGCGTACCCGATTCCCGGGTCGATCTCCTCCTCGTCTTCCTCGACTCGGCTAATGCCGTTGTCGAGCACCGCATTCGCTTTGAGACTGATCACGCACCGGGCGATGGGGCGATCGTTGTACAAGCGAATGCGGAGGACGGCGCGGCGGGCGGAGAGTTCGCCCGCCGCGCCATCGAAGAAGTTGTTGTGTTGGTTGTGGGTTTTGGTGTGAAAAGGGGATAAGAGGGAGACAAGGGTTTTGTGGGAGTGGGAGTTTGGGAGTCGGAGCTTGAGTTCGACTTCCATGGTTTCGGGTTTCGGGTTTAGGGTTTGAGGCCGATGCGGTCGGATTTGGAGGTGGTGGTGGTAGAGGTGAAGTGGTGGAGGAGTGACGTGGCGGTGGTGGTTGTTGTGGTGGTGGTTGTGCGGGATTCTTGGAGTTCGTGTTTGTCTTCGATTTTGACTTGGATTTTGCTGGGGGGTCTTCGTAGCATTGTTTGGGTATATTTGGTGATTGGGAATGGTGGTGATGGTGTAATTAATAAGGAAGGTATTTAGTACCCGACCCGATAATGTTACTTGGGTCAGACTATGGGGGCAAAT
Source organism: Bidens hawaiensis (assembly GCF_021521415.1). Taxonomy (NCBI): domain Eukaryota; kingdom Viridiplantae; phylum Streptophyta; class Magnoliopsida; order Asterales; family Asteraceae; genus Bidens; species Bidens hawaiensis. Next base: position 560,947 of record NW_027491788.1, read on the forward strand.
TACTATCTGCGTGGAAATGTGGAATAGTCTAGGCCTGTCACTTTTGCTCGAAACCCGAAATCCAATATGAAAAAACTTGTATTTGAACCCAAACTCACTTGGCCTGAAAAGGCTGAACCCGAGAATAGACTAACCCGAGAATAGACCACCATTTTTGTCACCGGAACTACCACCACCATAGTCAATGTATTTTTTTTTTATTTTGGTAAAAGAAAATTATTTTAAGATAGGAGTGCTTTTATTATTTATATTTCATTCCTACAATTTTTTTCAGGATGAGGGTTTTCCATGGTTCGCGGACTTCGCGAACTATCTTGCGGACGGGTACTACCCGAAGATGTCTTACCCGCAAAAGAAGAAATTCTTTGTGGACGGGTACTACTCGAGGACTCCATGGAGGTGTTCATGGACAATTTTTCTGTGTTTGGGAGCTCTTTCGATCAGTGTCTCTCCAACCTTGAGAGGATGTTGGCCCGATGCGTTGACACCAACCTAGTCCTTAGCTGGGAGAAGTGTCACTTCATGTTACGCGAGGGCATCGTTATGGGGCATCGTATTTGAAGTGCGGGGATAGAGGTCGACCGAGCGAAGGTCGAGACCATTTCTAATCTTCCCCCACCCACTTCTGTGAGATCCAACCGGAGTTTTCTGGGTCACGCTGGGTTCTATCGCTGGTGCATTAAAGATTTTTCTAAGATCGCGAGACCCATGACCAAACTTCTGGAGAAGGATGCCCCCTTTGTGTTTTCTGAGCAGTGTACCGAGACGTTTGATCTATTAATAGACAAACTCGTTAACGCCCCGATCATGATTTCTCCCGACTGGTCGCTTCCCTTTGAGTTGATGTGTGATGCGAGCGACTTCACAGTCGGAGCGGTTCTTAGACAGCGGAAGGATAAACACTTCCATCCGATTTACTATGCTAGCCGGACCTTGAATGGTGCATAGGAGAGTTACACCACCACCGAGAAAGAGCTTTTAGCTGTGGTGTTTGCATTCGATAAATTCAGGTCCTATCTTGTTCTGTCCAAGACGATTGCGTACACGGATAATTCTGCCATTCGTTATCTCTTTAGCAAACAGGATGCTAAGCCACGTCTTATCCGATGGATCCTGTTGCTTCAAGAGTTTGATATTGAGATCCGTGATAAAAAGGGGGCCGAGAATGTGGCGGCCGATCATCTTTCACGTCTTGAGGGAGCTGAGTTAGGAGAGCTAGGGATCAGGATTAATGACCATTTTCCAACAGAGAGTCTCATGTTTGTTTCAGCTCAGGATGAGGGTTTTCCATGGTTCGCGGACTTCGCGAACTATCTTGCGGACGGGTACTACCCGAAGATGTCTTACCAGCAAAAGAAGAAATTCTTTGCTGATGTTAAGTTTTACCTGTGGGACGACCCGTATCTCTTTCGTATAGGTGCTGACCAGTTGATCAAGAGGTGTGTTGACGTTAAGGAGGGATGGCAGATTCTGAGCCATTGCCATATTGGACCGACAGGAGGTCACCACGGTGCGAGTTTGACAGCGAAGAAGGTATTTGATTGCGGTTTTTATTGGCCTTCGATTTTTAAGGATGCGCACACGTTTGTTAGGATTTGTGATCGTTGCAAGCGGGTCGGCAACATCTCGTCGCGAAATGAAATGCCCCAAAAAGCTATTCAGGTTTGTGAGGTTTTCGATGTGTGGGGCATTGGTTTCATGGAACCGTTTCCATCTTCGCGTGGAAATAAGTACATACTCGTGGCGGTTGATTATGTTTCGAAGTGGGTTGAGGCCAAAGCCTTACCCACGAATGATGCCCGAGTTGTAGTCCGTTTTCTCAAGAGCCTTTTTGCTCGTTTTGGTGTCCCGAAGGCGTTGATCAGTGATAGAGGTACTCACTTCTGCAATGTGCAGATGAAGAAGGCGTTGCGACGCTATGGGGTCACCTATCGGCTTGCAACCGCCTACCACCCACAGACTAGTGGACATGTAGAAGTGAGTAACCGGGGGATCAAACATATTCTTGAGAAAACGGTTGGTTCGAATTGTTGGGATTGGTCCGACAAGTTGGATGATGCGTTGTGGGCCTTCCGTACAGCCTACAAAACTCCGACCGGTTCCACGCCGTTTCGGATGATTTATGGGAAGGCCTGCCACCTGCCTGTCGAGTTGGAGCACCGTGCGTCGTTGGCCCTACAGAGGGTCAATTTTGATATGTCCGCCGCTGAGGCCACTCGGTTCCACCAGTTGCACGAGTTAGAGGAGCTGAGAGATCACGCCTACGCACAGGCATTTAGGTATAAGGAGCGGACGAAGGAACTGCATGACAGAAAGTTGAAGGGGAACAAGTAGTTCAAGTGTGGGGATTTGGTCTTATTGTATAATTCCCGGTTGAGGTTATTTCTGGGAAAGTTGAGATCCCGATGGTCTGGACCGTTCACGGTCACTGAGGTTTTCACGTATGGCACTGTTGAGATAGAGGATTAAGGCGGGAAATTTAAGATGAACGGTCATAGACAGAAGCACTACATTGGTGAGCCGATGGCTGATCAGACTGTCGAGGTATTCTACCTTGACTCGCTCACCGAGACGTGGACGTGATGGATGCATCACTCGGGAGACTGGCCGAGTTTTAGAGTTTATATTTCTATTATTTGTTTGTGCTATCTGTTTTATTTATTTTTGTTTGTTTCAGGATGTTCCAAAATGAAACCGCTCGTACTCAATCTCCATTCGAGTCGGTCGATTTAATGAGTGTTCTATTATTAAAAAAAAATCATAAAAACCAAAAACACAAAAATACGTTTATTTCTTTATGTTTTTGTTTTCCGTTTTGTACGCCGCTACATGCGAGCGATTTTGAGCTTTTGTAGGTTATATTATGCGCATGGTAGCTACGATGGCGTCTTGGAACATGTTCTCCCGAGGTTGCGGCCGCGAATGAAATGCTATACGGTCGCTTATTTACTACTCCGCTATTGAAGATTCTGCACACAAACCATGGGAGTAACACGTTCTTTGTTTTATTCTTGTATATTATATTTTTATTTTTTGTTTTATTTTTATTTTATTTTATTTCTTTTCCTTGTTCTCATCGAGGACGATTTCGTTCTAAGTGTGGGGATGAGATTTATTTTACTTAGTTGTAGAAAATTTTTGAAAAAAAAAAATAATAAAAATAAATAAATAAATAAATAAAATAAATAAAAAAAATTTGAAAAATAAAAAAAAATAGTCCCTTGAGATTTGTTTTCTCTACGTTAAACAGGAAATGATATTATTACCGAGTAGTGGTTATTTTATAAATTCTTGGTGTTTTCAATATATATATATATATATAATAAATAAGAACAGTGCCCATTAGACCCGCACGTAATATGTGGCAACCGAACGGTTTAGACTCAGTAATCGATGTGCTGGTAGGCTCAGCCTTTGAGAATGAAAGGGTGGTTTGGTTATTGACCTAATTGAACCTTTTAAATGGCCAGACTTTAGTGGGAAACATCTTAGGGGTTTTGTTTGTTTTACTAAGCCCGTAACAGGACTGGAATGAAAAGCTGGGTTATACACAAGCCTCGAGTCATATGATCACCTTTATATAAAAACCTAGTTTTTGTATACGTACTTATATGTATAATCTTATGTATACGTATCTATTCCTGCAAATAGCAGAAGACAGTTTTGCTTGGCCCTTTGTTGCGCGGTGGCGCAGACCTAAGCCTTGATGCAGTCTGTAATATCGTCTAACATGGTGAAATTTTTCAAAAAAAAAATTGCAAAAAGCCAAAAGGCAAAGCAAAAAGCCAAAAGGCAGAAAAAAAATATTTCAAATAAAAACCACCATGAAGGAAACTACTGTCGGTCGATCAAGGACCAAGCTAGAGTTTATAGGTTTTGCGTCGAAAATGTTTTGATCATGTGGCAATAGGTTTAAGTCAAATTGGGGTGGCCCGGCCCGATAAAACCGTAATGGAACGTGGTGAAGTGGCCGCAGGGCTTTTAAGTGTGGGTCCTGCTTAGTCATACAAACTAATGAAATTGTCACACCTTATTTGCCTCGGCAAGTATTAGGGCATGGGTTTAAGTGGATAGCAATACCGGCAATCGACCTGATCTAGCTTATTAGGTAAAATTTGGAAGAAATATTTGGGTAACGGGTCACTTGTTCTAATACTTTAAAAAGAAAATAATAATAATAATAATAAATAAAACCAAGAGTGGTCGGTTGAACTCGGTTATGATTATGTGTAGTATTCTTTTTCAGGGACGAAAAAGTCTTAAGTGTGGGGATGTTTGATGTGTTGTAAAACACACTTACTTTCCGTGTCTTTTATCAACGTTATTGTATTATATTTTATGTATTTTAGCTTGTTTTATATAGGTTTTACATAATTTTAATAATCTTGTATGTTATGGGTGAAAGAATGAAGAAACCGGACGTTTCGAGTAGCTTAAAGGCCTTTTACGCATACAATTTCAAGAAACAACTCAAAGCCCGGCCCGGTTACATATTGGAAAAGCCCAAGACTCTTTTATATTATAACATAAAAAAAATAAAAAAACCCTAACAGCCCCCATAGGGTCCGATCAGAATCTGTGCAGCCAGGGGAAGAGAGAAAAAAGTTTTGTGGAGGCTAGGTCTTGGAGTTATGACAGCTAGGGAAGGAAGAAGGGACAAGAACCAAGCCTCGAGAAGGTTTCATATCAGTTTTGACAGCCAAGGAGCAGCCCGGAATTCATCCATATCCTTTCTTTTTAAACATTGTTCAACAACTTTGATTTTCTTGCTTAATTGTTAACTACTTTTGCAATTGGTTAAAAGATTGAATTGTTATTGATTAGTATTGAGTGTTGAATGATTTATGAGATGATTGGTATGAGTTATTTGGTGATTTTATTGTGTATTTGCTGCTGTCCAAAAATTATGCTAGGCTAAACTTGTTGGTTCTACATAGGAATGATGATAATTGTTAGTGTTTGATGAGTTTTATGGATTGTTTGATAAATAGACTTTAATTGTTATTGTAAAGTTTGATTTAGACATAAAATAGGTTGTGTTTAAGGGCTGGAAATTTTGGTGATTAATTGCTTAAACTCCTTGTGTTGGTTGATTAGTTTTGTATTGATTGATTTATGCTTGCTTGATTCTAGACTTTGTGTTTAGGGTTTGTTTGTGGTAAGTACAACCGTAGGGTTTTATTGCGTGATTATTTGGTTAAAGTACAGCGGTTAGTGTCACACCCCGACTAGCACAATGCGGAAGCGTAAAATGGGAATGTAACAGACACCTCTGGTATCAACAACATTGTTTAAAAAGAAACATTACAAACTAATTTATATTATATTACATTGATATATCTTTGTGTTCAAACTAGGTGTTACAACAAAATACGTTCGTTAAACTATTCTATTCGTACTAATAACCTTGCATCTATTCACATAGCATCGAGCATGTTCCATAATAGATAGCACAACATCACTCTATTCCGACTTTGGTAATCCTGAAAAGCAGTTTAAAACGGGTCAACTACTGGAGTTAGTGAGTTTCACGAGTTTCAAGAAAACAGTTATGAATATTCACAAGTTAACACTTGTAATCATGATATAAGTATGTATGTATGTATGTATGTATGTATGTAAATGATGTAATTATGCTAAGCTATAGTGAAACCTTGACTGTATGTGCTGCGTGCATCCATTTCCCACGCTCAATCAACCACTGTAGCTCCCCTTCCGCCCACAACATGCCCCGGTAGCTATGTCTAACACTACAAAGCCTGTATATATAAATATGTTCATGTGCAAACGGCGTTATGTGACACGGCAGCCAGGCCGATTCCATTTGGGTTTGTCAAACCAATAGTACTATTCACAAGCTACCGCTCGAAGTTAATCACTGTGATCGTGGGGACTTTCGTGTGTTAGCACTTAGATAAGTCGCATCATTACAAATTTCAAATATATACATAATCAAACACGCTTTTCACCCCAAAAGTTCGTAAAACTGTTTAAAGAGTGGGGTCATGAAACTCACTGTTTAGTAGATACTCAGCACTGTGTCAGCTTGCAGTTTATTCGGTTCGCTATCACTAGTTCCTATAATCAATATTATAATAATATTAATATTTTAATATTATTATAATTTCAACACTAAACTGGGTTGTATAACTAATCTGGGTATAGCTGGAATGCCCAGAAAGTGGCAATAGGCTTAGGTTATGATGTTGTTCAATGTCTTATACTTAAAACCGAACTTGGCTCAGTTTCCCATTTTTCTAGCTGGGCCAAGTTGTTCGTTTACGCGTTCTGAAAACAGTTATGGGGAAATAAGCTTGGGTAAATGTATTGGTTAATAAAATGATTAATTTATAAAGAAAGATCACATATTGGGGTCCCGGATTAGCTACGGGGCCCGTTTCTGTTTATTCAGTTTGATTTGAGAAGAAACGTGCACAATCTATCCAGACTAGTGCAGGCTCCTCGACTACGCCTCTCTGCTGAATCCCGGGCTCCTCTCGTGCCCCTGCACCGCTCCTCGTTGTCACAGCTTTAGCGAATCCCTTTGGGTTCTGCTCGGTGTTATTTGGTAGTGAACCCTGCGGCCTCTCGTTCAACCTACTCGCTATCTCTCCCATCTGCCGCTCGAGACTTTGAATCGATGGTCCCTGATTCCTCATGAACTGCTCGTGCTCTTGAAGCTTCTCCTGCGTCTCCTTGTGTCGGGAATCCTCTCGTGACATAAGCTGTGACAACATCTGTGTTTGTTGCGCCATCATCTCCTCCAAAGTGGGCTTCTTCTCCCCACTGCTCGCTCCCTCACCGGCATCCTGAAATAGGCTCTGTCGTTGCTGAAAACCGGACTGTTTGCCGCTCCTCCAGTTGGAGTTCTGATTTCCCCTCCATCCTGAATTATAAGAATTGAAAGAATTTGGATTTCGGTTTGGATTTCCTACGAAGTCTACGGCCTCCTCTTGGGAACTGAGTGGGCACTGAACGGTATCATGCCCCCCTCTGCAGATCTCACACAACTTGCTCTTCGTCTGCATGTCCTTCACCATCTTCGCCAATGCCTCGACCTGTGCCGTCAGTGCGGTGGTCGTGTCCACCGAATGCATGCCTCGTGAGATGGAATCAACGGTGTTACCTCCTCTAGCGGGTGGTCTCTGGTACCCACTCATAGCTAATTCATTGAATAAAGCGATACACTCATCGGGGTCCTTTGTTGTCAACAGATTTCCTCCCGCCGCCGTGTCGAGCATACTCTGCGTCGCGTACGTCACTCCATTATAGAACTTTTCGACGACCGCCCAATCTTGCAAGTCGTGGTTCGGGCACAACGCTAATAGATTCTTGAATCGCTCCCAGGTCTCGTAAAAGCTCTTGGTGTCCTCCATCTGGAACGAATGTATCTGGTTATGCAGACGAGCGGCTTTAGCCGGAGGATCGTATTTTTCAAGAAATTGGGTCTGCATGGCAGCCCAAGTGGCTATAGAGCCCTGTGGGAGGGACTCGAGCCACAGACTCGCTTGATCAGCTAGAGAAAACGGAAAGACGCGGAGCTTAACGACGTCTTCGGAAACGCCCGGAAGATGGAAAGTGTCGCAGATTCGCACGATGCGGGTGAGATGAGAGTGCGGGTTCTCATGAAGCAACCCGTGAAACTGAGCAGAATGAGCAATGGTATTCAGAATATTCGACGGGATCTGCCAATTCGTTGCAACTCCAATGGCGGGTGGTGCGATGCTGGATCTCACGCCAGCATTTGCCGGTCGAGCCCGGTCCGCAACTGTCCTTCTCGGTGGTGGAATGTCGCCCATGATCCTATCCCTATCGTCGGGGTCAACGGATGAAGAAGTGGACGAGGGTGAAACGGGACGATGTCTCTCACGAAACTTTCTCTCTGGCTGGGAAAATGTTTCAGTGTCGGGTGGTCCACGAGATCGAGTCTGTCGCATAAATACTATAATTAGAAATAAGATTATCTAAACTATTCTAACAAATAAGTAAAAATAAAACAAAAAATAATTACAAGTAGCACAAAAGATAAGTTCTAACTTGGATTGCTCTCAAAACGCCTAAAACCGTGTCCCCGGCAACGGCGCCAAAAACTTGATGTATGTCTAATAACCCTATAATATGACCCTCACAACTAAGCTTTAATATTAAAACGAAAATCCTAAAACCACACACAACCGGCAAGTGTACCGATCGCAAGTAGTATAGACTTAGGAAGTCCGAGTATCGAACACGTGGACACGTCAGAACGCTAAAGATCACTAACCCTAGACAAGACCTACCTTAGAATAATATTTAATTGATTTTTGATTTTTAATTACTTAACTGAACTAACAAGACTGACTGACAAAAGTTACCTAAAATAGAAAACTTAACGGAAAACTAACTGAGTTGACTTCGGATGGAGAAAAACGTCTACCTAGGTCTGAATCAAATTGTATGCCTAACAAGCTAATGGATTGGATGACTTCAAGACACCGGTCCCTAAAGATGACACGACTAAGGATCGCTCGGGCTCACTGGATTACCTCTCGGTCACACTCAACAAGCCTAAACTACTCAAAATCGCCTAAAACAATTGCTAACGTGTTCTAATGAAGGATCACCTCTCGGTCTCACCAACACTCGACCCTAATGGCAATGAATACTACACAACCAAGGATAGAGGAACAATTCAACTTAAACCAAAATAGATCAACTAGTCGCTCAAACTCCTAAACCTGACAAGAAACGAACTAGCTCTCGCGCAATCCTTATTCTAGCATGCAAAGGCAATGAGACAACCCTAACTTCCTATCACCTCTCGGTCTCAAGGAAGGTGGCTAACCGCTGTACTTAATCCAATTAATCACGCAACAAAACCCTACGGTTGTACCTACCGCAAACAAACCCTAAACACAAAGTCTAGAATCAAACAATGCACCGATCAATCAATACAAAACTAATCAATCAACACACGAGGTTTATGCAATAAATCACCAAAATTTCCAGCCCTTAAACACAACCTATTTCATGTTTAAATCAAACTTTACAATAGCAATTCAAGTCTATCAATCAAACAATCCAAAAAGCTCATCAAACACTAACAAGAATCATCATTCCTAGGTAGAATTAACAAGTTTAGCCAATCATAATTTTTGGATAGCAGTAAACTCTCAATAAAAACACCATAAAACTCATACCAATCATCTTAACAATTGTCCAATAATCAATCCTAATCATAAACAATTCAATCTCTCAAGTAATTGCAAAACAATTCAACAATTAAGGAAGAAATTAAAAGTGTATGAACAATGAAAAAGATGTAAGGATATTGGGTGTTTCCGGGGCTGCTCCTTGCTGTAACAACTGATGTAAATCGATCCCGAGGCTTGGTTCTTGCTTGTTCTTCCTTCCCTAGCCGTCACACGATCAAACCCTAGCCGAACAACACTTTTTTCTTTCTTTCCTTCCTTGCTGAAGTCCGATCGCAGCAGTAGCTGTGTGCTTAGCGTTTTTTTTTATTTTTTATGTTATAATATAATATAATCTTGGGCCTCCATGATGCATACGGGTCGGGCCTTGAGTTGTTTACTTGAAAACGTATGCGTAAAATGCTCGAAAAGTCCCGGTTTCTTCCTTTCTTTTACCCAAAACCTACAAGATTAATAAATGTATGTAAAACCTATCTAAAACGAGTTAAAACATATAAAATATAAAATAATACGTAGATAAAACGTGCGGAAAATACGAGCGTTTTACAACACATCATCCACTCAAACAACCTCATTTGCCTTTTTTTTATTCACACCCAAGCCTCAATCATTTCTCTTTTCGTAAAGTGGGGTTTTAGATCGAAGATTCGTTGAGACCTTACTTGCAAATCAAACCCCACTCTACGAATTGATTTCCCCTCAATCATTTCTAGGAACTACTAGCAAAATCAAACCTAATTTTTCAAAACCATCGGTTTTCCTTCTCACTCGAGCCCTGGAAAACGAACCCAACTAGAAATTAACCATGGATACTACAAATTAAACCATGGTAGATGGTCTTGGTGGTGGTGGAATACAAGAAGAGAATGGGAGGAGGGGGTGGCACTAGTAGTGGTCCTGGTGGTGGAAGACGGTGGGATGCAGTGGAGGAGGCGGTGTTAGGTCATGGGGGTGAATAATTTGAGTGGTGATGGTGGTTGGTGGTCTATGATGGAAGGGAAGGGTTTGGTGAATATGAGTTAAAAGCTTAATCATATAGTTTTTTATTTTATCTTTTCTAATATTATTTAGTTTATTTAATCACCATGAGTAAGATATTCAACTTAGGTTAATAAAGATTAAAATGTCCTCATGTGCAATGCACATGGAGTAACTTAACTAAAAAACTGAACGTCCGTTAGTGTAAAGGACTAATACTGAGGGAAATATACAAATAAAGGATAAAGAGTGAAACTCATTTTCGTAAAAGATCCATTCCATAATTTGGGTAATTTAAAAAGATAAAATTTGTAAATTTTTCTTAATTAAATGATCTTGCTGTCTTTTTATTTCAATGGCTTCATTATCAAGACATGCAAACATACATCAATGAGAACATCTAAATATTAAATTTTTAGCACTAATATCAATATGTAATGTATTTACAAGCAAAATACATATTTCAATTCGAATCTCTAAAGCTACTAATATGCTCAAATTATTTTATACATATGTTTTTTTTTTTTTTGAATTTAATTATATAGAATTCTATAAGAGAGTAACTCTGATCAACTTATATGAAACTTTGATTGTAGATTTTTAAAATATATTAGGATTTTTTTATAATTAAACATATATAATAACGATTAAATGGTGTTTTTGTTTCTTCAGGAAAAACGAATTTTAAACTGATGTAGTTGCCTTTTCAATGTAACACCTTCTTGATTCGTTAGAAACTATCCTGATGCTAAATCATTAATTGTTATAGTTTTGACGCTTTAACTCAGCTTCTATACACTCGTGCTTTGTTAGAAACTATCTCGACGCTACATCATTAATTGTTTATGCAGGTCCCAACGCGGGTGGATCTAACAACAATCTTTGGATCGACCAAACTTAGTGCTAGCGGAAATCACACTAAGTCACCTAAGTGGTCTCGGATCTTGAGAGTTTATTTTCGGGTTGAGTGAGAGAGAGAAGAGAGAATCAGAGTGTATGTGTTTTAGCAAAAGGATTTCTATATATTCATCACCTATCTCTCATGGCATGCTTCCTATTTATAGGAAAGCATACATGAGAAAGAAGTCATGTCAAATGCCCAATGGGCTTCTTTACAAGGTTTCCCTTTGGCCAAATACACACACAAAAAAAGCTAAAGCCCAAGAGATAAACAATCCAATACAAAAGACTAACATAACAAAAATGAGGCCTAACAATCTCCCTCTAGTCTTTAGTATTGAAAACCGTCGGTGTCGTAATCTAGCCAGCCATCCTCGGGTAGTGGAATTTCAACAACTCTTTTAACAAACTTGTTGAAGGCTTCCACTATCCGGTCTGTTTTCTGACGACCGATGTCCTCGACGGTTCCCAGGGGTGAGTTGTAGAGCTTCTTGATATCTTCTATATGCAGCCCAATTAGCTCGTGCTCGTCAAATATACGGATCTCAGTCAGATCTTTGCAGCGTATGACGGCCTCACCTGTCGTGCTATCGAATTCCTAGCCGATGAAGTCTTGGAGGATGTTAGGAATATATGGCTCACCATGGTAGATGATATGACAGTCCTTTGGTGCCCTGTATCTCCACATTTTTCGTGGCTTTCCGGTGGCTGGGTCTATCTCCCTTGGGTTCTTGTACTTGCGACCCTTATTCAGCTTGAAATCTTTGTAGTCCAGTTTTGATTGACGATGTAGGTAATTTGGGACCCAACTTTCTAACGTACTCCCAACCGCACCATGGCCTAGAGATTTTCGGAGATAGTTAATGTCAAGCTCTGGTAACGTCTTTAGCTCACGGTGATTGAGATAAATCAGATCGCCGCTATATTGTCTGATTGCCCAATAATTGTTCTCCTTATTATATTTCACGTAGATGATCAGCGAATCATCATGGTAAGGATAGTTGAGCTCGCGGGCACATGCACAACTTGACAAAATATGAGTCTTTCTCTTCTTCTTTAGTGGTTCTTGTGTCAAGTCGGCGGTTGAATCGGAGACGGGATCAGCGGCAGGAGTCTTTGAAGTTTGAACTTGAGCTGGAGGTGTATCTGGATTTGGCGAGTAGTTGATGCATTCGTCTTCTACTGCCTCCTCCGTGTTAGTTGTAATGTACTGTTCCAAATCCTCTCCTGCTTCAATAAAGGCTTCCAATACCTGCAAAATCACCTTCAGGGAATATCTCTTTGTATATGTCACTGATCTGTGTGTCGTGTTCCCTGACTTTGCCAGCTGAATCATGGGTAGCAGGGTCTTCATAATCATGTTGAGTGGGTGGAGTTGATTGAGTGTTAACTCCACCTCCACCTCCACCTCCTGTTGCCCCGTCCCCTCCGTCTCCTCGATTTCCTCCATCATCATCGTCATCATCATCATCATTAAAGCTGTCGTGCACGTTCTCGTCCTCCTCATCTTCTTCTTCATCTTCACCATCATCATCTTCTTCATCATTTTCTTCATCATTTCCACCCTCAGCTTGGCCACACTGTTGTACTATAAAGCCAACAGTCGCCTCACCCTCAGATGCCACAACCCGAGCTCCTTGCATGGCCACACTTGGACCTGCTGTAGGTTGGGATCCACCAACCTGAGAAGTCTCACCAGACCTTCTCCAAACTCTAAACACAGTATCAAGTCAATCTTCCAGACCATGAAAGTCTTCCTCGTGATTGCCCATAAGATCTATCTGAGGTGGCCTAGTGCTTGCTCACGAACTCTTCATTTGTCTTGAATTGTAGTTCATTAAGGCGGTCGTGCTTCCTGATCTTCGAGTTGATGGCCTCAATCTCGGATCTGAGTGTTGCATTTTCAGCTATGAGAGTATCAAGGGAGGCAGAGGATGCTAGCTGATTCTCTATATGTGAAACTCTAGAGTTCGTAGCCTCTTTCTCAACATCCCATCTCCTTGCTGCATCCTCGATCTTCTTATTTAGACTTGTTCTGAGAGCACTTGCAGTTGGCAAATCTCTCTCAAGTGTAGCCAACCTGTCAACAAGCTTGGAGTGATCTGCTCTCAAATTTACGTTTTCAGAGGCTTCATGGTTCATTAGCACTTGCAGATTATGGATTCGGGTATGGAAAGTATTTGTCAGCAATCTTTGATTTTCAGCAAGTGCATCACTTGCCTCCTTCTACTCTTCTAATACCCTTATCCTCTCCCTTAGAGCTGCCTTCTCTTTCTCATCCTCAATTGCCTTATGTTTCATATCTTTGATGAATTTGAGGAGCATTAGTTCTGGTTCCGCCCTTTTTGCGTTGGATTCCTCCAGTGCGACGATCTTATCGAGGATAGGATCGGCGTATACTGGAGGTGTTGAAGAATTTCCTCGGGCAATGGGTTTGGGTGAAATGATAGTGGATGGTGGTGTGATGGACACTATGGGTGTTGAGGTTGTTTGCAAGGGTAGGGTAATGGATTTGGTAAGGATTGGTGAAGTTGTAGTGGTGGGTGGTGTTGGTTGTTTGGCAGGTGGTGTTGTGGATTGGGTTGGTGAAGTTATAACGGTTTGGCTCCATAAGCTGGTTGTTTGGATTGGTGAGCTGAAGATAGAGGATGTGAAGATTGAGGTAGGTTGTGTAAGTGGTGTGGTTATTTGGGAAGGTTCGGGTTCGGTTTGGGTTGATTGTTTGACTGGAGTTGTTGATTAGTCTTGAGGTGGTGAGGGTGGTATTTGGGGTAGGAAGGTCGATATTGGTTGGTCTATTGGAGTGGGTTCGGGTGAGGATTCAGGTGAGTTGTGGAGTAAGGTTTTGGTTTTCTTGGATTTTGCTTTCTTTCTGGTCTTTGGCTTCTTGTAGGTAGGGATCTGGATTTTGGTTACATCTAAGTCCTTAAGGGCTTTGGCTAGGGCTTCTTTGGTGATTATGGGTTGGTTAGAGGGTTTATCTTGAGAGGGAATCTTGACAACGAGCTTGGGAGCCTTCTTGGAGTCTCCAGGCTTCCTCAGACGCTTCAAGGGCGGCTGGTCTTCCTCTTCTTCCTCAAAATCAACAACCTTGCCCTTCTCAGTATCCTTCCTCTTTAGATCATGCTTGGCTTTCGTGCGGTCCTCAGGAGGCTCATCAGACGAATCTTGTTCTGCCTCAACCTCTGGCTCATCATCTTCTTCACTCTCAACAGATTGATCACCCGCAGCTTCAGTTTCCTCAAACAAACCGAACTTAGGACCCGGCCTTGGTCCAACATACTGGTGGCACTTCCCTTTTGTATTCAAGAAGACACCAAAGACTGACAACTTGATCTCACTGATATGATATGGCTCGGGATTCGACTTCTTATCCTTACCTTTCTTTGGCCCCGACCTAGGAACATCTGGAATTAAGTCATCTAGAAGTATTTGTACAAATCTTGGGTACATAAGCCAGGTAGCTTCACTCTTGATGTTTCCCAGCTTGCACAAGAATATTCTTCAAGAATAGTTTAACTTCTCTCGATTTGTCAATGCGAACATGATACGGACCCAGTCAACCCTCATGCTATCGTATCCTCCATGAATATCCGCAAAGCAATGAGTCACTGTGTGGAAAAGAAACCTCCAATATGGTGGGAGATGTTTCTTCTCCAGACTCCTCCATTCAGTGTCGTATCCCATCTGAGCAACAAACGCTTCCAACTTCTCTCTGTCACCCTTCTCATATGCATAATCAGGCTCACCAGTTATCTTCAACACCCGTCTAATGTCTGCTTTAGTAATTGTTAATTCCTTCCCGGCAACCTTAGTAGTGAAGGATAGAGAATCATCAGCTATATGTGCAAAAGCCCAGAAATCCAAGACCCATTTGTAATAGATAGTTGGGTTGGTTGTGATAGCATGTGCAAGAGGTGATTGCTTTAGCCCCTTAACCATTGATGTGAATACTTTATCTGCCTTTGCCTATGGTAATTCGAGAGCACAAAACAAATTGTGACCCTGAAATCAAACCATAAGATCATGAAAATCATCATTAAGACACAAACAAAACAAATAAGTTATATATAAGCTTTAAGTATTTACATATTACATAATTTAATTAATACTAGTAGTTGATTAATTATGTACATTTTAGATGTAATAAGTAGATAAGTTAATTTTATTTATAAGTCACTTAGTCCAAACGTCCAAACAGTTTAACAGTTTAAAACAGTCTAGTAGCTTCAGTTTGAAATTCCTAAAAATTTTGCTAAGTATGACTTTTTGGTATGGTTTTATTTCGCTTCGCATGGGGACGGGAAGCGAAACATAAGGTGTTTCGCTTCGCATGTACAGGCAAAGCGAAACAGAAGGCGTTTCGCTTCGCATGTCTAGGCGAAGCAAAACAGAAGGCGTTTCGCTTCGCATGTCCAGGCGAAGCGAAACTGAAGGAGTTTCGCTTCGCATGTCCACGCGAAGCGAAACCTTGTCCACGCGAAAAAGTTAACTTAGCCCATTTCTGATCCCCTTCTTATTTATTATGTGACGCCTAGACCTAAATTAGGTTTCTGGAAAGTGTGAAGGCAAACCCCTCAGATTTACATGGTCAATTGAACCCTTGAACATATGAACAAACCTAGATCTACAAACTTTTCAACAAACAAACCTAAAACTAACAATTTAATGATGATAAACACGATCTAAAGTCCTAATATCAGTTCATAATTCATTTATCCTCATCATAGATAAAGATCTGTTCACAAAAATGGCCGAAGGTTCATTAGAACTGTCGTCTCGATTCGTGTGAACCTAGAAACAAAGAAGAAAGGACAATCCATGGTGTTTATGAAGTTATACCGAGGGTGTTGGATCTGGAGTCAATGGCATAGTTGATAAAGATAGGCCAGATCGTTTGAAATATGAAAAGAGATTAGGGTTTGAAGGATAAAAGTGAGAGAGAAGAGAGAGAGTAGAGTAGATGAAAAGTGTTTGGTGAATAATGAAAGTGATTTTGGTGACCCATATATATAGGGTCAGCCTATCTCGCGATAAGGTCTAAACATTGCGAGTATTCACCTAAAAATACACTCTCGGTCCTCGATCTTTAAACATATTTGCATTTTTCAAACCCGAAAAACATTTACCCACCGAGTCCAAGCACCTGATTAGTTATTTGGTTTTTCTTTTTTCGGTCCGTGACAGTTAACGTTTGCACTGACGATCTCTTTGACAAAACAAAGCTTAAAAACAAAACAAACAAAGACAATAAAAAAAATTAAAATAAAATAAAATAAAAATTAAAAACAAAACTTAAAATATTAAATTATACAAGTACTTAATATTTTAGAAAACAAAAACAAAATAAACTAAAAAAAAAAAGAAAAATTTAAAACATTTTAAAGTTAAGAGTAATATTGAATTAATTTACATAGATCTTTTCTTTAGTAAATTTACAAAGAACGATCACGACATGAAATCATTTGATTTGCAAAGCACTAGATCGCGTTTCCATTATGATACAAGTTCACATTAATTGTAGATATTTTCCACCTTTTTAACTTGACAAGTGTTTTGATGTTAACGTGATACATTTAAGTTTCGATTAGGCACGATACTTATGTGGTCCCCACTTAATCAGACATGTTACTGTTTCCATTATATCTCAGGCCTAGTTTGTGTTGACATGTCACCTCAACTTGACTTAAATCTTTCTTAGTTGATCACAGTACTCTTATTAACATACTTGATGTAACACCCCGGCTAAAGCAGAAACGCCAGAGTGTGACGTACAGATTGCTCAAACACACGTGACACTATTAGGTGACTATAATACCAGTATTTCATTTAAATCTTCATGTAACACAAGTTTATCAAATAATACAAGTTGTAACAAATAAATAAACAAATGATAAGTTTTTCTTTGAATATCCTAATGGCATGCTATGTGTCTTCTAACTTTCATCCTCGTATATTTACACCTGTAACATATGTATAAAATAAAATCAGTTATGAACATAGCTGGTGAGATTCCCATAGTTTGATATAATACGTAAAAATCATACAATTCCATGAAACTTGTGAAATGAGCACATAAGGGTTCTTTACACTCGATGCAATGGACCTGAGCGTAAAGAACAAACGAAGGTCCTTTCCAGTTGGGGCTACCAACGTACTCAGATATGAGGTCCCTTTTCCACTCGATACAAATGGACCTGAGTGCAAAGGGGGGCATATGATCATACTTATTGAGGCAACCACTTGAAATCCACGTATACAACAAATAGCAAGTAAGCACACAAGTTCATGATATGAATTGTAGTTTGTAAGCAATATCGTAAATACTTGAAGTTTTGTAAGATACACATGCTACCCCAAAATATGAAAACTTTTAAAAAAGGGGTTGTGAGAAACTCACCTTGAAATCGAAGATAACATCGTAATAAAAACTGAACGCATGATAACGAGACCGAGGCGAACGAACTTCAAGAACTATAAACAAACAAAACGAAATCTAACTATCGGGATTATAAAAGTTAATTTATTTGCTGAGAAATATGTATTATGTTATTATAAATTTTTCTATTTTTATGGAAAAGATTATAAGTGTTAATTTTAATTTAATGGTATTTTAACGATTTGTTTTATTAATCATTATAACTTAACGCTAATATAAAAGGTTCGATAATTACAAGGCATGGATTTAAATGAGGACTATATCTCGAAGACTAATTATTTTAACGAATTAAAGTTAACGAATTTTAACTCAAAGAACCAAGGTTAACGAATTAAGGTTAACTAATTAATTAAAAACGTTAGGCTAGATTAACGGGTCAAATCGCGTGATTTATGGGGTGATAGAAGGTCGCCGGAAATTCACGTGCGTCGCCGACGGATCCTGACCGGAAAATCGGGATCCAGGGTGGGGATGACGGGTTGGGATTTTCTTTATTATAATATCTTTAATCAAATGACACCGCCAGTCCCTCACGTTTAGTTCTCTTTTAAAACTGATTTAAAGTTTAATTTACAACTATTACCCTTGGACTTTGGAATTATTAATACTAAGGATTTGATAGATTATACTTTGGATATTTACAGAACAAACCCGAAAGATTAATGATTGGCATAAACGTTTAAAAGCTTGGGTTCGATGATTGGACAAAATACATAATAAACGAACGGATGAACAATGAACTTCAAACGTCGGAAATTCTTTATTAATGATAACTAGTAAATAATAATACATCGAAACGACCCAAACAGTCGGTGTAACGAATTCAAATATGTAACAAATGACGAATAAATACATTAAATGAATAATATTATATATATATATATTAATAATCTAAACCGAAAATTTAAAATTAATCGGGTTTGAAAAGTAACGAATGTTACAGGATTCACAACTTTTAGAAATTTCGTCCCGAAATTAACATAATAATAAATTTTTAAAGAAAACAACTAATACAAGAAGTTGTTTAAAAGTTTTTAATGATTTTATATATGCTTAATTAAATAAAATCAATAACGTCGATCTTTGAATGGCCCGAAAGACGCCACAAATGGAATATGGCAAGGACACTTATATATAGGATATACCAGCAGCGTATCCACCATGCCCTTATCATACTGTATTTGTCCCGTCTTTCGAATCCATTTCAGGTATCGAGTTATTGCACACAACCGGACTTATTATGTCTTCCATGCGAGGACTTGGATAATTACGTGTCGACCCATAATTATCTTTATCGTCGGATGGTCCACATAATCCGTCCAAATTGTGTGGGTTTTAAAATGAATTCTTATAAGAAAGCTTTTTAATCAAGGATAATAAACTATAAGGATTAAAAGATAATGAGAACATATAACCAAGTCCTTGAGGTCAAGGATAAGCGAAACGTTAGGTTAAAACGAATGAAATTGTTGAAGTTTAAACGAAATAACCGATGTAATTGAAGTTTAAACGAAATAATCGTAACCTAAAATAATCGGGGTCATGAACATCTTTGTAATTAAACGAAACATTGGATTCGAGAATAACAGAATGAATAAACGTGGCATTGAGCCAACAAATAGAAATACGAAAGTCGGTGAAGCATTGGGTTCGAGAATAAGATAAACGAAACTTGAATAAAATAACAAAGTAGATTAAGTTCTTGAAAATTTTCAATGAAATACCAATGTGAATAAAGACAACATCGAGATTAATAATCACAAAATAAATAATTGAAATTTTGAGATCAAAGTGAAACATTCGTCTTAAATTGATAACATTAAAATCAAGAATACATAATTGAAATTTCAAGACCAAGATGAAACATTGGTTAAATTGATGAAACAAAATAATAATTCGAATAAAATGTTGAGTGAAAATAGAACAAATCACACAATCAAAACGATTCATGTAACAAAAAAAACTCAACACGTATATAAACATGTTTATAGTCCCAACTTCCACTAAACGATTACGTTTATGGGAAATCGATTATAGACCGCGAGAAATAACAGAGTAACCCGATTCAAAAATGCAACCAGGAATGAAAGTATTACACTAATTAACAAATTACAAAACTCAATATTACCTTTGTAAACAACCTTTGAAAGAAATCGATATCTAAAATTATTTCGATAATGTCCAAACAGAAAATATATATAATAATATATGTATATAAGAAGAAAGAAAGGAACTCAAAAGTGAGCTTGCGACGCTTGTCTTCTCGAAGATGGATTGCGGTATGAAAATTATTATGGGGGCGATGGTATAACTTATTAACTCGAAACCCGTTGGCGTTGAAAAGGAAGAGGAAAAAAAGTGATTGTTGAGCTTCGTCTAAATTTGTGAAATCAATTGTAAAAACGTGATGTTTTTTTTATTTATAACTTAAAAAAAATTAATAATAATAATTTGCAAAGAAACATTTTGTAAGTACTAAAGTTTGCGATACTAAGTTTGCGAAACTTTATAAGACTTTTTAGTGTAAGAGATTTTTTGTCGGGTTGTGTCTTATGTAAAGACTATGGAGGATCGTCAAATGTTATAACTGTTATAGTGATAATATTATTTTATTAACAGGACTCGCGGATTTAACAAGTATGTAGAAGTTGGTTATTGAGTGAAGGGTGATAAGATTAATTTATAACAAAATAATAATAATAATAATATTTTTTTTTAAAAAATGATAATAATAATAATAATAATAATAATAATAATAATAATAATTATAGTAATAATAATGATAGTAATAATAATGATTGTACAAGTAGTCATAATATTGAGGATAACCCATTTGGTTAAAATCAGATTTCTTTTAGAAAAAATATCTTGATTATACGAAATATATATGGGTATATATTTGTTAATTGACTAATT
Organism: Bidens hawaiensis; assembly: GCF_021521415.1. Taxonomy (NCBI): domain Eukaryota; kingdom Viridiplantae; phylum Streptophyta; class Magnoliopsida; order Asterales; family Asteraceae; genus Bidens; species Bidens hawaiensis. The sequence continues at coordinate 581,371 of NW_027491788.1, forward strand.
AAAATAATCCAGATTTGATTTGTCACAGAAAGAAATAAACGTGGAAAATTATATATTTAAAATTTAGGAATGGTTGATGAGTTTGAAAAGACTAGGTATTGAGTTTGGAAAACGAATAAACTTTTTAGTAGTCAAGGGATGCGGGGTAAAGTTTTGTATGGTGAAACAAGTTAGGCCTTATAACGGGTGTGCTTGAGTTACTGCAATAGTAGCGAGCATGAGATAAGTCCTAAGGTGGGGAATAAATGGTTGGGTAACAAGTCGTGGGAATAAAGGTGTTTTGTTGAGTATGTATAGTTATGAGGCAAAAGTTGATGAGTTGGCTGAACTTAACACTATTTGGGACATTTTGACATGCGGTAGCGGAGTGGGAGAATCGTCCGTGTTATACAAAGAGTGGGTTCTCGTGTAAATACCTCGGTTGGGTTGGGTTTGAGTATCAAAGTGTCAGGTTGGGTTTGGATTTACTTAGGTGTGGCTTTGAGGTTTGAATGTATTGTTGTGGTTGGTAATGAATCTTGGTTTGTCATGATAGGGATTGTGATGTTCAAATGCTTGATGATTTGAGTGGTCGTTTTGTGGTTTGAGTTTCGAGGGCAACGTCGAGGAAAGCGAGAAGGTATGCTACGAAGCGTGACACGGAACGTAAATATGAAATTCATATCAAAAATCAAAAGAAAATTTACATAAAAGATTCCTAAAATCGGAATCAATCTTTATAAGTAATAAAGATGAAATCAAAATTGAAGTTCTTATGGGTTTTCGCATTTCAATAATAATCTAATTAATTTTGGAATAAACATATGAAAAAATGTAAGACCCCGAATCCCGGGAATCCTATAGTTGGTAATCACGATCACAAATTCACCAAAATTAAAAACCAAACGATTCTTTGTATTTAAAACAAGTTCGGAGTAAATAATAGCGGAAAAATTTAAGTATTAAAAATCCCAAAACGCGGGTACAGGTGTCCAAAATCAATTGTAAATAAAATATTCGTTTTATTTGAAATCTTCATCTCATTAAAATCGTTTCAGAGTAGTAAACAGCGGAATAGATAACATCAAAATTCCCAAAACCCGGGAAAGTGACCAAAATCAAAATTTAAATACTTATGGTAATAATATAAAAGAAACAGTTTGCGTTATTATCTCTTCGACTAGATGTGCCTTCAACCGTCCGAGTAGTCTCTAGCAAGTCCAAGCGGAAATCTCTAATCCTCAACCTGAAAGTCAATCTAACATACACACAAAGTCAGCTTGAGCTGAGTGAGTTCAAGTTTTCATAAACAATAATTCATACTTTATTTCAAAGCTATAGTTATAAACAATAGAGAAGGTATAAATAAAATAAATTATATATAATTCACCAAGTAATACAATCATTGTCGAACACATGTACACGGGCCTCTCCACCACGAGTCAAGACTCGAGTAATATATTTGACCCGGACGCGGTAAGACCTAAGCATGTAACACGAGCCTCTCCACCATGAGTCAAACCCGAGTAATATATTTGACTCGGTTACAGCTTATACATCCAAGCACGAGATACAGGCCTCCTCACCCCGGGTCTTCCCCAAGTAATATATTTAACCCGATCCCGACTCATACATCCAAGCACGTGATACGGGCCTCCTCACCCTGGGTCTTACCCAAGTAATACATTTGACCCGATCACGGCTCAACATCAACGGGCCTCTTCACCACGGGATTTTAAAACCCATGTAATATATTTGACCCGCCAGAATGATGATCACGTCACACGGGCCTCTCCACCATGGGTACAACACGAGTAATATATTTTACCCGGCCGTGAATCACCATGCACACACACATCAATAAGCCTACATATATCATTCTTAGTCACGAGGAACTAAATATCATTACACAATCGTAGGCTATAAGGTAACACATCCTCATACGTACATACATACCTCCATATATACATACATATATATTCCTACATACATACACACATATATATATATATATATATATCATCCCATACGGGAACTAAGTAGATAGGTCTACTCATATTCAATTACTACCAATTCTACTAACGTCCTCGAGTCTAGACCATCAATAGTGTATGTAACCTTAAGGACACAAGACCATGAACGAGTCTAAAATATCCTAAGGCATATAAAATAATTCAAATATAGCTTTCAAAATGCACCATCACGAGTGAGACCATGTAAAACTATTCAAATCATTGTAACGAGTAAAATCGTTTAAAATTGTATTTCGGTGTGTATGCTAGCCCAAAACGTAAAAGAGTAAAAAGGGCATCATGAACTCACCTGAATCAATCGAACACCTGCAACGAGCTAGGAAATCCCTAAGTGCACAATCACAAGCAAGGGCCTGTAAATTATACACAACGCGTTACTAAACTAAACCGCAAGGACACACTTGCCTAATGGGCCGCCCAAGCCCAATACTTTGGCCCAAGGCCCAAAAACTTGGTCCAAAGCCCAACTACTTGGCCCAAGGCCCAACAACTTGGCCCAAGGCCCAATACTTTGGCCCAAGGCCCAACAACTTGGCCCAAGGCCCAACACTTGGCCCCAGGCCCAACAACTTGGCCGAGGCCAAACCCAAACCCAATTACTTTACCTCAGCCCTAAAACCCTTCAACTAACCAAATCCATCCTACGATTATGGCCGGGGCTAACCATGATGCACAACTCACCCGCCGGTAATCAAATCGAGTCGAATACGCGTGTAATAAATCTTAAAACCAATTGTCAAATGAATCAGCCCCAAATGGACTAAATTCCCATCTTAACCTTTTCTTACATCATAATTATGTCACCCAAGTTGATAGGTTGACGGTTCCTTTTTACGACTTTCAATTTAACATTTAAACGAAAATTCGCGCACCGCCGACTCGATTGACCAATCACCAACCAAAACAGCCCCGAGTATCAAAAATATAATTTTCCCACAGCCCTTAGACTCCCCTAGGGCCATGCAAACTGATTCGGTTGGTCATCCAACCGATTAACGCATCAAACTCTACAATTTACAATTCTACACCCGATAAACCCTAGTTTTCGAACTAAAATCGATTGACCGACCTAAACACCTCCATTGGCCAAGAAATTTTAGTATGTTGTAAGTGACATACCAAGGAAGTTTACGGAGCACGAACTTCAATTATAACAGCACCGAAAGATGCGAGAAAGGGCAGCCACCGGTTAAGCCTAAAACGAACTTATCGATCAATACGAATATAACATGCAGATTTTAGCATGCAAAGATGTATTTTATTACATAGGAAAACCATGGAATTAAATTATTAAATTTTTACCAGTGTTGCATAAATATCTTAAGTTTATAAAAATATTTTTATTATATTTTTCTAGTGGACACAAAAATCAAAAAAATTCTTCCAACACAGAAAGGTATGTGCAGCTATTTCAGCTGCGCAACAAAATAGTTTTATTTTTATAAAATGCATTACCCAGACAAATTAAACGATTCCAATTGGGTTTGGTTCCTAACTCAAAATATTAACTTCCAGAAGTGGAACCATCCAATTTAGACTTGTCGAAAAAAGGTTATGATGTCGGGAAGACGGACCAGAATCCGTCGTTCCGCATCAAGTTTGACACTCGATTTTATAAAATCATAAAAAGTATTCAAATCTCGTCCAAAATTTACGTATTATACCTTTCTGGAAACTAGACTCAAAGTAGAACATCATGGAAACAAGAATCAATCAGAAAAAATGGATTATCATCGAGTTACAGGCCCTACAATAAACGAGTATGAATCTGTCAGAATTTGTTATAATTAAAAGTCAAACCTAACATGTTCAACAAAGGTTTTAATGGTGGAAAAGAGTTATATTATGATAGAACCGACCTTTAATTAGACTCTGGAGGGCCGGAGAGCTGCTGGAACTGAACGGAAATCAAGGAGAATCCCTGCTATGCTGCTGCCGAATCAGAATATGGGGGGGGGGGGGCTTAGGGTTTTAGGTTATAAACATTTTACATCTAGGTCCTCCAACTTATAAATTGTGATGTCTTGGATCAAAGGTTAAACAAATAGGCTACAAGAAGGACAAAGAGGTCCCCGAGGAATGCCGGGTCAAACCCGATAAATATACAAACTCTACAACGTGCGTGTCGTTAAACGAAAATGCCGGGTGCTACACACTAATCTAACACTTTAAGTTATAAGAGGTGATGTCGCGAGCAAAAGGATGGATAAATGGACTTTTAAAACGTATTACAAGTCTCTAATTTAGAAAGACGAAACCCCGGATTTTAAAAAAACATTTATAAACGATCGAGCCGATTAACGAAATTTACGGGCGTTACAAAAAATATATATCAAATTTTGAAATAAAAACAGGGAATTAGTACAAACTTAATGTAAGTATGAAATCGAATTGAAAATCGAGTGTTTATGTACCACCATAAATTTTTGAATTTTCCATTAAAACCACAATAGTAAACGAATTATATAAAGAAAATGAACTGAAAATTGACAATTCATGCATCACCATGACTTTTCGAATTCTCAATTTTAAAACACACGAGGAAATGAGTATTGAAAATCGACTATTCATGTATCACCATGACTTATCGAATTTTAAATTTTAAACCCGAAACAGTAAATGAATATATAAATAAAGAAAACAACTTGAAATTTGACAATTCTTGTAGTAGCACGATTTTTAAAAATTTCAGTGAATATATAACCACAGAAAATGAGTTAAAAACTCGACTATTCGCATAACCCAATGACTTTTCAAAACCGTAATATGAACAATTAAGTCTTTGGAATCACACGTTGTATGAATCATCATAATTTGTATGTTCCAATAAAAATAAAAATGTGTAATCAAATCGAACCGAAAGTTGGGTATTCGTGTACCACCACGACTTGACAGACTTTCGGCTAAAACGTATAAATCAAAATGCATAATCAAATCTAACTAAAAGCTGGGTATTCATGTATCACCACGACTTGTCAGACTCTTAGTTAAAACACATTGTAAAACATTGAGGGTCGGAGTCACACGTCGCATGAACCACCATGACTTGTGTGACATCCTAGGGAGTGCAACCATATCCTTATCACAAAGGGGACATGGTTTTTAAGAAGATGAAATATCGGAACACCGAATTTGAGAATTGCTTGAAATTGCTTTTGAGAAAACTTGTTTTAGGCCTAAGCCTTGGACTTGTGTGTGTGTACTTGTGTTCATGAGTCATTAATGGAATCAACAGTACAGTTATCCAGTAATAGTAAGTGCGTTTAAACAATCAAGTAAAGGCTCACATAATTCTATCATGCAACCTTAACAAATAAACAAATAAGCTATAGCTACCTAGAACACTATATCTAAATCTCTATCTTATAGCCACGGCTCTGATACCAATCTGTAACACCCCGGCTAAAGCGGAAACACCTGAGTGTGACGTACAGATTGTTCAAACACACGTGACACTATTAGGTGACCATAATACCATTATTTCATTTAAATCTTCATGTAACACAAGTTTATCAAATAATACAAGTTGTAACAAATAAATAAACAAATGATAAGTTGTTCTTTGAATATCCTATAGGCATGCTATGTGTCTTCTAACTTTCATCCTCGTATCTTTACACCTGTAACATATGTATAAAATAAAGTCAGCTATTAACATAACTGGTGAGATTCCCACAGTTTGATATAATACGTAAAAATCATACAATTCCATGAAACTTGTGAAATGAGCATATAAGGGTTTTTTACACTTGATGCAATGGACCTGAGTGTAAAGAACAAGCGAAGGTCCTTTCCAGTTTGGGCTACCAACGTACTCAGATATGAGGTCCCTTTTCCACTCGATACAAATGGACATGAGTGCAAAGGGGGGGCGTATGATCATACTTATTGAGGCAACCACTTGAAATCTACGTATGTAACAAATAGCAAGTAAGCACACAATTGTCCATGATATGTATTGTAGTTTGTAAGCAATATCGTAAATACTTGAAGTTTTGTAAGATACATATGCTACCCCAAAATATGAAAACGTTTAAAAAACGGTTTGTGAGAAACTCACCTCGAAATCGAAGATAACATCGTAATAAAAACCGAACGCATGATAACGAAACCGAGGCGAACGAACTTCAAGAACTATAAACAAACAAAACGAAATCTAACTAACGGGATTATAAAAGTTAATTTATTTGCTCAGAAATATGTATTATGTTATTATAACTTTTACTATTTTTATGGAAAGGATTATAAGTGTTAATTTTATGTTTAATGGTATTTTAACGATTTGTTTTATTAATCATTATAACTTAACGCTAATATAAAAGGTTCGATAATTACAAGGCATGGATTTAAATGAGGACTATATCTCGAAGACTAATTATTTTAGCGAATTAAAGTTAACGAATTTTAACTCAAAGAACCAAGGTTAACGAATTAAGGTTAACTAACTTATTAATATTAACGGTTTAAAATTTAACGGTTTAACAAGATATATAAACATTATTTCAACTAGTAGTTTATTATTAATAAGAGAAGTTTGTTATAATAACGAAGTACGAAGCTAACGAATTATAGTTAACAAGTTATAAATTCATCAAATTAAAGTGAATGTATTATAAGTCTAATGAATTCAAGTTAACGAATTAAAATATAATAAATTAACGTTAACGAGTTATAAGTCTAATGAGTTTAACGAAACGGAATTATTAATTAATATTAACGAAACTTTAACGAATATGACAAGTTTCGTTTTTAGATGATAAAATTTATTTTATAATACATTTTATTTAAGCTAAAATAATTTTTTTTGATTTTATTTTATTTTTTTAACTAAAAGATTTGATAAATGAAATAATAACAAAGAAAATTGGTTCTTAAAAAAATAACACAAGAAAGTAGCTCTGACCCGGGTTTGAACCCGGGTCTCTGAGTTTACAACAAAGAGTATTAACAACTAGGCCAACCTACTGTGTTGTTAAAATTGCAGAATAAGTTTTTTTTTATATATAAATCCTAATATTCATCTTCTTCATCATAAAACCCTAGAAGTTCAATTCCTGTAATCTATTCCATGTATGGTCAAAATTGTTTAGGGGTTTTGTTAGTCGGACGAAAATGATGAAAAACCATATATCAATTACCTGCTATTGTCTCTGATTGTCGAAGAGCAAGACTTGGCCGGAAAGAAACTTTGGGGATCAAGAACCGGATTTAGAGAGTGTGTGTGTTTGTTTTGAATGTTGGGATGAGTTTAGAATGATGAGATGGTCCTATTTATACTTGTAATCGCAACATAAGGTCGTCAATGGTCGTTAATGACCTGGCCGATAATCCGGCTAACATTACGGGATTTTAAGTTAATTGTTTGGACGTTGTATTATAATTAAAATGTCAATTAGTGTTGATTATTGCCGTCTAAAAACGTTAGGCTAGATTAACGGGTCAAATCGCGTGATTTATGGGGTGATAGAAGGTTGCCGGAAATTCACGTGCGTCGCCTGTGGATCATGGCCGGAAAATCGGGATCCAGGGTGGGGATGACGGGTTGCGATTTGCTTTATTATAATATCTTTAATCAAATGACACCGCCAGTCCCTCACGTTTAGTTCTCTTTTAAAACTGATTTAAAGTTTAATTTACAACTATCACCCTTGGACTTTGGAATTATTAATATTAAGGATTTGATAGATTATACTTTGGATATTTATAAAACAAACCCGAAAGATTAATGATTGGCATAAAAGTTTAAAAGCTTGGGTTCGATGATTGGACAAAATACATAATAAACGAACGGATGAACAATGAACTTCAAACGTCGGAAATTCTTTATTAATGATAACTAGTAAATAGTAATACATCGAAACGACCCAAACAGTCGGGGTAACGAATTCAAATATGTAACAAATGACGAATAAATACATTAAATGAATAATATTATATGTATATATATATATATTAATAATCTAAACCGAAAATTTAAAATTAATCGGGTTTGAAAAGTAACGAATGTTACGGGATTCACAACTTTTAGAAATTTCGTCCCGAAATTAACATAATAATAAATTTTAAAAGAAAACAACTAATACAAGAAGTTGTTTAAAAGTTTTTAATGATTTTATATATGCTTAATTAAATAAAATCAATAACGTCGATCTTTGAATGGCTCGAAAGACGCCACAAATGGAATATGGCAAGGACACTTATATATAGGATATACCAGCAGCGTATCCACCATGCCCTTATCATACTGTATTTGTCCCGTCTTTCGAATCCATTTCAGGTATCGAGTTATTGCACACAACCGGACTTATTATGTCTTCCATGCGAGGACTTGGATAATTACGTGTCGACCCATAATTATCTTTATCGTCGGATGGTCCACATAATCCGTCCAAATTGTGTGGGTTTTAAAATGAATTCTTATAAGAAAGCTTTTTAATCAAGGATAATAAACTATAAGGATTAAAAGATAATGAGAACATATAACCAAGTCCTTGAGGTCAAGGATAAGCGAAACGTTAGGTTAAAACGAATGAAATTGTTGAAGTTTAAACGAAATAACCGATGTAATTGAAGTTTAAACGAAATAATCGTCACCTAAAATAATCGGGGTCATGAACATCTTTGTAATTAAACGAAACATTGGATTCGAGAATAACAGAATGAATAAACGTGGCATTGAGCCAACAAATAGAAATACGAAAGTCGGTGAAGCATTGGGTTCGAGAATAAGATAAACGAAACTTGAATAAAATAACAAAGTAGATTAAGTTCTTGAAAATTTTCAATGAAATACCAATGTGAATAAAGACAACATCGAGATTAATAATCACAAAATAAATAATTGAAATTTTGAGATCAAAGTGAAACATTCGTCTTAAATTGATAACATTAAAATCAAGAATACATAATTGAAATTTCAAGACCAAGATGAAACATTGGTTAAATTGATGAAACAAAATAATAATTCGAATAAAATGTTGAGTGAAAATAGAACAAATCACACAATCAAAACGATTCATGTAACAATAATAAACTCAACACGTATATAAACATGTTCATAGTCCCAACTTCCACTAAACGATTACGTTTATGGGAAATCGATTATAGACCGCGAGAAATAACAGAGTAACCCGATTCAAAAATGCAACCAGGAATGAAAGTATTACACTAATTAACAAATTACAAAACTCAATATTAACTTTGTAAACAACCTTTGAAAGAAATCGATATCTAAAATTATTTCGATAATGTCCAAACAGAAAATATATATAATAATATATGTATATAAGAAGAAAGAAAGGAACTCAAAAGTGAGCTTGCGACGCTTGTCTTCTCGAAGATGGATTGCGGTATGAAAATTATTATGGGGGCGATGGTATAACTTATTAACTCGAAACCCGTTGGCGTTGAAAAGGAAGAGGAAAAAAAGTGATTGTTGAGCTTCGTCTAAATTTGTGAAATCAATTGTAAAAACGTGATGTTTTTTTTATTTATAACTTAAAAAAAATTAATAATAATAATTTGCAAAGAAACATTTTGTAAGTACTAAAGTTTGCGATACTAAGTTTGCGAAACTTTATAAGACTTTTTAGTGTAAGAGATTTTCTGTCGGGTTGTGTCTTATGAAAAGACTATGGAGGATCGTCAAATGTTATAACTATTATAGTGATAATATTTTTTTTATTAATAGGACTCGCGGATTTAACAAGTATGTAGAAGTTGGTTATTGAGTGAAGGGTGATAAGATTAATTTTTAACAAAATAATAAAAATAATAATAATTTTTTTAAAAAAATGATAATAATAATAATAATAATTATTATTATTATTATTATTATAATAGTAATAATAATGATAGTAATAATAATGATTGTACGAGTAGTCATAATATTGAGGATACCCATTTGGTTAAAATCAGATTTCTTTTAGAAAAAATATCTTGATTATACGAAATATATATGGGTATATATTTGTTAATTGACTAATTAAAATAATCCAGATTTGATTTTTCACAGAAAGAAATAAACGTGGAAAATTATATATTTAAAATTTAGGAATGGTTGATGAGTTTGAAAAGACTAGGTATTGAGTTTGGAAAACGAATAAACTTTTTAGTAGTCAAGGGATGCGGGGTAAAGTTTTGTATGGTGAAACAAGTTAGGCCTTATAACGGATGTGCTTGAGTTACTGCAATAGTAGCGAGCATGAGATAAGTCCTAAGGTGGGGAATAAATGGTTGGGTAACAAGTCATGGGAATAAAGGTGTTTTGTTGAGTATGTATAGTTATGAGGCAAAAGTTGATGAGTTGGCTGAACTTAACACTATTTGGGACATTTTGACATGCGGTAGCGGAGTGGGAGAATCGTCCGTGTTATACAAAGAGTGGGTTCTCGTGTAAATACCTCGGTTGGGTTGGGTTTGAGTATCAAAGTGTCAGGTTGTGTTTAGATTTACTTAGGTGTGGCTTTGAGGTTTGAATGTATTGTTGTGGTCGGTAATGAATCTTGGTTTGTCATGATCGGGATTGTGATGTTCAAATGCTTGATGATTTGAGTGGTCGTTTTGTGGTTTGAGTTTCAAGGGCAACGTCGAGGAAAGCGAGAAGGTATGCTACGAAGCGTGACACGGAACGTAAATATGAAATTCGTATAAAAAATCAAAAGAAAATTTACATAAAAGATTCCTAAAATCGGAATCAATCTTTATAAGTAATAAAGGTGAAATCAAAATTGAAATTCTTATGAGTTTTCGCATTTCAATAATAATCTAATTAATTTTGGAATAAACATATGAAAAAATGTAAGACCCCGAATCCCGGAAATCCTATAGTTGGTAATCACGATCACAAATTCACCAAAATTAAAAACCAAACGATTCTTTGTATTTAAAACAAGTTCGGAGTAAATAATAGCGGAAAAATTAAAGTATTAAAAATCCCAAAACGCGGGTACAGGTGTCCAAAATCAATTGTAAATAAAATATTCGTTTTATTTGAAATCTTCATCTCATTAAAATCATTTCAGAGTAGTAAACAGCGGAATAGATAACATCAAAATTCCCAAAACCCGGGAAAGTGACCAAAATCAAAATTTAAATACTTATGGTAATAATATAAAAGAAACAGTTTGCGTTATTAATTCTTCGACTAGATGTGCCTTCAACCGTCCGAGTAGTCTCTAGCACGTCCAAGCGGAAATCCCTAATCCTCAACCTGAAAGTCAATCTAACATACACACAAAGTCAGCTTGAGCTGAGTGAGTTCAAGTTTTCATAAACAATAATTCATACTTTATTTCAAAGCTATAGTTATAAACAATAGAGAAGGTATAAATAAAATAAATTATATATAATTCACCAAGTAATACAATCATTGTCGAACACACGTACACGGGCCTCTCCACCATGAGTCAAGACTCGAGTAATATATTTGACCCGGACGCGGTAAGACCTAAGCATGTGACACGAGCCTCTCCACCATGAGTCAAACCCGAGTAATATATTTGACTCGGTTACAGCTTATACATCCAAGCACGAGATACAGGCCTCCTCACCCCGGGTCTTCCCCAAGTAATATATTTGACTCGATCCCGACTCATACATCCAAGCACGTGATACGGGCCTCCTCACCCCGGGTCTTACCCAAGTAATATATTTGACCCGATCACGGCTCAACATCAACGGGCCTCTTCACCACGGGATTTTAAAACCCATGTAATATATTTGACCCGCCAGAATGATGATCACGTCACACGGGCCTCTCCACCATGGGTACAACCCGAGTAATATATTTTACCCGGCCGTGAATCACCATGCACACACACATCAATAAGCCTACATACATCATTCTTAGTCACGAGGAACTAAATATCATTACACAATCGTAGGCTATAAGGTAACACATCCTCATACATACATACATACATACCTCCATATATACATACATATATATTCCTACAAACATACATATATATATATATATATCATCCCATACGGGAACTAAGTAGATAGGTCTACTCATATTCAATTACTACCAATTCTACTAACGTCCTCTAGTCTAGACCATCAATAGTGTATGTAACCTTAAGGACACAAGACCATGAACGAGTCTAAAATATCCTAAGGCATATAAAATAATTCAAATATAGCTTTCAAAATGCACCGTCACGAGTGAGACCATGTAAAACTATTCAAATCATTGTAACGAGTAAAATCGTTTAAAATTGTATTTCGGTGTGTATGCTAGCCCAAAACGTAAAAGAGTAAAAAGGGCATCATGAACTCACCAGAATCAATCGAACACCTGCAACGAGCTAGGAAATCCCTAAGTGCACAATCACAAGCAAGGGCCTGTAAATTATACACAACGCGTTACTAAACTAAACCGCAAGGACACACTTGCCTAATGGGCCGCCCAAGCCCAACACTTTGGCCCAAGGCCCAAAAACTTGGCCCAAGGCCCAACCACTTGGCCCAAGGCCCAACAACTTGGCCCAAGGCCCATCAACTTGGCCCAAGGCCCAACAACTTGGCCCAAGGCCCAACAACTTGGCCCCAGGCCCAACACTTGGCCCCAGACCCAACAACTTGGGCCGAGGCCCAACCCAAACCCAATTACTTTACCTCAGCCCTAAAACCCTTCAACTAACCAAATCCATCCTACGATTATGGCCGGGGCTAACCATGATGCACAACTCACCCGCCGGTAATCAAATCGAGTCGAATACGCGCGTAATAAATCTTAAAACCAATTGTCAAACGAATCAGCCCCAAATGGACTAAATTCCCATCTTAACCTTTTCTTACATCATAATTATGTCACCCAAGTTGATAGGGTTGACGGTTCCTTTTTACGACTTTCAATTTAACATTTAAACGAAAATTCGCGCACCGCCGACTTGATTGACCAATCACCAACCAAAACAGCCCCGAGTATCAAAAATATAATTTTCCCACAGCCCTTAGACTCCCTTAGGGCCATGCAAACTGATTCGGTTGGTCATCCAACCGATTAACGCATCAAACTCAACAATTTACAATTCTACACCCGATAAACCCTAGTTTTCGAACTAAAATCGATTGACCGACCTAAACACCTCCATTGGCCAAGAAATTTTAGTATGTTGTAAGTGACATACCTAGGAAGTTGACGGAGCACGAACTTCAATTATAACAGCACCGAAAGATGCGAGAAAGGGCAGCCACCGGTTAAGCCTAAAACGAACTTATCGATCAATAAGAATATAACATGCAGATTTTAGCATGCAAAGATGTATTTTATTACATAGGAAAACCATGGAATTAAATTATTAAATTTTTACCAGTGTTGCATAAATATCTTAAGTTTATAAAAATATTTTTATTATATTTTTCTAGAGGACACAAAAATCAAAAAAATTCTTCCAACACAGAAAGGTATGTGCAGCTATTTCAGCTACGCAACAAAATAGTTTTATTTTTATAAAATGCATTACCCAGACAAATTAAACGATTCCAATTGGGTTTGGTTCCTAACTCAAAATATTAACTTCCAGAAGTGGAACCAACCAATTTAGACTTGTCGAAAAAAGGTTATGATGTCCGGAAGACGGACCAGAATCCGTCGTCCCGCATCAGGTTTGACACTCGATTTTATAAAATCATAAAAAGTATTCAAATCTCGTCCAAAAATTACGTATTATAGCTTTCTGGAAACTAGACTCAAAGTAGAACATCATGGAAACAAGAATCGATCAGAAAAAATGGATTATCATCGAGTTACAGGCCCTACAATAAACGAGTATGAATCTGTCAGAATTTGTTATAATCAAAACTCAAACCTAACATGTTCTACAAAGGTTTTAATGGTGGAAAAGAGTTATATTATGATAGAACCGACCTTTAATTAGACTCGGGAGGGCCGGAGAGCTGCTGGAACTGCACAGAAATCAAGGAGAATCCCTGCTATGCTGCTGCCGAATCAAAATATGGGTGGGGGGGGGGGGCGGCTTAGGGTTTTAGGTTATAAACATTTTACATCTAGGTCCTCCAACTTATAAATTGTGATGTCTTGGATCAAAGGTTAAACAAATAGGCTACAAGAAGGACAAAGAGGTCCCCGAGGAATGCCGGGTCAAACCCGATAAATATACAAACTCTACAACGTGCGTGTCGTTAAACGAAAATGCCGGGTGCTACACACTAATCTAACACTTTAAGTTATAAGAGGTGATGTCGCGAGCAAAAGGATGGATAAATGGACTTTTAAAACGTATTACAAGTCTCTAATTTAGAAAGACGAAACCCCGGATTTTAAAAAAACATTTATAAACGATCGAGCCGATTAACGAAATTTACGGGCGTTACAAAAAATATATATCAAATTTTGAAATAAAAACAGGGAATTAGTACAAACTTAATGTAAGTATGAAATCGAATTGAAAATCGAGTGTTTATGTACCACCATAAATTTTTGAATTTTCCATTAAAACCACAATAGTAAACGAATTATATAAAGAAAATGAACTGAAAATTGACAATTCATGCATCACCATGACTTTTCGAATTCTCAATTTTAAAACACACGAGGAAATGAGTATTGAAAATCGACTATTCATGTATCACCATGACTTATCGAATTTTAAATTTTAAACCCGAAACAGTAAATGAATATATAAATAAAGAAAACAACTTGAAATTTGACAATTCTTGTAGTAGCACGATTTTTAAAAATTTCAGTGAATATATAACCACAGAAAATGAGTTAAAAACTCGACTATTCGCATAACCCAATGACTTTTCAAAACCGTAATATGAACAATTAAGTCTTTGGAATCACACGTTGTATGAATCATCATAATTTGTATGTTCCAATAAAAATAAAAATGTGTAATCAAATCGAACCGAAAGTTGGGTATTCGTGTACCACCACGACTTGACAGACTTTCGGCTAAAACGTATAAATCAAAATGCATAATCAAATCTAACTAAAAGCTGGGTATTCATGTATCACCACGACTTGTCAGACTCTTAGTTAAAACACATTGTAAAACATTGAGGGTCGGAGTCACACGTCGCATGAACCACCATGACTTGTGTGACATCCTAGGGAGTGCAACCATATCCTTATCACAAAGGGGACATGGTTTTTAAGAAGATGAAATATCGGAACACCGAATTTGAGAATTGCTTGAAATTGCTTTTGAGAAAACTTGTTTTAGGCCTAAGCCTTGGACTTGTGTGTGTGTACTTGTGTTCATGAGTCATTAATGGAATCAACAGTACAGTTATCCAGTAATAGTAAGTGCGTTTAAACAATCAAGTAAAGGCTCACATAATTCTATCATGCAACCTTAACAAATAAACAAATAAGCTATAGCTACCTAGAACACTATGTCTAAATCTCTTTCTTATAGCCACGGCTCTGATACCAATCTGTAACACCCCGGCTAAAGCGGAAACGCCTGAGTGTGACGTACAGATTGTTCAAACACACGTGACACTATTAGGTGACCATAATACCATTATTTCATTTAAATCTTCATGTAACACAAGTTTATCAAATAATACAAGTTGTAACAAATAAATAAACAAATGATAAGTTGTTCTTTGAATATCCTATAGGCATGCTATGTGTCTTCTAACTTTCATCCTCGTATCTTTACACCTGTAACATATGTATAAAATAAAGTCAGCTATTAACATAACTGGTGAGATTCCCACAGTTTGATATAATACGTAAAAATCATACAATTCCATGAAACTTGTGAAATGAGCACATAAGGGTTCTTTACACTTGATGCAATGGACCTGAGTGTAAAGAACAAGCGAAGGTCCTTTCCAGTTGGGGCTACCAACGTACTCAGATATGAGGTCCCTTCTCCACTCGATACAAATAGACATGAGTGCAAAGGGGGGGCGTATGATCATACTTATTGAGGCAACCACTTGAAATCTACGTATATAACAAATAGCAAGTAAGCACACAATTGTCCATGATATGTATTGTAGTTTGTAAGCAATATCGTAAATACTTGAAGTTTTGTAAGATACATATGCTACCCCAAAATATGAAAACGTTTAAAAAACGGTTTGTGAGAAACTCACCTCGAAATCGAAGATAACATCGTAATAAAAACCGAACGCATGATAACGAAACCGAGGCGAACGAACTTCAAGAACTATAAACAAACAAAACGAAATCTAACTAACGGGATTATAAAAGTTAATTTATTTGCTCAGAAATATGTATTATGTTATTATAACTTTTACTATTTTTATGGAAAGGATTATAAGTGTTAATTTTATGTTTAATGGTATTTTAACGATTTGTTTTATTAATCATTATAACTTAACGCTAATATAAAAGGTTTGATAATTACAAGGCATGGATTTAAATGAGGACTATATCTCGAAGACTAATTATTTTAGCGAATTAAAGTTAACGAATTTTAACTCAAAGAACCAAGGTTAAAGAATTAAGGTTAACTAACTTATTAATATTAACGGTTTAAAATTTAACGGTTTAACAAGATATATAAACATTATTTCAACTAGTAGTTTATTATTAATAAGAGAAGTTTATTGTAATAACGAAGTACGAAGCTAACGAATTATAGTTAACAAGTTATAAATTCATCAAATTAAAGTGAATGTATTATAAGTCTAATGAATTCAAGTTAACGAATTAAAATATAATAAATTAACGTTAACGAATTATAAGTCTAATGAGTTTAATGAAACGGAATTATTAATTAATATTAACGAAACTTTAACGAATATGACAAGTTTCGTTTTTAGATGAAAAAATTTATTTTATAATACATTTTATTTAAGCTAAAATAATTTTTTTTGATTTTATTTTATTTTTTTTAACTAAAAGATTTGATAAAAGAAATAATAACAAAGAAAATTGGTTCTTAAAAAAATAACACAAGAAAGTAGCTCTGACCCGGGTTTGAACCCGGGTCTCTGAGTTTACAACAAAGAGTATTAACAACTAGGCCAACCTACTGTGTTGTTAAAATTGCAGAATAAGTTTTTTTTTTATATATAAATCCTAATATTCATCTTCTTCATCATAAAACCCTAGAAGTTCAATTCCTGTAATCTATTCCATGTATGGTCAAAATTGTTTAGGGGTTTTGTTAGTCGAACGAAAATGATGAAAAACCATATATCAATTACCTGCTATTGTCTCTGATTGTCGAAGAGCAAGACTTGGCCGGAAAGAAACTTTGGGGATCAAGAACCGGATTTAGAGAGTGTGTGTGTTTGTTTTGAATGTTGGGATGAGTTTAGAATGATGAGATGGTCCTATTTATACTTGTAATCGCAACATAAGGTCGTCAATGGTCGTTAATGGCCTGGCCGATAATCCGGCTAACATTACGGGATTTTAAGTTAATTGTTTGGACGTTGTATTATAATTAAAATGTCAATTAGTGTTGATTATTGCCGTCTAAAAACGTTAGGCTAGATTAACGGGTCAAATCGCGTGATTTATGGGGTGATAGAAGGTTGCCGGAAATTCACGTGCGTCGCCTGCGGATCCTGGCCGGAAAATCGGGATCCAGGGTGGGGATGACGGGTTGCGATTTGCTTTATTATAATATCTTTAATCAAATGACACCGCCAGTCCCTCACGTTTAGTTCTCTTTTAAAACTGATTTAAAGTTTAATTTACAACTATCACCCTTGGACTTTGGAATTATTAATATTAAGGATTTGATAGATTATACTTTGGATATTTACAAAACAAACCCGAAAAATTAATGATTGGCATAAAATTTTAAAAGCTTGGGTTCGATGATTGGACAAAATACATAATAAACGAACGGATGAACAATGAACTTCAAACGTCGGAAATTTTGATTATGATAACTAGTAAATAATAATACATTGAAACTATCCAAACACTCGTTTTAACGAATTCAAATACGTAAAAAATGATGAATAAATACATTAAATGAATAATAATATTATATTTATATATATATATATATATATTAATAATCTAAACCGAAAATTTAAAATGAATCGGGTTTTTGGGTTTGAAAAGTAACGAATGTTACACTTGACACTTTGATTTTGTACACTCAATACTTTGTGCTTTGCACACTTGAATCAATCTAGAGAAGTTAAAATAAAGCAGAAGATACAGGGCCTTAAGAATCAGATCTTGTATGACTACAAACAGAAAAAGTCCAAGGCTTGAATCAAAATAAATGAAGAAATAAAGCAGAATTAAAATCCTAAAAGACTCTTTTTCTTGGTTTTTCATATTGTTTTTCTGTTTTTTTTCTTTTTCTTATCTTGACTCTTTTGTTTTTCTTTTTCTTGCCTTTCTATGAGGCTTTTCTTGACTCAAATGAAAAGTAAAACTGACACTTATTTCATAAGATAACTGTGATCAGGTAAAGAGAGGCTTGGGATGACATGTGTAATTACATTTTTGCCTTCATGAATATGACTTCACGGAATCATGCAACCGCTTCATAATCGTATATCCACTAGTACCGGCAGGAATTTAGGTTTATATCACCCGACACTTACTTGTTTGTCAAGCCTATCTACACATCTATGAATGACCTTGTAGCCTTTTGTTCTACTCTTTTAACGCGCTAGAATCATTACATACCAA